>NC_044406.1:11657723-11982306 GCF_006542625.1 Nomascus leucogenys
TGACTGTACCTTGAAAGATTTCATCTCTGTTTGGGGCTGTGCTACTGAATTGTCATATTGCATGCCTCCTATATATAAGATACAGCAGCTTCTGATTTAGTCCTGAGTCATTCTGGTCCTCAAAGACCCAGGAGATTTGGGCAGGATTACTAGATCCTACACATTTTCATTTTTTTTGCACAAATATCTGATGTAATAGGGCGAGAGCACTGACATTGTGCTCAAAAGGTCTCAGTGCTGTGAGCTCAGCTGTTTATTACTCTACATGAAGTGTTGTGAACCTCAGTTAAAAGTGATTATAAAAATTCCTACCTCAGAACATGGTTGGAAAGAAAATTAAGGCAAATAGTACAAAAGTTATTTTAAGATTAAAAATATGAAACAAATGAAAAAGCCCAGGATGGTGGCCAAGCTACCCCGGTAGCAGTTATAGATACGATAGCAGAGAAGACATAATTTTATCCTATGTCTAGTCTTCCCAAAAGCATAGTTCAAGGACCAGTGTATCAAAATCACCTGGAATGTTTTTAAAAAAGTAAATCTTCAAGTCCCATTTTAGCTGTAACTGAATCTGAATCCCTGAAGAGGAAGGTGGGTGTCTAGTAATTTGCCCTGTAAGCAAGCCCCTCAAATGACTCTTATGCACACTGAAGTTTTGAGAACCAGACTGCAGTCCCCACCATGGGGGTGTTTGGTTGACCTCTGCTGGGTTAGGCTTCAGGGCAAACTCATAGACAATTTGTATTTTTTTCTACTTATTCCCAAACCCCAAACCCCAAACCCCAAATCCTGCTCGTCTCAGCTCCAGTCCTAGCTTGATTTCCGCAGTCTCCCATTTGTAAGTTTCAACCCTTACTCTAGTTTCTATCTGGCTCTCGTTCTAGACCTCCTGGGTGCCCTTCCCTGAAACCTCAGCTTTTAGTCTTCCTCTAAGTTTTCCTCCTAAAATGTGCCCTCAGGGTCCCCATACTAAATTCTCAGGCAAGTTTCTCCTGCCCCCGAGGAGTAATTATCACAGCCTTCTCTTTTTGGGCTAGCTCATAGGGTGTCTGGGCTACAGTGCATCCCGTGAGTCAGCCCAGTTAGGGGAAAAGAAGGCTCACCAACAAGTCAGGTCATGTGAGGATCATCTCTTCACTCTGAAAGAAGGTACAGTGACAAACCATCCCCACCCCATTGCTTGCTGGGAAGCCAGAAGGACTCCAGCAATGAGCACAGAAGTGGCCCATAAGCACTCTTCTCCTGACTCATTTCAGAGGACAATTCAGACCTCTAGGAAGTTCTGAAACTGATCCAGTGCAGAGTAGTTCCCATTTACTTTCACCATCCTAGAACCAGGGGAAACTAACTAGGGACCACTCAGTGTGATCAAGGTCACTTCTGGACGTTTCATCCATACCAGGCCTCAGTGATGTTCTCTGTTCTTAGCTTTAACAGAAAGAAATATATGTCAGTAAAGTGACCCTTTGTCTCAATAGATAAGTACCAATACAGCTTCTGCTGACTTTGCTAGCAGATGTATATAAGTCAAGTTTTAGTTAGTCTAGCTATGAATCTGAGCCTTAAGACAATCCTACTTGGCTTATTGTCCTGGAATCTTTTCCTGGCACATATATGTGTTCCTGAGGATGTGGGAATATTTGAGGATGTAGATTTTATTCCAAGTAACATTCATTCCTCTTGTCAGTGGCTCTATAGGGTACTATCGATTACTATAGTCCTCTTAATTCTTTACCAAGTGAAATGATAGTTGCTTAATGTAGAAATCTACATTAAAAAGAAAAAATTTTAATTGACAATAAAATACAGTAGTTATTACATTTTAACCTACAATAAAAGAAAATACTTTGTTGGTTGGCATTAAAATGCTGACCTGCTGGTTTTGTGTAGGGGATGGTAGCTCCGTCTGCATGCTTACGTTTGTAAATAGTTTTATTGGAACACAGCCACATATATTTTTTTCATATGGTCTATAGCTGCTTTCTCACTACAGTAGCAAGAAGGGAATAGTTGTGACAGGATCGTATGACCCTCAAAGCCTAAAATATTTACTATCTGGCTTTTTACAGGAAAAAATTTGTAACCCCCCTATAGACGATAAGCATCTAGAGATCATAGAACAGGTTTAGTTTGATTATTTTGTAAAGAACTCAGGACAACTCTATACACCTAATAAGTACATCCTGGTGTGTTTGGTGATTTCCAGAGGTTAAGTAAATAGGGCTTTTAAACTTCTATATGGAAGGGGAAAAAAATTGAAGACACAAAAAATGTTAATCATGGTTATCTTTGAATAGTAGGATTATAGAGCAGTTTAATTTTCTTCTTTTTCCTTTCTGGATTTGCTAGATGTCCTTCAATGAATATTTATTACATACACACACACACACACACACACACACACACACGCATCCACACACACATCCCAACAACTTCCCCCACTCCCAGGATATTTGGTGGGTTCTAGTTCTTTAAACAAAAAAGACCTAAACAATATGGAAATTATTTTTTTCTAAGTCAATGTGGAGATGAGAATAGAGGGAAAGTGTCTTTCATAATCAAATCATAATTAAATTAAAACAGTATTTTTCTAAACCTCTTTTAGCATTTTGCTCCTTTTATAAATATCCATGTAGGTTTGTCGATCTAAAGAAAAAAATGGATTAGGATTATTCTGTAACGTATTTTACAACCCTAAATCCAGGTCATAATCCTTAGTAGGTAACAGGCAGTCATATTTTCTAGATTACTATTGCTGAGTTGTGTATTCGGACATTGTGGTTGCAGTTGACAGAAAGCTGACTCAACCTATGCCAAAAAGAGGAGGCATTTATTGGCACACACACTCAAACCACAGGAAGGATGTAGGAGCAACTGGAACCAGCTCAAACACCATCAGCTTTCCCTGTCTCTCCCCCTACTTCTTTCTATGGCATGGGAATCATTCTCTCAAGCCAGCACACGAGATCTAGTTTGAAAAATGGCAGGAGGATTCTGATAGGTCTGGCTTGAGTCATGTGCTCATTCCTGGTTGGGGGAGGGGAGGTGGAAGTATATTGTGCTGGAAAGTGTTGGTCAGGGTAAAGAGAAAGTGAGTTTTGGCTGGGTACGGTGGTGCACTCCTGTAATCCCAGCTACTCAGGAGGCTGAGGCAGAAGAATCACTTGAGAGATCTGGCAAGATGGCTGAATAGGAATGGCTCCCAGTGAGACCAATGCAGGAGGTGGGTGATTTCTGCATTTCCAACTGAGGTACCTGGTTCATCTCACTGGGACTGGTTAGACAGTGGATATAGCCAATGGAGGGTAAGCAGAAGCAGGGCAAGGCGTCACCTCACCTGGGAAGTGCAAGGGGCCGGGGACCTCCCTCCGCTAGCCAAGGGAAGCCATGAGGGACTGTGCTATCCAGCCCAGATACTATGCTTTTCCCACGGTTTTTGCAACCTGCAGACCAGGAGATCCCCTCGTGTGCCTACACCACCAGGGCCCTGGGTTTCAAGCACAAAACTGGGCAGCTATTTGGGTAAACACTGAGCTAGCTGCAGGAGTTTTTTTTTTTTGTACCCCAATGGTGCCTGGAAACCTAGTGAGACAGAACCATTCACTCCACTGAAGCCAGGGAGCCAAGTGGTCGCACTCACAGGTCCCACTCCCACGGAGCCCAGCAAGCTAAGAACCACTAGCTTGAAATTTTTGCTGCCAGCACAGCAGTCTGAAGTTGACCTGGGATGATCCAGCTTGGTGGTGGGAGGGGCGTCCACCATTACTGAGGCTTGAGTAGGCAGTTTTCCCCTGACAGTGTTGAGGAAGCTGGGAAGTTCGGATTGGGCAGAACTCACTGCAGTGCGACAAAGTGGCTGCGGCCAGACTGCCTCCCTAGATTCCTCCTCAATGGGAAGGGCATCTCTGAAAGAAAGGCAGCAGCCCCAGTCAGGGGCTTATAGATAAAACTCTCATCCCCCTGGGACAGAGCATATGGGAGAAGGGGCAGCTGTGGGCACAGCTTCAGCAGACTTAAACATTCCTATCTCCTGGCTCTGAAGAGAGCAGAGAATCTCCCAGCACAGCACTCGAGCTCTGCTAAGGGACAGACTGCCTCCTCAAGTGGGTCTCTGACCTCCATGCCTCCTGACTGGGAGACAACTCCCAGCAGGGGTTGACAGACACCTCATACAGGAGAGCTCTGGCTGGCATCAGGTGGGTGCCCCTCTGGGACAAAGCATCCAGAGGAAGGAGCAGGCAGCAATATTAACTGTTCTAGGGCCTCTGCTGGTGATACCCAGGCAAACAGGGTCTAGAGTGGAGCTCCAGTGAACTCCAGCAGACCTGCAGAAGAGGGGCCTGACAGAAGAAAAACTAACAAACAGAAAGCAATAACATCAATGTCAACAAAAAGGATGCCCACACAAAAACCCTATCCAAAGGTCACCAGCATCAAAGATCAAAGGTAGATAAATCCACAAAGATGAGGAAAAACCAGTGCAAAAATGCTGAAAATTCCAAAAACCAGAATGTCTTTTCTCCTCCAAATGATCACAACTCCTCTCCAGCAAGAGCACAAAACTAGACAGAGAATGAGTTTGACAAGTTGACAGAAGTAGGCTTCAGAAGGTGGGTAATAACGAACACCTCTGAGCTAACGAAGCATATTCTAACCCAATGCAAGGAAGCTAAGAACCTTGATAAAAGGTTACAGGAACTGCTAACTAGAATAACAAGTCTAAAGAAAAACATAAATGACCTGACGGAGCTGAAAAACACAGCACGAGAACTTCGTGAAGCATACGCAAGTATCAATAGCTGAATAGATCACGTGGAAGAAAGGATATCAGAGATTGAAGATCAACTTAATGAAATAAGGTGTGAAGACAAGATTAGAGAAAAAAGAATGAAAAGGAATGAACAAAGCCTCCAAGAAATATGGGACTATGTGAAAAGACCAAACCTACGATTGATTGGTGTCCCTGAAAGTGACAGGGAGAATGGAACCAAGTTGGAAACACACTTCAGGATATTATCCAGGAGAACTTCCCCAACCTAGCAAGACAAGCCCACATTCAAATTCAGGAAATACAGAGAACACCACTAAGATACTCCTCGAGAAGAGCAACCCCAAGACACATAATTTTCAGATTCTCCAAGGTTGAAATGAAGGAAAAAATGTTAAGGGCAGCCAGAGAGAAAGGTCAGGTTACCTACAAAGGGAAGCTCATCAGACCAACAGCAGATCTCTCTGCAGAACCCCTACAAGCCAGAAGCCCCTACAAGCCCACTCAGTGGGGGGCCAATATTCAACATTCTTAAAGAAAATAATTTTCAACCCAGAATTTCATATCCAGCCTAACTAAGCTTCATAAATGAAGGAGAAATAAAATCCTTTCCAGACAAGCAAATGCTGAGGGATTTTGTTACCACTAGGCCTGCCTTACAAGAGCTCCTGAAGGAAGCACTAAATATGGAAAGGAAAAACTGGTACCAGCCACTGCAAAAACATACCAAATTGTAAAGACCATTGACACTATGAAGAAACTGCATCAACTGATGTGCAAAATAAACAACTAGCATCATGATGACAGGATCAAATTCACACATAACAATATTAACCTTAAATGTAAATAGGCTAAATGCCCCAATTGCAAAACACAGACTGGCAAATTAGATAAAGAGTCAACACCCACTGGTGTGCTATATTTAGGAGACCCATGTCTCATGCAAAGACACACATAGGCTCAAAATAAAGGGATAGAGGAATATTTACCAAGCAAATGGAAAGCAAAAAAAAAAGCAGGGGTTGCAATCCTAGTCTCTGATAACACAGGCTTTAAGCCGACAAAGATCCAAAAAGACAAAGAAGGGCATCACATAATGGTAAAGGGATCAATGCAACAAGAAGAGCTAACTATCCTAAATATATATATGTGCCCGATACAAGAACACCCAGATTCATAAAGCAAGATCTTAGAGACCTACAAAGAGACTTGGACTCCCACACAATAATAGTGAAAGACTTTAACACCCCACTGTCAATATTAGACAGATCAACAAGACAGAAAATTAACAAGGATATTCAGGACTTGAACTCAGCTCTGGACCAAGTGGACCTAATAGACATCTATAGAACTCTCCACCCCAAATCGACAGAATATACATTCTTCTCAGTACCACACAGCACTTATTCTAAAATCAACCATATAACTGGAAGTAAAACACTCCTCCGCAAATGCAAAAGAATGGAAATCATAACAAACACCCTCTCAGACCATAGTGCAATTAAATTAGAACTCAGGATTAAGAAACTCACTCAAAACTACACAACTACATGGAAACTGAACAACCTTCTCCTGAATGTCTACTAGGTAAATAATGAAATTAAGGCAGAAATAAGTAAATTATTTGAAACCAATGAGAACAAAGAGACAGCGCACCAGAATCTCTGGGACACGGCTAAAGCAGTGTTAAGAGGGAAATTTATAGCACTAAATGCTCACATCAGAAAGTGGGAAAGATCTAAAATCAACACCCTAACATCACAATTAAAAGAACTAGAGAAGCAAGAGCAAACAAATTCAAAAGCTAGCAGAAGACAAGAAATAACTAAGATCAGAGGAGACTGAAGGAGATAGAGACATAAAAAACCCTTTAAAAAAAATCAATGAATCCAGGAGCTGGTTTTTTCAAAAGATTAACAAAATAGACAGACCACTAGCCAGACTAATAAAGAAGAAAAGACAGAAGAATCAAATAGACACAATAAAAAATGATAAAGGGGATATCGCCATTGATCTCGCAGAAATACAAACTACTGTCAGAGAATACTATAAACATCTCTCTCCACACACACACACACACACACACACACACAAACACTAGAAAATCTAGAAGAAATGGACCAGCACAAGACAAGGATGCCCTCTCTCACCACTCCTATTCAACATAGTATTGGAATTTCTGGCCACAGCAATCAGGCAAGAGAAAGAAATAAAGGGTATTCAAATAGTAAGAGAAGAAGTCAAATTGTCTCTGTTTGCAGATGACATGATTGTATATTTAGAAAACTCCATCATCTCAGTTCCAAAACTCCTTAAGCTGATAAGCAACCTCAGCAAAGTCTTAGGATACAAAATCAATGTGCAAAAATTACAAGCATTCCTATACACCAATAATAGAGAGCCAAATCATGAGTGAACTACCATTCACAATTGCTACAAAGAGAATAAAATACCTAGGAATACAACTTACAAGGGATGCGAAGGACCTTTTCAAGGAGAACTACAAACCACTGCTCAAGGAAATAAGAGAGGACACAAACAAAGGGAAAAAAATTCCATGCTCATGGATAGGAAGAATCAATATCATGAAAATGGCCATACTGCCCAAAGTAATTTATAGATTCAATGCTATTCCTATCAATCTACCATTGACTTTCTTCGCAGAATTAGAAAAAACTACTTTAAATTTCATATGGAACCAAAAACAAGCCTGTATAGCCAAGACAATCCTAAGGAAAAAGAACAAAGCTGGAGGCATCACACTACCTGACTTCAAACTATACTACAAGGCTACAGTAACCAAAATAGCATGGTACTGATACCAAAACAGATACATAGACCAATGGAACAGAACAGAGGCCTCAGAAATAACACCACACATCTATAACCATCTGATCTTTGACAAACCTGACAAAAACAAGCAATGAGGAAAGGAGTCCCTATTTAATAAATGGTGCTGGGAAAACTGGCTAGCCATATGCAGAAAACTGAAACTGGATCCCTTCCTTACACCTTATACAAAAATTAACTCAAGATGGATTAAAGACTTAAATGTAAGACCTAAAACCATAAAAACCCTAGAAGAAAACCTAGGCAATACCCTTCAGGACAAAGGCATGGGCAAAGACTTCATGTCTAAAACACCAAAAGCAATTGCAACAAAAGCTAAAATTGGCAAATGGGATCTAATGAAACTAAAGAGCTTCTGCACAGCAAAAGAAACTACCATCAGAGTGAACAGGCAATCTACAGAATGGGAGAAAATTTTTGCAATCTATCCATCTGACAAAGGTCTAAGGTCCAGAATCTACAGGGAACTTAAACAAATTTACAAGAAATAAACAAACAACCCCATCAAAAAGTGGGCAAAGGATATGAACAGACACTTCTCAAAAGCAGATATCTATGCAGCCACCAAACAAATGAAAAAAAGCTCATCATCACTGGTCATGAGAGAAATGCAAATCAAAACCACAGTGAGATACTATCTCATGCCAGTTAGAATGGAGATCATTAAAAAGTCAGGAAACAACAGATGCTGGAGAGGATGTGGAGAAATAGGAATGCTTTACACTGTTGGTGGGAGTGTAAATTAGTTTAACCATTGTGGAAGACAGTGTGGTGATTCCTCAAGGAACTAGAACCAGAAATACCATTTGACCCAGCAATCCCATTACTGGGTATATATTCAAAGGATTATAAATCATTCTACTATAAAGACACATGCATATGTATGTTTATTGCAGCACTATTTACAATAGCAAAGACTTGGACCCAACCCAAATGCCCATCAGTGATAGACTGGATAAAGAAAATGTGGCACATATACACCACGGAATACTATGCAGCCATAAAAAAGAATGAGTTAATGTCCTTTACAGGGACATGGATGAAGCTGGAAAACATCGTTCTCAGCAAACTAAGAAAGGGACAGAAAAACAAACACCACATGTTCTCACTCCTAAGTGGGAGTTGAGCAATGAGAACACATGGACACAGGGAAGGGAACATCACATACCAGGGCCTGTTCAGGGGTAAGGAGCAAGGGGAAGGAGAGCATTAGGACAAATACCTAATGCATGCGGGGCTTAAAACCTAGATGATGGGTAGACGGGTGCAGCAAACCACCATGGCACATGTATACCTATGTAACAAACCTGCACATTCTGCACATGTATCCCAGAACTTAAATTTAAAAAAAGAATCGCTTGAATCCAGGAGGCGGAGGCTGCAGTAAGCCAAGATTGCACCACTGCACTCCAGCCTGGGTGACAGAGCAAGACTCCATCTCAAAAAAAAAGAACTTGAGTTTCTATCAGCAGAAGCAGAGGAAGTGGAGGAGTCGCAGTCATGTGTGGGGCTTTATTTTGGAGTGGCAGTCACTGTGATTAGCATCAACTCACTATAGATACATGGCCCAAATGTATGAAGAGAGCCTAGATTCTATATGTAGCCCCCCCCCATGGGAGGTGTGGATTTCCGAGGTGTCAGTTACCCACTGTCAATCAACCATGGTTCAAAAATAGGTAAGTACAGTACAATAAGATATTTTGAGAGGAAGAGTGAAACCACATTCACGTGACTTTTATTACAATATACTGTCATAATTGTTCTATTTTATTACTATTTGTTGTTGCTAATCTCTTATTATGCCTAATTTATGAATTAAACTTTATCATGGGTATATATGTACAAGAAAAAAACAATGTATATATATTATATGATATATATTATATTATGTATATTATATACATTATATGATATATATTATATTATATATATTATATACATTATATGATCTATATTATATTATATATATTATATACATTATATGATATATTATATTATATATATTATATACATTATATTATATATATATATATACATGGTTTGGTACTATCCATCGTTTCAGACATCCACTGGGGGCCTTGGTACCTATCCCCCCTACAGATAAGGGGACTACTGTACACAAGTAAGTGGTGAATAAAGTTCATTTCCGGAGCCCCATGTTATTTAAAATCCTTAAAGGCCATTAATCCTTTTCACAGGAAATGGACAATGCCACTAAAATCAGGCCTCCACTCCCTTCTTCCCCTTCTCATTGATAAAAACCGGGTGGAACCCTGTTTCTTCTCTTCTGCCAGTATTTTGCTCTCCACCCTGTCTGTCAGAATCCTGATCACTCCCATTATCTTCACCTCCATTCAAGAGGGAAGAAGAGCTTAAACTGCTCCCCGAAGAATCAACTCCAATGCCGCTAAGACTTCAGAAAGCATCAGTCACCCGGAGGTCTTGCTAAAACACCGGTTCTTGGGCCCCATCCCCACAGAGTCTGAGTCTGTAGGTACAGGATGAGTACGGCCCATGCACAAATAATGCTGATGCTGTTGGTCTGGGGACCACACACTTTGAGTAGCACTGATATCGTCCATGCCTCAAAACCCATGTTTGCATAGTTATCTCAAAACATCAGTGGTTTTAGCCCAGGGGAGATTTTGCCCCCTAGGAGATACTTGGCAATGTCTGGAGACATTTTCAGTTGCCACTAATTGGAAAGGTGGGAGTGAGTCCTACTGGGACCTAGGAAGCAGAAGCTAGGGATGCTGCTAAACATCTTATAATGCACAAGACAGCCCCCAAAAGAAAAAAGTATCTGGCCTAAGATATCAATAGTGCAGAAACCTTACTTTATTTCCTAGGGTCAGGAGATGGTAACCCATGGGCCAAAGATGAACTTTGCAAGTGGTATTGTTTGTCCTCTACCTAGTTCTAATAGGCCAAACCAAAAAGCAGATTATAGCACAATCAGCTTAACATCTGTCTGTTGTCTTATACAATGCTTAGTTGTTGTATTATCAGCGTGGCCCCTGGAGGCATCTGAGTTTGCAACCCTCCGATCTCATTTAACCTCTTTTTTGTAGATGAGGGAGGAGCTATGATATGGTCCAAAAATTTGGCTAAGGTTCAACAGGGAAACCAGATCTAGAATCTAAGCCTGTGACAGTGACCACAATGTCAGTTTGAATCAATATACACACACAGGTACCCTCTAGTGCATTCAGGTATGGCTATGTTATTCATTCATTTATTTATTCTTTCAGCGTTCATTCCCCATACAGTGTTCTTAATATGCATACACAAGATCACATAGTTGTACACATAAATCAAAGGTTCTCATGTATTACCTAACAATAGTATTGGACACACGACATATTTGGCCCATGATTTATTTAGCATCCCCTCCAAATGTTTAAAGATAGAGATGTTCCAGCAACAAGTTCTATTTTTGAAATACCAAGTTGAAGCCTGGAACTTGTTATGAGACCGGATGGCTCTTGCAGCTAGCGATGCAGAGTGAAAACAGCTGGCCCTTTAAATTGTGTACACTGTGGCCAAACCATTTCTCTACCCTTCAAAGACGCTTTACATTGTCTAGGATATTTTTTGTCCTCATCACTTTAGCATTTAAAAACTTGTTTTTTTTAAAAAGAAGGAAGGATAGCATTAGGAGAAATACCTAATGTAGGTTAAGGTTGATGGGTGCAGCAAACCACCATGGCACGTGTATACCTATGTAACAAAACTGCACGTTCTGCACATGTGCCCCAGAACTTAAAGTATAATTTAAAAAAATGAAAAAAAGAAAAACAACAATACCACAAAGCAAAAAAAAATCAAAATATCAAAGAGCAAAGAAAAATACTAAATTATACTTGAGTACTGCCTTTAGAACAGGGGCTGCCCGACTATGGCCTGCAGGCCATGTTCAGCCCACTGCCCATTTTTATAAATAAAGTTTTATTGGAACACAGCCACGCCCACGCATGTACATGTTTTCCACGGTTACTTTCATAGAATTGAGTAGTGCGACAGAGACCTTCTGACTGGCAAAGCCTAAAGTATTTACTGTCTGGCCCTTTGCAGGGAAATTTTGCTGACCCTGCTCTTGATTATGTAATAGGTTGTACCATATGAAATTGCCACCACTTGGCAATTTTGGCCTACACTTTCATAAATTCATTCTAAAAAGCAAAGGATAGTGATTCCACTAAAAAATGGCATTTCTTTTCTTGCAGGTTAAAATTTGCAGTGGCTCTTATGGCTCAAAACAGAATTTCACAATAGCTACGCTTATCTGTAAAATCACTTTCTTGTATACACAAAAAATAAAAATAAAAAAATCTTCTTTCCTTTTCACAGGAAATGGACAAAGACTAGACTGGCTCACTGGTCCTGAAACAGAAATTTCTATTGAAAGGTTTTGCAGCTCTCTATGGGCATAGATCACCCTGCTCCATCTATAACATCTCTCTCAACTGCAGTTATTCATTCATGAGAACTTTTTATTAGTTCCTTCTGCCCATGCCATCTTCTGCAGACACAAATGTTTATGCTTCACTTAAAAGGTGGCATGAAAATGTTTGTATAATGTGGGTCATTGCAGGTCATTGCTAATATAATAGAGTAAACCTCTGCTCAGTTGGCCTCAAGTTACACCACACTCATAGCTGTCAATTTCTGTCTTCCTCTAGACATATACAACATGGTGAGAGGGAAAAAGCCTAGGGGTAGGACTTAAGCCAACCTACTTTGGATTTCTGGGACTACTCTTACCAGCCGTGTGAACTTGGGCGAATTTTGTAGCTTTGATGAGCCTTACTTTCCTTAGCTATAAAATGGGGACTATGCCTATTTTGCAGAGGTTTGAGAGGATTAATAATTGTTTGAGCAAAGCACCTGACAATTAGTAAATTAGTAAATAAATATTAAGTTGAATCATATTAAACTGCCAATAAATGGCAATAACTAGTCATTTTACCTGAAGTTGTTAGCCCTGGGATTGTTACCACGATTGTGTGTACACAGGCTGAGCCCAAGTACCTAGCGTGCAAAGTTTAAGGGGGTGTTCATTCTCAGGTGCTGACTCCGTACTTGCATGACTCTGAGAGCAAATATTTCCTTAAATTTTGTTCCCAAGGCACCTCTCTTGGCTCTTCTCAGTCCCAGACCTGTTGCCAGGTTCCCCTTATTCAGCTGAGAAATTCCTCCTCTCCTCTCAGGTGCCTGGTGCCTCTCTGTAACCTGAAAATCATCTCTTGGATGACCCTTTAATAACTACGGGATCAATGACTCATAGCACTACACCCTCCTAAAGATGCTTGCTTTAAAAGAGGATTAAAATCTTAATTAAAAAAGTACTAAAGCAGTATTTCAGGCATGACTTAGTAGAACAGAATATCGTGGGGGCCAGCAACCTCTGGGGATCCTGAAAACTGTGTCAGTTGGCAGGCAATGTCTCATGTCACTCTGCATGTCTAAGCACAGAAACGTAGAGCCACAGGGAAACTGATGCACTGGGGACTTGAATTGAATTTTGAAGAATGGCTAAGTAGTCAGATGAGAAGGGAAGACATTTTAGCATAATTGAAAGCACATCCCAAAGGATTTTTTCCTCACTGTTTCCTTTTTTTCGTTCTTTTCCAAAAATGACTTGATATAACTGACCCATGTGGTAGCCAGCCTCCAAGATTGCCCCCGTGATGGTTAATATTAGGTGTCAACTGGACTGGATTGAGGGATACCTAAATGGCTGGTGAAGCATTGTTCCTGAGTTTGTTTGTGAAGGTGTTTCCAGAAGAGATTGATGCATGAGTCAGTAGGCTGAGAGAGGAAGACCCACCTTCAATGCAGGGTCGGGGGCCCTGCTAGGACAAAGCAGGTGGAAGAAGGGGGATACTCGACTGGCTCTTGCTTTCTCTCTCTCTCACTTCTGGAGAAGGATGCCATTTTTTTCTTCTTGCCCTTGGACATCAGACTCCAGGTTCTTTGCCTTTTGGACTCTGGGACTTGCCCCAGGAACCTTCTGGGCCTCTCTGACCTTCAGCCTCAGAATGGGGGTTACACTGTTGGCTTCCCTGGCTCTGAGGCTTTCAGACTTGGACTGAGCCACACTACTAGGCTTCTCTCGTTCTCTAGCTTGCAGACGGTCTATCATGGAACTTCACCTTTGTGATCGTACGAACCAATTCCCCCAATCAACCCCTTTTCATATATATATGTATACACATATACATATGTACATACGTATATACACATATACGTATGTACATACGTATATACACATATACATATACATATGTATATATACATATGTACATACATATATATGTATATACATATATGTATATATGTATCATATATGTATATACGTATATACATATATGTATATATGTATCATATATGTATATACGTATATACATATACATATACGTATATACACACATACATATGTACATATATGTATATGTATATACATATATATACACACACATATATATATATATATATATATATATATATATATATATAAAACTTGTTCTGTGTCCTGGAGAACCATGACTAATATGGCTTCCAAGGATTCTCCCCTCATGGTATTTGTGCTCATGTGTAGTGCCACATTGAATCAGGGCTGGTCTGTGTGACCAATGGAATATGGCGGAGATGAGGGTATATGACTTCGTAGTCTAACACACAAAGGGTATTGTGCCTACTGCCTTGCTCTCTTAGATTTCTTACTCTTAGGGAAGGCAACCACTATGTCATGAGGACAGTTGAGCAGCCCTGTGAAGAGAATCACATAGGAAAGGAATTGAGGCCTCCTACCAGCCAGCACCAACTTATAAGCCATGTGAGTGCATTATCTTGAAAGTAGATCCACCAGCCCCAGTCAAGTCTTTAGATGACTATAGCCCCCGCTGACATCTGACAATCTCCTGAGAGATCACAAGCCAGAACCAGCCCAATCAAACTGTTCCCCAATTCCTGACCTACAGAAAATGTGAGAGAGAATATATGTTTATTGTTACACTATTGTTTTAAGCAACCTGTTACACAGCAATACAACTAGAATTTGGAAAAAGAAATCTTAAAATCAGCAAGAAAAAGACAAACAACACAATAGGGAAATAGGCAAAAGACCTGAAGAGACACTTTACAGAATAGTAATAATAACCAAATGGCCAATAATCTCAATGAAAGTTGCTCAACTTCATTAGCTATTAGGGAAATGAATAAAAACATCAATGAGATGCCACCGCACACCCACCTGAATGTCTGTAATGAGAAAGATGAAAAATACCACTTAGAAAGATGTGGAGAAAATGGAACTCTCACATACCACAGTGGGGTATATACCACTTGAGCAAACTGCTTTTGAAAACAGTGTGTAGAAAACAGTCCACTAAACCTGCCCCAGCAGTGCCACTCCACTCTTAGATATGGACCTAACAATATTTGTACATATAGCCATGCACTGTATTATGATGTTTTGGTCAGTGACAGGCCACATATACAACAGTGGTCTCATAAGATTATAATACCATATTTTTACTGTACATTTTCTATGTTTAAATATGTTTAGATACACAAGTACTTACCATTGTGTTACAATTGCCCGCAGTGTTCAGTACGGGAACATGCTGTACAGGTCTGTAGCCTAGGAGCAGCAGGTTCTAGCATATGGTCTAGGTGTATAGTAGGGTGTACCATCTAGGTTTGTGTCAGTCCGCTCTGTGTTATTCTCACAGTGATGAAATTGCCTAACAATGCATTTCTCAGAACAGATCCCTATCATTAAGTGACATATGACTGTATATTTTCTGAAAGACATGGAATAGACTTTTTATAGCAGAACTATTCATAACAGCAAAAAAACTGGAAACTACCTAATGTCCCTTGCAATAGAATGAATAAATACAATATTTACACAGTGGAGCACTATACAGAAATAGCATTGAATGAGTTCCAACTACACACAGCAACAGGGATGAGTCTTACAGACATAATGTTGGACTTCTGAGGCGCTGGTGATGCTCTTTCTGTATTTTGAAATCTGGCTGCTTGTTACATGAATGTGTTCAGTTTGTGTAAATCTGCTTACGTGTAAAAAAAAAAGATTTTGAAAACACCTACTTTCTGTGATGTGTTGAGAGGGCAAAAAAAATCCCAGGTCAGATCATGACATCTGCAGTTTTAATGTTCAAGCTCAAGATGAAGCCATGTTTGGATGTCTATTCCTCTAACTCAGTGGTAGCCAAATTATAGTCTGCAGGCAAAATTCAGCCAGCCATCTCTTCTTGTAAATAAAGTTTTATTGGGGCACAGCCACACCCATTTGTTTATGCGTTATCTATGATTGCTTTCTCCTGACACCAGCAGAGTTGAATAGTTGTGAAATACTCTGCGTGGCCCCCAAAACCATCTGCTCTGATTGATTGAGAAGCTTCTGATGTTGTTGCATTACTTCTTTGTCCTCTTCACTCCTTGTCCCCTCTTGCCCTAGCTCAGGCCTGTATATCAAGGCCTTTTCCAAATACAGACAATCTCTGTAATTTTCTGAATAAAGGACAAATTGGGCCAGTGCCATGCTCGCCATTGCCCCGCCTTTGTCATATGTCTGTTTATTGGGACACAACCCAGTTGTTCCCATGATGTGCACCATGAAATGGAATGATCAGATTGTTCATTTGGCTCATTACTAAGCTGCTTCTGAAGATAAGATTGAATTGGACAACAATGGCAACTCAAGTCTTGCAGAACACCTGCACACGCTCAAGCTATTTAAGTGGAAAGAGATCTGTAAGTGTAAGTGCATAGTTTTTGGAAAAGAACATCTAGACAGACTTGTTTTGATTATTAACTTCAGTCCTTCTCCAGCACATGATCACAGATGGGCTCTTGATTCCCACAGCTCTGTTTTTAGCTAAGAGTATGTGACACATGCCAGGTGTTTGGCAATTACATCTTGTTGAACGTGGTCACTCATGTGGAAATACAAATATCACTCACTGAATCAAGAAAATTGTCACTGCCAAACATGTTTCAGATATTCTTTTTTCTGAAGTGTTTTCTCACTGCCCATTTATAACCAGCTGTCTTTAAGGCATTATTTTTCCTTAAGAAAGGACTTATTAAAATGGAAGAAAACAACTTTGGCAGGGATTGTTCAATAGTTAAACTCTAAGTTTCAAGTGAAAACTTTGGCTTTCTTTTCTGCATTCTTTCAAGTCCTTGCTCTGTGACCCTGAGCTTGTTTAGCTTATCTGGGTCTGCCATCTGTAAAAAAAAAAAAATTTAAGTTTACATTCACTCACTTCCTCAAGTGATCTAGTGAATGATTGTTGTCCATGAAGTTCTTTTAGACACCTTGCTGAAAGAGATGATGCAATTTCAAAATTAACACCCGTGACAAGAAGAGCCAGTACATTTCCACTGCCGGTAGTTTGTGATAAAGAGTGATTTATGTCCATACATGCTCCCAACTTGCAGAGTATTTTGGAGTGATACAATCATTGTATAATTTTATGCATCTTTACCTAAAGGGAATGAGAAAGAATCTGGCTAAAGAGAAGAATTTTCTATGGGGAAGGAGAAATTGTACAGAAATTCAAAAGGGAAGACTTTAAAAAATTATTTGTTAAATTTTTTTTGCTTGTATTGGTTGAAATTTCAATTAAGTCACCAGAAACACATGTTGAATACATGTCACATTCAAGGCACTATTGTGGATGCAAAGACATTTTAGAAAACCTCTTTTTGAAATACAAAAAGGTTTTTGGAGTAAGAAACCACAAGTTCAAATCCTGGCTCCACCTTTTACTGGATGTTACCTTGGGGAGCTTACTTAATTTACCTGAGCCTTCATTTTCTCATCCAAAATTGGAGGGAATCTTTATACACCCATCCCTTACTGTTCGAGTGAGGAGGAGGAAATGAAGTAAAGTATGGAAAGTGCTCAATAGAGTGCCTGGAAAGGAGCCAGTAGTAAATACTAGCCATGCGATTGTTGTTGTCATATTAAAAAGTATTTCACAATTGAATCTGCTTTTGTTAAGAAAAACTTTCCAAAACTTAGATCATAGAAAGATTATAGTGTGCCCTTTCCATGTCATACTAGAACATTATCTTCATGCCCACCTAAGGTACAGTTAATGTGGGCAACCTTGATTTCTTATTTACTTGGTTAGACCCAAGACTTTATAAAATTAGATGACAACTTGTAAAAAATTGATAAACTGAAAGAGATGGGAAGGAGATTTTGTCAGATAGAGATGTAGATGATTTCTTTCCATTAGAAAAGTATTATGGGTTTTTTGCCCCATCTGATATTAAGCATTTTTGTCTCTAGCTTGGAGATCTTGTTTCAGCATTCTTTCTTTCAGAGACTATAAATGCTTAAGGATTATGCATTCTCCTTTGGACCAGCTATACCATCCTACTGGCTCCTTCATTTGTGAGTTAAATAAATCTTCAAAACATGTTCATTTATTGTAGGTATAACTATGTTTTTAATTTCTTGAAAATTATAATTTGATAGTTTCTAGCCTCATCTTTTCATCTTTTCCTTCTCCTCTTTGAACTTATTAGGAGAGAATAATATTTGAATTTTCCAGGATGCTCACTGAAAGAGCTGAAATTGTCTTGGTATTAGAGGGTTAGGATCTTTCATACAAAAGAGCTATAGTTAAGACAAAAAAAAAAATCATTGTACCTCAGTGCCAACACACAGTAAATCAAATGTACTCATCCACACTCAGCACAGACTCCAATCCTTAGACATGAACATACCCTTACAATTTTGAATCCTAAGTGTGTCTACTGCGGACAGCATATAGTTAGATCTTGTTTTCTTTGTCCAGTCTGATAATCACTGCCTTTTGATTGGATTGTCTAATCTATTTACATTTATAGTTATTATTGATACAGTTGGATTTATGTCTGCCATTTTGTTTTGTTTGCTTTCTACATGTCTCAGGTATTTTTTGTTCCTGTCTTCCTTCTTTACTATTCTCTTTTGTAGTAAGTAGATATTTTCTAGTGTATCCTTTTAATTCCTTTAATTACATTTTAACTTTTTTAAGTTTCTTTTTAGTGGTTGCTCTACAGCTTACAACATACATCTTAATTTATTATAATTTACTCCTAATATTCTAACCTAATTCCAGTAAGATATTAAAACTTTATTACTATATAGCTCCATTCCCTACCCCTATTTTGTGCTATTACTGCTATATATACCATGTCTGTATATGTTAGAAACCTAAAAATATATTGTTATAATTATTGCTTTACATAATCTTATGTCTTTTAAAGCGGCTGAGAGAAGAAAGGAGAGCAAGTATATATTTACAGAGTTTGTTATATATTAACCTTCGTATTTATTACTTCTGGTTATCGTCACTTCTTGTGGATTGGAGTTAGCATCTGGTGTCATTTCCTTATACCATATCCTCACAATTTAACTACTTCATTAGAAGTAGACTTTACAATTTTTATGAGATGTGATAAGAAGTCTTAGACTGTTTCTTGTGTGTGGGGGCGGGGTTCTAGAGAAATATCCATGCCTTACCTAATTCAGTTTAAGACCCTTGTCAATAAGTTTTAACCTCTTATTGTTAGCTCTTCCACATACAGAAGGACAAATACAAATATTTCATTATTACTTAATCCCACCCTGAATCTTTTCTTCCTTAGAAATACTTTTAAAACATGAAATAATCAGAGGTTTTTTTTTTATTGACACTAATTTATTTAACAAACTTCAAGGGTTTTGGTAATCTAAAGGAATAGCCTTTGGCTCTTTGACCTAAAATGTTTTCCTGGGAAAAGATAACTTTGGGCCGGGCGCGGTGGCACACGCCTATAATGCCAGCACTTTGGGAGGCCAAGGCGGGTGGATCACTAGGTCAGGAGTTCGAGACCAGCCTGGCACACATGGGGAAGCCCTGTCTCTACTAAAAAATACAAAGAAATTAGCCGGGCATGTGGTGCGCACCTGTAATCCCAGCTACTTGGGAGGCTGAGGCAGGAGAACTGCTTGAACCCAGGAGGTGGAGGTTGCAGTGAGCTGAGATCGTGCCATTGCACTCCAACCTGGGTGACAGAGTGAGACTCTGTCTCAAAAAAAAAAAAAAAAGACAATTTTGTTTTTTGCTAGGGGTGGCTTTTGCTCTCGGTTTTCTTTTTTCCTTAAGTTTTTGGGAATTGTGATAAGCAACTGCACTGTTCATGACCACACTATGCATTTTAATTTTTAAAAGTCTAGCTCTGGTGACTAATTGCTCAGTTTCTCCAAGAGAAGAAGGCCTGAGCCGTCACCTCTAGCAATGTTTACAGTCAGATGAGGTGAAGGCAGGGAGAAGAGATCTCTTCTTTGGGTGGCAAAATGGGAAATAATACTAGTGTTTCTCCTCTTCACAAAGAGACCACACTGAACCAATTGTTCAGTAGTGCTTCCCAAACTTCAAGGCGCATACTAATTACCTGGAGCTTAGTTGAAATGCAGATTCTGATTCCGAAGGTGGAGGGTGCAGCCCAGTGTTCTGAAATTCTAACAAGCTCCTGTGTGCTGCAGATGTTGCCAGTGACTGGGGAACCAGACTTTAAGTAGCAAGGGTTAGAGCGCTCATTCTCAAACTTCCTGTACATTACAATCGCCTGGGGGATTTTTAAAAATTACTGATTCCTGGGGCCCATGCCCAGAGATTCTGATTTAATAGATTGTGGTTGTCATAGTAATGTGCAGGCAGGCTGGAGAGTTACTGAGAATTACAAGTTAAAAGTGCAAGAGACTGATCAAGCCAGGAATATCATAGCTCAGTCTATGCATCACCAGAACCCAGGTTCTGTGTCAGAGTTTGAGTGTCTTCATGGCCAGGATGTCCTGAATATGGCTACCAGATATATCAGATTTCTCTTTTTTACATTGTAAACCAAAAGTAAAACTCTAAGCCCCCGACCAACTGAATGGACCTCCCTTTCAGCCAAGGGAATTCCAAAGTAAACCTGAAAAACTAGTTCAGGCCATGATGGGAAGTGGGAGGGTCAGATGGGCCTCATGATACTCTCCTCCCTTTGGAGGTTAGGCACAACTGACCAGCATTAACATTAAAATGGAGCTCTTAAGACTGACAAAGCAGACTCTTTGTAGCAAATAAGAAACTAAATTCCAACCTGACTCTAGTATAGCATCACATTGACAAATAGCAGGCCCTGAAAGAAATCAAAGTATTTTACCCCAAAATATATTTCTTTGACATATTTTGAAATGGCCCTGCAAAGCTGTCTCTTGTGGGAAAAATTTACGTTCTGTAGAGAATGCCCTTCTCTTTCCAGGTCTTTTCCTGATCCAGGAAAGATTAACTAAGATTATAGCACTTTTTCAGGTTTGGTAAGAGACATTTACCATCTAATCTGTCTGAAGCCTGCTACCTGGAGGGTTCATCTGCATAATAAGAACCTTGGTCTCCACAACCCTTTACTTTAACCCAGATGCTCCTTTCTACTGATACTAGGTCTTTAGATAACAACTTAACTCTTTCAACCAATTTGCAATCAGAAAACCTATGAATCCACCTATGACCTGGAAGCCCCCAGCTTCCAGTTGTCCTGCCTTTCTAGACTGAACTGATGTACACCTTATGTATATCAGTTGATGTCTTTCTGTAACTTCTGTCCCCCTAAAATGTATAAAATCAAGCTGTAACCCAACTACCTTGGGCACATGTTCTCAGGACCACTTGAGATGGTGCCTTGGGCCTTGGTCACTCATATTTGGCTCAGAATAAATCTCTTCAAATATTTTACAGAGTTTGACTCTTTTTTGTCAACAACATTGATCCATATTCAGTACAACTTTAATACAACTACAGTCAGATCTCTATATAGTTGCAGCATACCAAGAGAGCCATCTGCTAAGGTGCAGGCAATAAAGGAATGCAAGTAGAATATTTAGAAACAATTGAGAGACTGACGGACAATGGCCATATCATATACAAATGGACAATGGTCAGATCATATATGACAACAGAATCCTAACCAACAATCTCTGCCAAGAATGGTCAGGACTTGGTCAGTGACTGCCAGCCTCCCTAGTTTTTGCCTCCACTTTCAACTCAGGACCAACCAGAGAAAGGCAAATATGCTCCCCAAATCAATCCCGTAAGATGCTCCATTTCTAATTACCTCACCTCCAGCTTCCCCATGCCAGCAATCTCTAATCAGAGCATACTCAGTGCCTTTTTTTTCCTACCATAAATCTTTCCTACTCCTCTGCCCACCTTGGAGTCTCTGCAAGTGATGATGGCTGACTCCCTTGCTCTGAATAAAGAGCCTCTGTTTGTTTTCTTTTGGGTGGTCTTTGTTTATTTTCACACAACAATGAAACTAAGAGTCAGTTTGCTTTTCATTAACACCATCCAGCAGAATTTCTGAAAAATTACAGAGATACAATGCTCTGCCTAGGTGAGGGTGGACTGCTCCCATCACCTTGGCCCCCTTGGTAATGTCACCACTTTGTAACACTTTTTCAGCTAACTCTTACAACACAGCTTGATATCCAGGCTACCCTGGAACTCCACACAGCTTTTCTCTTTCTGAATCTGCTGCTCCTTGTGACCCCTATCTCCATACCCAGGGGCCTTCCTCCACTTCCAGAGACCTTCGTTCAGCTTCCGTTCTAACTGTTCAATGTCATGTTGCTTCTAGGAGGTCACAACCTCTAACTCCTCTTCTTTCCTTTTTCCAGCACTTTCCCCCACCCTGAGCTTGGCTCCAAACCTCAGTTTTTCACTTTACTTTCTATTGTTCTATTTCCTGCAAATTGGTCCCTAGCCCTTTACCAATTAACATTTATAGAATTGCATAATTAACATGAGATAAATCAAGAGGCTCTTATCTATGAAAAAATGAGCATGTGCATTCTCCATGTGTTATTCAAAGTCAAAATGCAGTTGATGAACTGCTTCCCAAAGTAGTTTATCAGATTATGACAAAGCACTTTAAACCTAGAGGTATAGTCAGTTTAAAAAGAAAAAAAAAGCCACTTATATTTGTTGTTTAGTTTTGCCTCAGTACCCCTCCCCTACTCCATCTACCCCAACTCCAAAATGCATCTCAATTCTCTGAATTTCTGGTGTGTGTTGAAAACTTTCACATTGTGAAATCTACTTGCCAGCACATTCTTCTGACCATCTTCATAATGGATGGAAATAGAGCAGGGAAGGATTAATAAGAAAAGTGCTAAGAAAAATTATCCAGAACTTGGAAATAAGGCCAGGAGAGTTCAGGATATCCTTTCAATGTCATAATAGTGTGTTGGTTTATAAGCTCACCCCAGGGCCTTCCATAGGAAGATACCTTTGTATAACTTGCTATATACCATTTGCTGAAGATCCCAGACTTTGTGAAGTTACTTGTTAACTTGTATAATGTCTGGTAGAGATGCAAATCATTTTCCCAAAGATTATAGTTTTATTGCCCTGTAGGACAGTGAGCAGTTTTGTATCCAACCTAGCAATCTCATTCAAACACTCTTCTTTTTTAATGCCTATACATTTCCAATGCTCTTTGAAACACTTTATTGTCTCATTGGTTCCATCATTAATGAATTGAATCAAACCTTTGACCTGAGCCATGATTTTAACTTTTTGAAAATGATACTTTGAAGAGTCATGAACAGTCGACATGGGAGCCAATCATGGCAGATGTGATGAATGAAAAAGAGAGGCCAGATTTATCAATGTACCTATTCTAATCCTTTCACAGATTCCTGCTTCTAGAGTTATTTTTTTGTAACACATACTATTAACTTCCCTTCAGAAATTATAGCCTCAGAAAAGCTTTTCCACAACATTAATTACAAGAGGAATCTGGAAAGGTACGTAACATCTGTGGCCTCTAACCTGTGTGGTAATGGGCTGGTGGGAGTCTTGGGGATTACAAGAGTAACTGGCACACAATGGAAGCACCCCTCCCATCCTCACCCCACGGGGAACCCACGGGACAGAGGACTGAACCGGCCCACCATTTCCCAGAGCCAAAATAAGAAAGAAAACTGGCTTTTCCAAAATGATAATGAAGTAGCATTGTTGTGTGGGGTAAATACCCGAGATTCATTGTCTCACGGTCACGGAAAACTAGAACACGGATACACAAGGAGTGAGCTTTAGAGCAGAAGTTTAATAGGTGAAAGAAATAGAAGAGCTCTCTCCTGCAGAGAAAGGGATCCTGAATGGGTTTCTGCTTCTGAGGTGAAATGCAGTGTGTTTTATAGATGAGCTTGAGGAGGTGGTGTCTGATTTACATAGGGGACGAAAGATTGGTCAGACCAGATGTGCCATTTGCATAAGGCACGAAAAACTGGTTAGGACTAGGTGTGCCATTTGCATAGGGCACGAAAAGCTGGCCACCCACACCCTGATCTTTTATTATGCAGATGGGTCCTCTACCTGGCTGGCGCCATGTTGCCTGTTCCTTTACTCTACACATGGTGACAAAGAAAGGGGAAGATGGAGCCTCCATGTTGAACATACCTGGCCCCCAGGTAGCCCTTTTCTTTTGGCACAACTGCTGGCATTCACCTGTGCAAGCTTCCACCTTGCTTATCTATGTCTGCAGCTCGATTTTTCAGGCTGCTCTTTGTTCAAAGAGAATAATTTCTCGGGCTGATTTTTGTTAGAAGGAAAGCCTTGCCGAGGACTCTTTTACCCTATCTGCCTAAATACTTTCTTTCTACCTCCTGTATCAATAAGGCAGCTTAACTTGTGCCTAAAAGTCAATCACAAAGACCCATGTTGGAGCAGTAGCTATTTCATAACAACCTGGAAAAGCCCAAACACCCATCAAGTTCTAATATCAAACCCAGGAGAAACCTTAGCCTCCATGAGGGAGAGAAATACTTGTCTGTGAAATTTGTTGGCAATAAAATATTTAAACAGCTAGGTCCCTTGATATAGTTCTGACGTTGGTGTGTGTGTGTGTTTACAAAGGGATCTTTTTGTTTTTCCTACTCAAAAAAGGAAGAAAGATCTTTTCATGTTTTTATTTTAAAAGAAGCCATTAAGTCCTACAAGGTCAGCCGGCCTGCTTGTTTTCTGGTTTCTTATCTCACAAAATTCCTTGTCATTAACTATGTGTTTACGATCACCTAGTGTGTATTTAAGTGGCTTTTTCTGATTTAAAAGGTATTTCATTTTTTGAAGATACTATAAGGCATGTTCATCTCTTTATTGCAGTATGGGCATTCAGGCTGCTGTTTGCACTGTGGTCTGCTATTTATGTGCTATTTTGTATTTATCTGGCTCTGAAGTGTGGAGTCTATCAACAAAATAGGTACTGGGTAGGTATAGTCTGAAATGTTGATCTAAAACATTCAGATCTCAAACCTTATGGAGGTTTAGTCAGGCATGGTTTGAAATACTAAGGTGACTGAGTGAGAACATAAATGAAAATCTTATTTTTAAAAAGTCTCCTTAACTAAAAATACCGAGTCGTTCCGTATTTTGACAACTCTTTAACAAAGCTGTTTGGCAGTTATTAGCTAGAAATGCAAAGGGGTGAGCCAGTTGCCTAAAATAATGCCCTTTTAATTATTGGATGAACTTTCTTAAATATTGAAAACAACCTAAGTTTGTGTACATTTTGTTTTGCTTCAGTCTAATAATTTATCTATCCCTGACTAATCTGGAAAGCAGATCTGAGGGATTGAGCAGGTGGAGGGTTTTGTTATTACAGTTCTGCAAGACCAAACAATACTTCCTTCTATGCTTTTACTCTGAAAAAGATATCCTGAACAGGGGTCTCCCAATGCTTGAGGTCAGTCTCCAGATCAGAGCTGTGTTCCCTGGATACTTACTGTTTTCTGAACCAGTGAGAGGTGAACAGTCTCTGTTGTCCCCTTGCTTTTCCTGGCTCCCCCTCTTCCCACGTATCTTTGCTATTTGTCCGGAAACACAGGCAGGAATATAAAGAACTTAAATATACAGTGTTTTCCTTAAGTGGCTTGTTATTTTGCAATATATTGTTCGAGAAAATCTCCCTGAAAAATTGCTGCTTCCTTTTGGGGGTGTTCACTCAGGCTTTCGCCTTGTGTTTTCCAGAAAATTCCATGTTCAAAAAGCTGAACTTTCTTGCTCCACATAAAAGCTTCGGGATATGCTTAACCTCCTCCCTCTTCTGAACTGCATCTGGCATTCAAATGTTCCCTGTCCTACTACAGGAAGATCTTCACTTACTGCTTCTAATTGGATTTGCAAGGATGAACTTGTCTATTTTCCCCGTTAGTCCTGCCATGAGACTAAGATGAATGGCCCCTCATAATTTGCTGGTCTGGTCATTTATCTGCAACACGTGTGAGTTATTATCCCATAATAACACAGATAATGAAACTGAGTGGTATAAAACCAGCATCGGGTGGGGAGGCTCATTAAAAGAACGGCTTTGTTACATGTGTCTTGAACCTGTGGAATTGCTGCTTGGCCCCTTCAGTTCTGAGGCACCCCTGCCCAGGCTCACACCTGGCCTCCCCCCTCCGGGGGACCACAAGCTCCCTGTTAGTGGCAGTCTTTTCTTCTGGCATGGCCCTCCTTTTTCATAAACTTGGGGCCTTTTAGGCGGGACCTGGCTTTTTTTTTTTTCCCTGCCCCAAGGTATAGAAGGAAGAGTTGGCCTTCTCCCAGTGTACTCAGTCTCTAGACTGTGCTGTCCAATATGGTGGACATGAGCTGTGTGTGGCTTTGAAATACATTTGAAATGTGGCTAGTCCAAATTGAGATGAACAGTAACTGTAAAATTCATACCAAATTCCAAAGACTTCATACAAAAAGGTAAAAGAATATCAAATACCTTGATATTTTTCATATTGATTATATTGAAATGATAATATTTTACATATTATCACTTGAACATCGACGGGGTTAGGGGCACCAACCCCTGCACAGTAGAAAATTCAAGTATAATTTTGATTCCCCAAAAACTTTACTAATAGCATACTGTTGATCAGAAGCCTTACCAATAACATAAACAGTCGATTGAAACATATTTTGTGGCCGGGCGTGGTGGCTCACGCCTGTAATCCCAGCACTTTGGGAGGCCGAGGTGGGTGGATCACGAGGTCAGGAGATCGAGACCATCCTGGCTAACATGGTGAAACCCCGTCTCTACTAAAAATACAAAAAATTAGCCGGGCGTGGTGGCAGGCGCCTATAGTCCCAGCTACTTGGGAGGTTGAGGCAGGAGAATGGTGTGAACCCGGGAGGCAGAGCTTGCAGTGAGCTGAGATCGCACCACTGTACTCCAGCCTGGGCGACAGAGTGAGACTTCGTCTCAAAAAAAAAACATATTTTGTACGTTATATACTGCATTCTTACAATAAAGTAAGCTAGAGAAAGGAAAATGTTATTAAGAAAATCATGAGAGAACATATATTTCGTATTCATTAAGTGGGAGTGGATCATTATAAAGGTCTTCATCTTCATCGTCTGTGTGTTGAGTAGGCTGAGGAAGAGGAGGGGTGGGTCTTGCTGTCTCAGGGGTGGCAAAGGTGGAAGAAAATCTACATATAAGTGGACCCACGCAAGTCAAACCTGTGTTGTTCAAGGGTCAACTGTATTAGGTTAAATAAAATACATTATTAAAATTAATTCCACCAATTATTTTTTACTATTTTTTTAAAATGTGGTCACTAGAAATTTAAAATTCCATTTGGCTTGTATTTGTGGCTCACATTCTGTTGCCATTGGGTATTGCCATGCTGGACAATCATCCACCATCTTCACCCAACAGCTGTCCACCTTTGCAGACCACACCATTCCGTTGTGATGGCCTCTTTCCACCTAGATGGGCTCCCCAGAAACTCCTTAGTCGTCCTCAAAGTTGGGCTTACCGTTTTCCTCCACCCAACTCCAAACTATCAACCAAGATAATTTTAACATGTATTGAAATCAAACCAATAAGCATTAATGAGTTGCTTACTGGCTCTGGATTTATATTTTTAATGAGTAAAAATCAGATTGCAAAGAACATATAGTTTATTAAGGGAGAAAGGACTATAAGCAAACAGTTATAATAAAGTGGGAAAAGTTCTAGAATACACAGTATGTATAAAGTACTACTACTGGAACCAAGAAAAGCAAGATTAATTCTGCCTCTGATTATCAGAGGAAGTGCAGAGGCTGTGGGTGAAGGAGTTCATAGAGGTGGAGGTGGAAAGTGCCCGTTAGATGACAGAGCTGCAGGAGGCCATAGGAGGCAAGGCTGCAGAGGTGTGGTGAGACCATATGATGGCTCTGGTGGGCGCCCAGGGGGTCAGGCTGCATAGGACCAGATGATGATGCTATGTAGATAAGGATGCACAGACGATGGAGCTGTGGGAGATAAGGTTGCTGTCCTGCCAACTTCAGAAGCATAAGAGGAGAGTTTTGGTGGTGAAGCTGGAGCAGGGTAGGGCACAGAAGTTGTTACGGAAGGAGGGTAGGGTGCTTAGTGGTCTCAGCTGTCAAGCTGTGTTGGTCCCCACCCTGTGCACACACTTTTTTCGTGCATACCTGCTAGACACTATCAGAAGGAAGAATCTGGAGAATGTGCTGATGTGTCACTCAGCTTCTGCAAAGATGTGCAGATCTGCTCTCTAACAGGAGAGCTGCTTTTGCACTGAAAAGTTTAGCAGAAACAATGACCTAGTTCACCTGCCTCAAAGCTGGCTGGCTTGCCCAGGCAATAGGCTGGCTGTTTACTAATAGGGAAAACTCATTCTCTGGTAAATGTCTTACCTGTCAGAACCTTTCCTCTACCTCTCCATGACACAGAGTCCAGGGTAATGAGCAGTTACAGAATGCATGCACTTTCCTTGCTCTTGAAACCCAAAGACAGAACGTAGGAGGACCCTCTCCACCTTAGCGTGTTACAGATCATTTTCTGGTGCACCCAGGATGGGATATTAGAGAGCAGTCAGTCAGCTCCATAGCTGTGTGCCCAGAACTGACACACACCCCCATCTCTGCCTTCGTGATCACACATGGAGAGGGCACACATGATGTGGGGTAGAGGGTGCTGGGAGAGAGAAATGCCTTACTCCAAAAAAAGCCAATGTTGAGGTTAGGTTTATTTTATTTAAAAAAAAAAATTGAGGGCGGAGTCTCCCTACCAAGCCAGAATCAGAGTGTTGATTCTCTAGAAGATTGTTGGCTCATGGGATTACCTGCGGAACTAAAAAACAAACAAGCAAAAAGCCACATCCCCAGAGATTATAATTTAATTGGTGTGAAGTTTTTTTTGTTTTGTTTTGTTTTGTTTTTGAGAGCTCTCTAGGTGCTTCCAATATGCGGCCAAGGTTGAAAAACCACTGGCTAGATTTTGAAAGTCCATCGTTTTGTTTGTTTGAAATGGAGTCTCACTCTGTGGCCTAGGCTAGAATGCATTGGTGCGATCTTGGTTCACTGCAACCTCTGCCTCTGGAGTTCAAGTGATTCTCATGCCTCAGCCTCCCGAGTAGCTGGGACTACAGGTGTGAGCCACCATGCCCAGCTAATTTTTGTATTTTTAGTAGAGACGGGGCTTCACTATGTTGGTCAGGCTATTCTCGAAGTCCTGACCTCAGGTGATACACCCACCTTGGCCTCCCAAAGTGTTGGGATTACAGCATGAGCCACTGCTCCCCAGCTGTTTTTTGTTTTTTTTTTTTTTTTTTTAGCTTACTGATTGCCACTGACTTTCACTTAAAGTGGGAGGAGGTAAAATTGAGGTCATTGATTCAGGGTTTGGGAAACTGCATGGGCAAGTACAAAGTAGCTGAGAAAGTCTAGGCTGTGTCCAGGGGTGAGAAATCAGGGCTACAGCCTGAAATCTCACAGCATTAGCCCTAAAAGGGCAAGAAGAAGCAATTGCAGATCTTATCTTTCTCTAAGGCCTGTGATTCTCAAGTAGAATCACCTGGAGGGCTTGTTAAGCCACAGACTGTGGGATCCCATCCACCCCCACACTTTCCAGATTCAGTGATGGGGTGCAGCCAGAAAATGTCCGTTTCTAACATGCTCCCAGGTGATGCCAATGTTGCCAGCCCCAGAAATACAAGGGAGAACAGGATTACTTAAAATGAAAATGCAGCAAAAAGCCCCAGGCATTTTTCCTGAGCACCTACTATGTACCTGGTACCACACCGTACCTGGGGATACAGAGGAGGAGCCACAGTTCCTGCTGTCCATAGCTTGGCAGTGTCTTGATGCAGAGACCCATAGACAAGCATTTCCATTTTGTTAGGTTCTATGGAGGAGACTTCCAGTTTCCTCTTGGAGATGTGGTAGTTAGAAATAGCGTGGCTCTAGGCCGGGGGCAGTGGCTCACGCCTGTAATCCCACCACTTTGGGAGGCCAAGGCAGATGGATCACCTGAGGTCAGGAGTTTGAGACCAGCTTTGCCAACATGGTAAAACTCTGTGTCTTCTAAAAATACAAAAATTAGCTGGGCATGGTGGTGCACAGCTATAATCCCAGTTACTCGGGAGGCTGAGGCATGAGAATCACTTGAACCTGGGAGGTGGAGGTTGCAGTGAGCCAAGATATTGCACCACTGCACTCCACTCTGGGCAACAGAGCAAGACTTTGTCTCAAAAAAAAAAAAAAAAAAAAAAAAAAGGAATAGCGTGGCTCCCACCCTTACAACATCAAAAAGCCGTCTGGGCTTAAAATTATTAAAAAAAGAAAACAAAAAAAGCCAGACAAACTGCAAGTTCAAACCTTTCTTGAATCCATCAGAAAGCTGAGGTCACGGGCAAACAACTAATCCAACATCAAAGGACAGACAGACAGTGGCAGGGGCAGATGAGACATGAGCCCTTGCTTACCTAAGTCAGATGCAGCTGGACATGAGTAAGAAGAATTCACTAGAATTTTTTTTGGCTTGTTTTAAAAATTATTTTTTGAAGTATCATGTGGGTTTTGAGCCACAGTTTGAAACTGATTTTGAAACAAGACCCCCAGCTGTGCCACCTCTAGCTTCCCCACAGTGACAGCTGGGCCATAGCGGAGGAGTGAGGGGAGAATATGGAAAGAACCCAAAACTTCTATTGTATCAAGATCCTTCAAGCCAGGAATGAAAGTGGATGAGTTTGTACTGTTGGGGAAAGCCCTTGGCAGCTCTGAGCCTTAGTGTTTTGGGTACCCAAAGGGCAGCAGGAGGAAACTCAGTCAACAGCACCCACGCTAACTGCTGCAAATGGTATTTCTTCCCATAAGACGTCTGAAGTCCAAGGATTGGGCCAACCACAAGGATCAATAAGGATTTGCTTTGCTAGCAATTTCTACCACTGATGGGCTTGTCCCTTTGCAGATCTGTGAGCTCTTCTCTCTGACAGTGTTTCCATTCTAGGGCCATCCCAGGCACAGCCTCCCAATAAACTCACCCTAAATTTCCTTGCAATAAAATAAGCCAAGAGAAGGCAGAATCTTTAATTGCCAATCGTTGGGCAACTCCTGTAACCTTTTCTGCACATAAAAGTTTTAGCCCTGTAGATTTGAGATAAAACTGGATTGTTATTGGAAGATCTGAGATCTGGAAATAGTTTTGCCGGACTTTCTGAAGTCTTTAATCCCACAAACGTATATCATTTTTCTTTTCTGTGGACTGTTGGATAACATAAAAGAATTTAATGGAAAAAATGTTCATCTTCCAGGAAAACACTAATAACTAAGATTTCCTTCTTAATGAGAGGCCAACAGGGGTCAGGCTAACTAGAGAGGAGAAAGACAATTCCTTATATATTTTATGTTCCTTATTCTTTGTGCCTTATTTTTCATAGCTCTTATGATCCCTGAGCCTCTCTGTGAACCATACTGACTGGGAAGATACTCAACTCGGTCCTTCCCCTCAGAATTGGTGTGGATTACTTTTACTTACTGTGAATCCTTTACTTCCAGACCACCCCTTCTTTACCATTGCCCACAAACCAGGAACTCAAGGAGAGATGTAGCTGAATTAAGAAATGTTCTTTTAACTTAAACAATTTTACAAGAAAAAACCAAACAACCCCATCACAAAATGGGCAAAGGATATAAACACACACTTCTCAAAAGAAGACATTTATGCAGCCAACAGACATATGAAAAAAATGCTCATCATCACTGGTCATCAGAGAAATGCAAATCAAAACCACAATGAGATACCATCTCATGCCAGTTAGAATGGCGAGCATTAAAAAGTCAGGAAAGAACAGATGCTGGACAGGATGTGGAGAAATAGGAATGCAATGAATAAATGATACATATAAATATTTATTAATGTAGTTAAGATCAGCTCACTTGGGTTTTCTGGCTCATTTTCAGTAGACCATATATTAGTATTTCACCAGGATAATCCCTTTCCCATGCAGTGAAACTCTTCTGTAACCTGTGACTTCTGTGTTGGTGGGAGTGTAAATTAGTTCAACCATTGTGGAAGACAGTGTGGTGATTCCTCAAGGATCTAGAACTAGAAATACCATTTGATCCAGCAATCCCATTACTGGGTATAAACCCAAAGGATTATAAATCATGCTACTATAAAGACACATGCATGTGTATGTTTATTGCGGCACTATTCACAATAGCAAAGACTTGGAACCAACCCAAATGTCCATCAATAATAGACCAGATAAATAAAATGTGGCACATACACACCATGGAATACTATGCAGCCATAAAAATGAACTCATGTCCTTTGCAGGGACATGGATGAAGCTGGAAACCATCGTTCTCAGCAAATTACCACAAGGACAGAAAACCAAACACTGCATGTTCTCACTCATAAGTGGGAGTTGAACAATGAGAACACATGGACACAGGGAGGGGAACATCATACACCAGGGCCTGTTGAGGGGGTGGTGGGCTGGGGGAGAGATAGCATTAGGAGAAATACCTAATGTAAATGAAGGGTTGATGGGTGCAGCAAACCAACATGGCACATGTATACCTATGTAACAAACCTGCATATTGTGCGCATGTACCCTAGAACTTAAAGTATAATAAAAAAAATTTAAAACCCACTAGCAAAAAAAATATGTTCTTTTTTTGGTTATCAACATAAAATAAACTTTCTAGAATTTCCAAAAATGTAATCAGATATCTCAAATTTCCTGAAGTCCTGTTTGTTGGTGAATTCTTGGTATTTCTTTGAATTGTTCACTTTCAGTAATCATCCCCTCAAGCTAATTTTATCATTCAGAGAAGAATCAAATCTAGTTTCCAAATATCCAGAGTTGTGAGTCTAATTTTATCCCCAAACTGAAATATTTGCTAGTTGTCCCATAGATTGCTCCTGGTCTCACCAACCTTGTTTTGGATCTGCTGAGGAAGTCTCACATCTAGTATCTTTAAAATGAAGTTTTGATCCTGATTCCTAGTTCCGTATTCTTGTCTCTATATAAATTTCCCACCACATTAATTGATAGTAAATTATAGGACTCTCTTGGAACTGGCCAACTTCTCCCCACCAGTAATTGACTTAGGCCCAAATTGGATGTCCTGAACTGGCACTGGACTCAAGATGCCCCTTTGTGTCTACTCTCATTTGAACCCTAGAGCTGAAGCTTGAACATTCTGAATTGGTATGCAAGACTGGAGTCCACTGAAATAGGGCTGGGTGAGAGCACCTGGATTAAATTCCCCCCACATTTTTCCTGGCAGTTGTGTTACCATTTAGGTTGAAGGAGGCCATCTTTGTGAGTGGAAATCCTCCAGTACACTCATGATTTCACCAAAGACAAGTGTGACATATTCTTCCATTCACTTGAACATTCAAATGGATTTTCTAGAAATTTCTAAATACTACCAGAATTAAACACTTCATGTCCTAGAAGAATAAGTACAAAATAATCCAGGGTTTCACTTTCTATGATTTCAGTTACCCATGTTCAACCAAGTTTGGAAAATAAGTATGAGTATAGTATAATAAGATATTTTGAGGGTGGGCGCAGTGGCTCACGCCTGTAACCCCAGAACTTTGGGAGGCTAAGGCGGGCTGATCATTTGACATCAGGAGGTGGAGACCAGCCTGGCCAACATAGTGAAACCCCATCTCTACTAAAAATACATAAACTAGCCAGGAGTGGTGGTGCACACCTGTAGTCCCAGCTACTTGGGAGACTGAAGCCGGAGAATTGTTTGAACCCAGGAGGCAGAGTTTGCACTGTGCCAAGGTCACACCACTGCACTCCAGCCTGGGTGACAGAGTGAGACACCACATTTATTTAACTTTATTGTGGTATATTATAATTGTTCCATTTTACTTTTAGTTATTGTTCATCTTTTACCATGCTTAATTTATAAATTACACTTTATCATAGGTATGTATGTATAGGAAAAAACAGTTCATATAGGGTTCAGTCTTATCCAGGGTTTCAGGCATCCACTGGGGATCTTGGAATGTATCCCCCATGGATAAAGGGGGACTACTGTATATGTACACACACACTCACACAAATAGGTCACAGAAGAGTTTCACTGCATGGGAAAGGGATTATCCTGGTGAAATACTAAGCCAAGTATCGGTGTCCATTTGCTCATTCTCATTAGGATTAAACTGAAAGCTGTTTATCTGCTGCTAGTTGCACAGGGATATATCTTGGCTTTACTTTCCAAATGGATTCTTGGCACAGTTTCATTGTTAGGGATATGGGATCCAAGACCAAAAAAAAAAAAAAACAACATTGTGCTTAAGGAGTATACAAGAATTATGATTCCTAGATCTTTATCTACCTTGATGTTTTGAAAACTTGCTTTAAGAGAAATAACATGGGCCTGGAGTAGAAGGACAGGAAGGAAGGGGAAGCTGAGAGAACAGCCAGGAAGCTGGGACTAACAGTTGTTCTATTTTTCTGAACAGGGGGAATAAAATTAGACAAGAGTTACAAATGCATGAGTGTAAAATAACAGCATGTCTAAGCAGGGCAGGGGGGTGGTGAGTCCTTATTGCTTGTGGGTAAAGGACAATTAAAATTAGTTTATGAAAAGTTCATAAAGATGAATAAAGTTAAAGTACTCAGCATGGTATTCATCTCTCTCTAACACAGGCTTTTCCTGCTGTAGATGCATGAAGGGCGTGCTGAGATTCAATTAGTTTACCACCTCAGTGGATTTCTGCTATACTTACAGATTAAATACCAATTTCTTTTCACTTCTGCCTTTCAACATTAAACCAAGGTGTGCCTAATGACGACAACAGCTTTCAACCAAAGGCCACAAGGACAGCTTCACAGGACTGAGTGACGTATCCACCTGGATTTATCTTTAAGCAAAAGTCTTCATTTATGGTTTCTTTCTTTGTTCTTTCTCCAAACCAGCCACTGTAAACTACACAACATGGCTGTCTGCTTATTCATTTTTAAAATTCTTGTTTATTTATTATATAGAGATGGGGGTCTCACTATGTTGCCCAGGCTGATCTCAAACTCCTGGCCTCAAGCAATCCTCCTGCCTCAGCCTCCCAAAGTGCTGGGATTACAGGCATAAGCCACCATGCCCAGTCGATGGCTCTCTGTTTATACCTCAGTTTTAAAAATCAGAGTAAACAGTCATTTTGGGCATTTGTTTTTCTGATAAAAGCTTCATAAATGTGCACATTCTTTTGCATCTGCCTGCTCTCCCCACAGGCCTGTTGCTGCCCAAATCAGTGTGAAGAGCATGCCTTAATGGAGAAAACTACTGCTAAAAAGAGTCCATTAGCACAATGGATGAATTTCTTGGACTGCATTAAAATCAGTTCAATCATTTAACACAATTATTAAGTGCATAATATATAGTGGACCATTTTAGGCATTGAACACAGCACAGAAAATAAAACAGACACAAATCCCTGTCCTTATGGAATTTAGACCCTAGTGGTGATATAGGAAAAAAAATGAATAAAGGGAAGAGGGTTGGGAATGCCCAGGGTGGCGGTGGTGGAGCAGCTTTATAGCAGTTGATCCAGGGACGTAATGTTTGTGGAGATGTTTGAGCAAAGAAGGAGAAGGGAGCCAAGCAGATGTTTGAGAGAGAGCATTCCACAAAGGTGAAATAACAAATGTGAAGGCCATGGAGTGAGACTGCCCTGCTGATGGCAAGGCTACACTGATGCCAGGGTGGCTGCAGGGAGCAAGGGAGGAAGTGAAGCATAGTTTGGAATTATAATCAAAATTTCAAAAAAAGCTTTCTTTCTCAGCCTGATTCCTACTAGGATAATATTTTGATTTTCCTTCTTCTTTTAGACAAGATAAATGATTTGAGGTGTGTTATTACTAGAAATTATTAAAAATAATAATAAGGCCATGCTCTCTGATGTAGTTTCCATTATTACGTTATTGTCATATATTAACATATTCAGACTAGAAAAAAGATTATCATAGTCATGATAGTCACCACTATGACCACTAATGATACAGTTACATCACAGTTTACATCATCTCATTTGACCTTGTGATAATGCCTGGGTAAGGGGTGCTTTCCCTTTCTGCAGATAAGGAAAGTTTTCCAACGCATTATGTGACTTGTCCAAAATTGCTCAGCTAGTAAATGCTGGAGGAGGGGTATGGACTAGAATTCCAGTATTATTTTTGCTAAATTACACGACTTTCAGTGCCAACATCTGCTCAGAACATCTCTTCTCTCTATAATTTCCCCCTTTAAGAGAGAAAAGACCTGTAGCTAAGAAAGATTGGGTTACCTAATAAGGAAAAATTAAAATGAACAATGACATTTATTATAATATTGTATATCATACTAAAAATGAGATACCTAAAATCTCAGTAATAAGACAGCACAACCTAAAAGCTCAATAATAAGAGACAGATAAGTGTGGAATACTTACAGATGTGTGGAACACTATCATTCTATAATAATAAAACAAGAGCCACACAGAGATGTCTACAACCTAATTTCCAGATTCTGTGTATGTGTTACTTGGCAGGGAAAAGGGGAAGTAAGGTTGCAGATGGAATTCGGTTGCTAATCAGGAAGATTATTGAGTGGGCCTATATTAGAGCATTCTCACATTGCTATAAAGAAAGACCCGAGACAAAGTCATTTATTTACTTATTTTTATTTTTATTATTATTATTATTTTTGAGATGGAGTCTCGCTTCGTCACCCAGGCTGGAGTGCAGTGGTGCGATCTCTGCTCACTGCAACCTCCTCCTCCCAGGTTCAAGCGATTCTCCTGCTTCAGTCTCCTGAGTAGCTGGGACTACAGGAACATGCCACCACACCCAGCTAATTTTAGTATTTTTATTAGAGACGGGGTTTCACCATGTTGGCCAGGCTGGTCTTGAACTCTTAACCCAAAGTTATCCGCCCACCTTGGCCTCCCAAAGTGCAGGGATTACAGGTGTGAGCCACCTCACCCGGCCGAGACCAAGTCATTTGTAAGAAAAGAGATCTAGTTGGCTTATGGTTCTGCAGGCACTACAGGAAGCCTGGCGGAGGAGGCCTCAGGAGGCTTTGACTGGTGGTGGAAGGCAAAGTGGGAGCAGGCACCCACTTTGGGTGAGAAAGATGGGAGAGGTGCCACACACTTTTAAACAACCAGATCTCACGAGAACTCACTAACGCAAGGAGAATACCAAGAGAGGTGGTGCTAAACCATTCCTGAGATATCCACCCCCATGACCCAATCACCTCCCACTAGGCCCCACCTCTAACACTGGGGATTACAATTCAATGTGACATTTGGATGGGGACACACATCCAAACTATATATTTTAAGGCCCAGGGGTCCTTAAAAGTGAAAGACGAAGATGTGACTATGGAAGAAAGGCACAGAGAGATGCAATGTTATTGACTTCAAAGATGTATGAAGGGGCCCGAGTCAAGGAATGCAGGAGGCCTCTAGTAGCTGTAAAGGACAAGGGAACGATTCTCCCCTTGGCCTCCAGAAAGGAGTACAGCCCTGTTGACACCTTGATTTCACCTCAGTGAGACCCATGCCGGAATGCTGACCTCTATAATTGTCAGATAATAAATCTGTGTTGTTTTTCAGCTGTTGTGTTTGTGGTAATTTGTTACAGCAGCAATGGGAAACTAATACAATAAGCCAAAATGGACTATATACTTGAAGCTCGGTCATGTAAATATTTAAATGATACCTTGAGAGCTATGGAATAACATGGAAAATATTTAGGATCTATATTTAAAAAGCAATATACAGACATGTATATACAGTGTGGTTAGAACTAGGTTTGATAAACGAAGAAACAGAAATCTTAGCTGAGTGAATATAAAATCTGGGAGAAAAGCCAGAAAAATGTGAACCGTGAGTAATGTGAGGGGTGGAATGATGCTGATTCGTTTTTCTTTTCTTTCAAATTTTATGAATTTTTCAAATTTCCTTTAATGGGCCTGCATGGAGAAAACACTGAAATTAAGTTTCAACTTGATCTGAGAAAGTAAAAATCCTATTTAGAGAGCTGCAGTGATATATGTTGCCAGAGAGGACACCATCAGTCATGACCTCTGTGGTAAAATAGCAGTATTCTTCCTCGTTTCATCTAGGTAGCCAGATGGAGAAACAGTTACCATTTTAGCAGCTGGTACTAAAACTCCTATGTTGGGAGAGACCTATCTTAGTTGAAAAGCTGAAAAGGAGCTTTGTGAAGTTCACCAGCAGAAGGAAGTCCCCAGTGTTGAATCGGTCCTCAGATTTCACTTTAAGGAAGGGAGAGGGAGGAGCAATGGGGCTGAGGCTGCTTAGGGCTGGAGTCAGGATAGGGTAGAGAAGTGGCAGCTGAGGCTGGAAGAAAACTTTCGAAGGAAAACACAAACCTATAGCATATTTTCAAAGGAATTCAGTGTGCGGTAGATGGGATGCCTCCCTGTTACTCCCGATCTTCACCCAAACTGTAACTTGTCCGTGTTTGATTTGATTTCACAGGGAAACTAAAAAAGGCGGTGAGATTTGCATCAAGGTCAACCCGGTTGAAAACTGGGCTAGCCTGTGTGGATGGGGAGAGTGTGAGATCTAAAATCATGTCTCGTGGTGTGCCTACCATGTGTCTTCAACTTTGCTGGGTGTTCACTGCCTGTTCAACATCTCCCCTTCCTAGAGTACCTCCTAACCCACGTGTAATGTGTGACCCATTGCAAATTAACAAGTGTTTGCAAAGCTATTTCACTACCTTGAGTTGCATTTCATGTACAAGAAGCCAACCCTTGGTTTCCCTGGGATTTGAGCCAGTTTGTTGCAAAGCAACCACTCAACTGCTGCTCCCCTGAGAACCCGCGGAGGCTCCTCCCTGCCGATGTTCCCCAGGGACTGAGAAGCCACTTGCTTTTCAGTGTGAGATGGTTTTAGAGGTAGGGATCTGCAGTTATTCAAAGGAGCCATAGTGCTTGTGCTGCCCTCAAAAGCCCAGAAGATGCTGGGAAGTGGTGTGTGTTAGAGGACCCATTGGGGATTCTATATCCTTCATGGGGTCCTTGAGAGTCAAAGGAACTTCACTCCACCAGACATCCCAGAAACAGAGCTCCTGAGGTGCCCATGATTGAAAATGAGGATTCTTCCCTAGAGACCCTCTGGGCCAAATCCCACCATTGCTCACAGCGTTCTCTCCACAGTGGCAATAGCCTCTTTGGTTTTCTCCAGTTCTGTCTTGAGGGCTCGATGAACCAGAGCTCCCTTGGGGTCAGGTGATATTCTAGAGGCCTAATGTCTGCCTCTGTGAGTGGCAAAACTCACTACCAAAAACGTTGGGGAATAGTAGTGGTGGTGTGTTTGTGTGTGTGTGTGTGTGTGTGCACGCGCACGCACATGCCTGTGCCTACATCGAAGGGGAGAGGGAAGGAAGGAGAGATTCCAGATTTTGTAGGCTTGAAGCTTATATGATTTTGAGGGTCCTCTTCAAGAAAAAAATACTACATTACAAATTAAAAATTAGGTACAAAAAATAGAAATATGGATTTACAATGAGAAAAAAATAACAACAAATTACAACTATTAAAAAAGCTAGCAAATAACCGAAAGCATCACAAAATCTAGAACATAGCATAATCTTAATTCTCTAACACATCTCTATACTATTTTTCCTACATTTTTTAGCTAAATCTTCTTTGATCACCTCTTCAAATGACAGTGATTTTTTTTTTTTTTTTTTGTAACAGGAATAGATTCATTCTTTCCTCTATCTAGCATGACTGATTAAATGTTTTAAAAAATTATTGATAGTTTAGAAATTGGTTTTCCGGCTGGGAGCAGTGGCTCATGCCTGTAATCCCAGCACTTTGGGAGGCCGAGGCGGGTGGTCACCTGAGGTCAGGAGTTCGACACCAGCCTGGCCAACATGGCGAAACCCTGTCTCTACTAAAAATACAAAAATTAGCTGGGCGTGGTGCCACGCGCCTGTAATCCCAGCTACTTGGGAGGCTGAGGCAGGAGAATCGCTTAAACCCAGGAGGCAGAGGTTGCAGTGAGTGGAGATTGCGCCATTGCACTCCAGCCTGGGGAACAAAAGCGAAACTCCGTCTCAAAAAAAAAAGAAAAAGAAAAAAGAAAGGAAAAGAAATTGGTTTTCAGCTTCCTAATTCATTTTTGGCCATGTGGTAAATTTGTAGAATTTGTTGTCCAATTTGGAGAACCTATCAAGTTTTTTCATGTATAAACTGTCAAATTTCAAGGTATTTTAAGTTTCCTTACACAGCAATTAATCACAATCTTTGAACTAATGACACTCATTACAGAATTTGCCATTGATGTCCTTGTTTAGTGGTGTATTATGATTTTTATGTTAATCATTGTCAATATTAGTATTTCTTGTCAAATTGGCAAGAAATTTAATTTTCTTCAAATATATTTATAAATTTATTTTTATTAGTTGGATTAGTAAGCAATCCAAGAGTCTCTATTCAAAATTTATTTCTTCCTCTTCAAATATCATTGATTTTGTTACGGTCTAAAAGAATCCTTCAATTACAATTTATTTCTCCATGTCAGAGTAATTTCTCACGATTTCATTAAGAAATATACATATATTTCTGTATATAATTTATAACAGTTTTACCGTGTAATAAGTTTATAATTGGATATGTTGAGTATCACAGTCTATTCCTGATGGGAAAGAACTTCTATTTTGACTTGAGGTCATTGAGAACTAAATCTTCTGCTTACAATTCCATATAGCTCATGCTTGGGAGAGGTTTTTCACAAAGTAGCTTTTGGCCGTGTATATTTCAATTCTTGTTTCTCTTCTACCACCCCATACTGCTAGTGCTGCTAGGCACAATGACACACATTACAATTTATGGCCTCTGGCCCTACGCCTTTTCTTTGTGATTCCAAGTGAGACATCACAGTAGATGGTAAAGTTGTTCCTGAAAGCCATTCCTACATCAGGATGGCTGGTAATAACTTAAATATGAAATACAAGTATATCCCACTAAACCCAAACTGTTCCTAACTCAGCTTCACCTTAGGCATATTTCAAAAATGCCATGGCCATCTTCAATGCCACTCAGTACAAGGAAGGGAAGTATTAGTTTTGCAAATGTTATAAAAACATATGACCATGTGAACACGTTGCCTTAGAAGGGGCCCAGTATGCCATGGAGCATTTATGCTTCCTGATCAATCCACTTCAGGGGCAAGAGTTGGTACTGGATGATATACTACTAGAACCTTTTCTATTGCTAACTCCACCTATTTTTTTTTTTAAGACAGGGTCTCATTTTGTCACCCAGGCTGGAGTGCAGTGGCATGATCCTGGCTCACTGCAGCCTCGACCTCCTGGGCTCAAGCGATCCTCCCACTTTAGCCTCCCAAGTATCTGGGACCACAGGCACATGCCACCATGCCTGACTAGTTCATTTTTATTTTTTGTAGAGACAGGGTCTCTCTATGTTGCCCTGTTGCCCAGGCTGGTCTCAAACTTCTGGGCTCGAGTGACTCTCCCACCTCAGCCTCCCAAAGTGCTGGGATTACAGGCTTGAGCCACTGCACCCAGCCCAGAAACAACAATTTAGCAGAGTTTCCCCCCACCCCACCCCCACCAAATAAAGCAAGAGTTTTGCTTTTTGGGTTGACAAAGAACTTATTTGACTACTTCACTAAAGCGAATACTTTGCCAGGAATATAGGAGAAGTTAAAGGGAATAGAATTATTTCTACACTATTACGATGATAAAAGTTTCAACTTACTATGAAAACAAGAGTTCAAATAAAGTATTTTTTAAAAAGCCACCAGAAGGTGGTTTAAAAAGGCTTTATTCTCTTGAATAACAATGCTTGCCAGTTTGAATAAGATTAGCTTTTCTTTTTAAATCTAATCTAGAAAGCTTTTATAATTGATTTATTAATCATTTTTATATCTTTCATCAGTGGTCTGAAAAATCTTAATAAAGACTGTTGACGTTAGCAGATCCATCTCAAGGACTGTAAAGACTCTTTGTGTAAATACATACTGGGAAAAAAAATCTGAGTCCTGGTTTTTGACCACTTGTTTCTGGTCTGTGTGTGTGTGTGTGTGCACGCGCATGTGGGTGTGTGCCTTTCTCTTACATACAACCCAACCAAACACTTTCTTTTCAAAATATTATGATCATCACTATGTCTGTTGCACCAGGGGAATTTTCAGTATTCTAAAAATAACTTCAATTCTATGGAGTCAGAGTGTTTTTAGTTACAGATGCCCAAACAGTAGGGCTTCACATCAGATCCATCTTAAAATACTATAAAAGACATAGAGAATAATGGAAACATGAAAAATGATTTGGAAATTAGGATAACTAGTTCTGATTAAAATTAACTTTTATAATGGCCAAAGGATAAAATAGTGGTGTTAGTGATTAATCTGAGAGGCTTGAGAAAAACCTGATTTTTTTTCTCTTCCTTGTCTTCTATTTGCTTCCTGCTGCCTTTTTCTCTGTAATATTTTGGCATCAGCTAAAACTGGTTTGAGCCCCATGCTTCTACCAGCCTTCATGAAAAATCCTAAGCCTAGGAGTAGGAAGCTAGGTAGACTCTAGGCAAAAGGCATGACTAAAGCAAGTTTTTCCCTTCTTGTTTTCTTTCTGGGTCACCTGCTTTTGATTTAAAATTTGTGTATAACTGAATTAAAATTTTTCCTCTTTCTCGTACATATATTGTGATAGATATAAGCAATTTGTTTTATTCCTGTCTTCAACCATGAGAAATGAATTGTTTGAACCTGATTTATGTTGCTTATAAAAGGCACGATGAAGATTACTTACTGAATTCTAATAACTGCACAATCCTTACGAAAAGCTTGGTGGTAAGAATGAATATTCATGAGACCACCTAAGGAATGTAAAATCCATTGCTTACTATGGATATTCAGGGACTCCAGGTTAGGGGTGCATTGAAACTGAAAGTGTTAATTAGTCATTGCTGTTTAACAAACGATCTCCAGTTCTCAGGAGCTTATAGTCATGTTTCCACGCACAGGTCTATGGGTCAGCTGTGGTTTGGCTGGAATCATCCAGGATTAGGAGAGCTTGCCTCCAGGCTGCACATTGGTTTTAGGCCCGCTTCATGTGTTTCCTCATTCTCTCCGGACCAGCAGCTACTCAGGGTATATTCTCCCCGTGGTGAATCACAGCAGCATAAGATGTCATGCCCAATCACACACATGTGCCTCTTCAGCTTTAAAGTTCCAGTCAAGTTTGCAGAGTTTCCACTGGCTAAGCCCAAAGTCAAGGGGTGGGGACGCATTCTGTACTATTGCAATGCTAGGTCACACGGCAAAGGGAGGGAGAGAAGAATTAATAACAATAATCCGTCTGCCACACTGACCAAATTTATCTGTGATTGATTTCCTCATTTGTAAAATGAAACAAAACACACACACACACAAACAAAAAAACTGTATCTCCTAGAGTTGTAAGGGTTAAAGAACTTAGAACAGTGCTTGGCACGCGTGAAAAGGTTAATATGGTTACTACTATTGCTGTTGTTCATTGTTGTTTTTATCGTTTTGCTTCTGTCTTTGCCACAGCTGTTTTAAAGCTTAGAGACAAACTTTCTGCCCTCTGCTAGCAAGCACGTAGGGAAATGGTTTGCACACCAAATTTACCCCTATGCTTTGTCTTAGTTTTTAATGTTATTTCTCCTTCTTTGATTCTTTCCTAAATTATTTTTTTCATCCTGTTAATTGAATACACTGATGTAAGCAGTCTGTAAATGTTTCCCTGTATTGTTAGTTGTAGTATGGTGAGTAAATAAACAAATGAGCACTATTGGCTTGTTGCTTTTCTTTTTTGTTTTATTTTTGAGACAGGGTCTTGCTCTGTTACCCAGGCTGAAGTGCAGTGGTACAATCACAGCTCACTGCAGCTTCGACCTCCCTGGCTCAAGCAATCCTACCATCTTAGCCTCCTGTGCAGCTGGGACCACAGGCATGCGCTACCACATCCAGCCAATTTTTAAAAAATTGTTTGTAGAGACAGGGTTTCACTGTATTGCCCAGGCGGGTCTCAAACTCCTGGGCTCAAGTGATTCTCCTGCCTCAGCCTCCCAAAGTGCCGGGATTACAGTCATGAGCCACTGCTTCCGGCCTCTTTTTTTCTCTAAACCTTGACTTCCCATGTGTTTGCCATCTCTGTCAATGCTGCAGTAGCCCTTCTTCCGTATTTACACTAGGCAAAATCGACTTTGTTGCTCTTGTTATCACCAAACATCAGGTTATAAGTTTCTTTGTTTACTGCCTACTCCCTTGCTCTCAACTATATTTTTTACATGTCTCTTTTGTCATTGGCAAGTACAAAATAGGCATGCAGTAAATATTTGGATGAAGGAATAAATAAATAAATCAGTGTGTTTGTAATTACTTCTACATGCATTCTAGCCTAGATTTTCTGTAGTGGTGTAGATATTAACAGCATGGACTGGCTGTAGGATCCCCTTTCTTTCCACAACCTCTAGAGTCTAGTTCTGCCCCTTCCATTGCACTGAAACTGGGTTTGGTAAGGTCATTGAATACTGTCCTATTTGCAATCCAATGGTCTTTTCTCTGACATAACCACTTTGTAAGGTATGCCAGGCTCAATCACTGTTTTCTTCTCAAAATCTTTCCTTCTGTAGCTTTTGTGACTCCAGCTTGTCACCTCTCTGGGCAGTAGTCCTTTACCTGCAGGTTAATTCACATCAGGGACACAAGAAATCAGATTCTCCCTGGGATAGAGGCACATGTCCTCTGATGATTCCTAGGGGCACTGGAAGCCGAACTTATTAAAAATTGAATTTACTTCTTCACCCTTTACCCCCAAACCCTCACTGGCTTCCTCATGCTGGTTAACTGTGACAAAAGCCACCTCATTTTTAAGCTGTCCATCTTTTTATCATTCTTGATTCTTTATCCATGTCCCTCCCCACTCCTCTCTCAACTATAATTAGTCCCTAAAATATTGACTTTGTGTGTGTTTGTTTTCTCAAAGCATCCTCTTTCCTTCTCTCAGAAAATTGTCTTGGTCCAGGACCTCCAGATTCTTGACTTAACTACTTCAAGAACTTTCTTTTTTTTTCTTTTTTTCTTTTTTTTTTTTTTTTTGAGATGGAGTCTCGCTCTGCGCCCAGGCTGGAGTGCAGTGGCGCGATCTCGGCTCACTGCAAGCTCCGCCTCCCGGGTTCACGCCATTCTCCTGCCTCAGCCTCTCCGAGTAGCTGGGACTACAGGCGCCCGCCACCACGCCCAGCTAATTTTTTGTATTTTTAGTAGAGACGGGGTTTCACCGTGGTCTCGATCTCCTGACCTCGTGATCCGCCCGCCTCGGCCTCCCAAAGTGCTGGGATTACAAGCATGAGCCACCGCGCCCGGCTACTTCAAGAACTTTCTAAGGCATCTCTCAGCCTCCAGCCTCTTCCCACTTCCAACTTAGTTTCACCCTACTGCATGATAATTCTTCTAAAATGCAGATCGGTAGCTTTCCTTTGCCTTCAGTGTGAAGTCCAAACCTTTTGGCACGGCATGCAAAACACTGCCTTTCTCTCCTCTTCCATTACCTCCCAACCTCCACCATGCATACTTTGCTAAACTTGAGCCACTTAGTGTTTCTTGCAATGGCCAGAGCATTCTCTTCTCTTCTCTCCTTTCTTCTCTCCTCTCCTTTCCTTCTCTTCTTCTCTTTCTCTCTCTCAGCTTTTTATATAATAATCCTTAAGAATGCCCACTTCTTTTTCTTTGCCCTCTGGGATAATTTCTGCCCTTTCTCCAAGGCTCACTTCTAGAGTTCCCTGCACCGGGAAAGTCCTCTATCCTACTGCCTCTACTTACTCCCTGCTATTGAGTGTTCTTCCTCGGTGTTTCTATCACACCTTATAAGTAACCTCAATAACAGTTCCTTTCAGGTTTAATAATAATTATTAATTTCTCCACTAGATTGTGAGATTCTTTAGAGTAGAAACTTTTTACACTATGTCTGCATTCATAGTAAATTAAGTCTTAGCACATAGGAAACAGTAAAAATAAAAGTGTGGCATTGAGATAAATTGAATTGAGTTAATTAAAAACAGTATTCATTCCAGCTCTCAACTCTGGGGGGTTATGTCAGTTTTCAGTTCATCAGAAACGGTCACTTCTTTGTTTAAATGGAATTTAACAAAATAGTGTCTAGTTGATGTTGACCTGAATCAGAATATGAAAAGTGGTTTTTGTTTTTTTTTAAACAGGTATTTTGGCTTGTGGTTGTAATTTGGCACCAAAATTGGTTTCAGTATGTTTAATGACATCCGAGTATGGAAACCACACAACCACACTGTCATCTGGCATGGGGACAATTGGGGCTAGGGTAGAAGCAGTTATACAAATGAGACCCTGATTTGTTCTCTTCTTCTCTCATCTTTTTTACTTCCATTGTCATAGGAGTTCTTTGTTCCTACCAGATTGAAATAGGAATGCTACTTTTTTTTTTTTAAGTGGATGCTGTTAATATAGCTCTGGGGAAAAAACAGTGTCACAAAAAGCACTGGAAATGATCTCACCAACCAACCATCCATATGACCTGTATTCTGGGCTATGTTCCAGTAAGGGAAATAAGTTTGCTTTGTTCCGGATGCATTTCCTCACCCAGGATCCTTTGTCAGCTCTCCTTCCCCATACATCCCACAGTGGTTATTACAGACTTATTGTTCTGGTGCTACTGCACCTCCAGAGTCACCCAGTGGCCAAGGACACTGGCTTCAGGGGAAGTATAAACTCAGGTTTGCACCCAGTTGCTGCTCTACTCTCTAGTTGTTGATGAATGACTGAACCTCGGTCGTCAGTTTTCTCGTTTATGAGATGTGGATAATAACACCAACTCCATCGGGCTAGGTGAAGCCAATCCTATAAAGTTCTTCATCCAGCCAGTACCCTGCACATAGTAATTCTGTACCATCCATTTCCATTTTATATATAAAAGTCATGTAGTTTCAATCAGATCGTTAGCTCCCCAAATCCACTTACGAACTATTACTTTCAGAAAGTTATTTCTATAGTTGAATATTTCATTTATAAACTGACTTCATCCTGAGGGATTATTCTTGCTATCTGCCACCTAGAACCCCCTTCTTAGTCTCCTAAGGCAGCTGTAACAAAGTACCACAGACTAGGTGGCTTAGAACAACACAAATTTATTCTCTCACAGTTCTCGAGGATAGACATCTGAAGTCAAGGTGTCCTCAGAGCCATGCTCCCTCTAATACTCTGGGTAGAATCATTTTGTGCCTGTACATAGCTTCTAGTGGTGGCCATCAATTGTTGGCATTTATTGGTTCACAGCCCTATCACTCCAGTCTCTGCCTCTGCCTTCACATGACCATCTCCTCCCCTTGCGTCCCTGTCTTCACATGGCATTTTCTTCTTTTTGTGGGGGACACCAGTCATATCAGGTTAGGGCTTACTCTAATGACTTCATCTTAACTCGATTACATCTATAGAGACACTATTTCCAAATAAAGTCACATTCACAGGTTATAACTTCAGTGCTTTTAGATTATCTTTTTGAAGACACAATTCAACCATTTAATGAAGAACTTGCTATCCCCAGCTATAGGAAGGGGTAATGGGAGATGAGCTTCAGGGACTATTCAGCTGTAGAGTCCGGCCCTCTCACCCAAGGTCAAGCTCCTTCTTGAGGTGACCCACATTCAATGACAGATTAATGCAGGGATATAGAGGCCTGGCCATCTCTCCAACCTAGAGTAACTTTGAAGGGCCCTTCCAACTCCAAAGCCCTGTGGCATCAGTGGAGGCTGTTATTGTGCTTGGGTTGCAGGTTGACTTCTCTCTCTGCCTAGTCCTGCTTCTGTCCCTAAACATTCACAGGTATTGATCCCAACAAATGCCCTCGTAATAATCTCTAGCTCAAAGTCTACATCCTGGAGAGGCAACCTGTGACAGTACTTGAAAGGAGAGAGTGCCTCCTGAAACATTTTATTCACCAGGGTTGCTACTTCCTGGGCACATAGTAAACAATCAGTAAATCCTAACTGGACTTATTGGGTCACATTTCTCTGAGTAATTGGGCAGAATTGAGTGCGCAATGTATTTGATAGTTGCCTGAGACATGAATGAATCCCCGTGTAGATTGAATCCATGATGCATCACACATTCAAATGGACCACCCTCCATTTAGCCCAAGCTCCTTGTTGTCACAACCACCAGCAAGACATTCTCTGTAGTCTTATGTGGCATGACAGTCAGATGCTCTCCGCACCTGATAATAAGATAATCACTCAGCATGAATTCAATATAACTGACCATAGAAATAACCAACCTAAAGCAATGGTTTGGAAATTGATGACTAACGAGTTGAGAAACATACGTATTTCAATTCAGGGACCAGGTGCAGGGTCAGGAAAACATGGTGGCCCAAACACATTGAAAGTTACTTGCTCCAGGCAGGTATTTTTATAACAGAACTTAGCAAAAGGGAGCCTAAAGGGAGAAAAAGTTATTATGTCTTTAACACTAACCAGTAGGGGCAGGTATCTTTGGGCCCTTGGCAAACTCATCCCTATAGAGAAAGTGGAAACATCAATGGCACTGGTTATTAGTTCCAGATGACTCTCCTTGCTTTTCCTTCTTGCACTTCCAGGGAGTACATTGTGGTAACAGCTGACATGAGGATTGTGATCTACTTGGCAGGAGTAGTTCTCAGTGTTAAATGAAAAAGTTGAGATTCTGCTGTATGTACCAGTCTACTGTATGTTTGGTTAGCTTGGATCATCCCTGAGAAAGTACTCAATTATGGGTGCCCTAACCTAGTTAGACAGTACTTTGGAACATGACTAGGTATATATAATCACTTGATCTAGAAGCCAGCTTTTCTCTTCAGCTGACATCTCTGCCTCCTCACTTTCTGTAACTGTATTTTGTTTTTACGGTCTACTGAAAATGAGCCAGAAAACCCAAGTGAACTGATCTTAACTACATTAATAAATATTTATATGTATCATTTATTCATTGAACAAATATTTGTTGAGAGTCTACTATGTGCCAGGAACTGTCATGTCCAAGGGGGTTGATATGGGTTGAATTATGTCACCCCAAAATTTGTATATTGAAGTCCTTACCCCCGCTACCTCAGAATGTGACCTTATTTGGAAACAGGGTCATTGCAGATATCATTTATTAAGATGAGGTCCTACTGGAGTAGAAGGGGCCCCTCATCCAATATGACTGTATCCTTATAACTTGATCTCAGACTTCTGGCCTTCAGAACTGTGAGATAATAAATTTCTGTTGTTTAAGCCACCCAGATTGTGGTAACTTGTTATGCAGCCCTAGCAAACCAATACAGGGATTCAATAGTGTTTACATTTGAAACCACTCCTGCCTTCATAAAGCTTACAGTCTTCATATATGTATGTGTTTGTGTGAGTGTGCCCACATGTACCAGCCAAGACCACCTGGAGATAGATGTGGTCAGTCAACCCATCTCCTATTCTATGTGAAACCCAGTATCCTTGTGGACATTTCTGCAAGTTCCTGGGAAATCGAGTGCTCCAGGCCACTTCTGGCCCTGCATTCTTGCTTCATCACAACTCCCGTCTCCCCATCTATGGCTGATCTCTTATCCCTGCTTTTCTCATCCAACCCAGGCACTGTTTTTTTTTTCCCTCAAGGTCTTCTCACACACGGCTATTGTGTATATAGATGACTTCTCTGAAAGTTTGGAAAGATTAGAAAGAGGGATATTGTAATCACGTTAATTACTTAAAATTGAGGTAAAACATGCCATCTTCCTAAATATTTCAAGAGCTTTGCTGCACCGGGCAATTTCTCTTGGGAGAATGGTTTCCACAAGCCCGACTTGGTTGCCATTTTGACCTGGCATTTTCTTCGTCTTCACCTTCTTCTGTTCTTTTCCAGCTCCAAATTTGCTGGTCAATTTTTATATTACAAAATTTAGCTCTTTCTTTGTTTTTAAGTATTCTTATAGATAATGACTCATTTTTCTACCATATGAAAACGCTGATATTTGATCATCTTTGACCTACAAAAATAATAATTTAATTTTAATTAATCCAAGATTTTTCTAAACAATGACAGCTTTCTTTCTGAGTGACAGCTGCTAAAATAACAATATATCTGAAGATATATGTAGGAACATATATCTTATATCCATGCACATGCATAGAAAATATAGTAAAAAGAAAAAAATGCAATTAGCCCTAGAGGAATGGAAAAGGGTTCTTTCTTTTGCACGTTTCTTTATACTTTTATATATTTTTCCACGTTCTACAATGAACATACACTGCTTTTTATTACCAGAAAAAGTGTTCCTGCTGGGCGCAGTGGTTCACGCCTGTAATCTCAGCACTTTGGGAGGCCGAGGTGAGCGGATCACGAGGTCAGGAGATCAAGACCATCCTGGCTAACACGGTGAAACCCCGTCTCTACTAAAAAAATACAAAAAATAGCCGGGCGTGATGGCGGGCGCCTGTAATCCCAGCTACTCGGGAGGCTGAGGCAGGAGAATGGCGTGAACCCGGGAGGCGGAGCTTGCAGTGAGCCGAGATTGCGCCACTGCACTCCAGCCTGGGCGACAGAGCAAGACTCCTTCTCAAAAAAAAAAAAAGTAAATTGTTCCTTTTTAAAGTAGTGCCTGTGCAACAATAACACCAATAAAACTAAGATATTTGCAAGTTGAGCTCTTCCAGTAGACTTTCCACACTGATGGATGTAACAGAGCTAGAGAGAAGTCAGTGCGGCAGAAATTGTCATAGCAGTGGGAAATCATCATGTTTTTAAGAATGAACATTTATTAATATGGGCTTTGAATTTCACTTTTAATGTTGTCTGATTAAAAATCTTAATTTTTTCCTGATTATAAGAGCCATACATGTAGTTCTTAAGTTAGTTAAAACTGTACACATGTAAAAAGTCAAAATTGGATTTCCCTTCCCCGATAATTCCCACCCCCATAACTTAAGGTAAAGCCTCCCCCATAATATGAGTTGTGCAATGTATACTACATTACAATCTGGCTTGTTCACTTAAAATATATACCTTGGGTATCTTTCTCTGAAAGTATTTATAGATTTATAAATACATTTTATTTTTCCTTTGTGCCAGCTCTAAAGGAATGTAAAAATACAGTGGGATAAGAAAATGCATCACCAAATGGTCTTTCTCTCTCTCTATCTTTCTCATCATACGATGTCATCAGCTGTATTGAACACAATTGAATTGGTGTTTTTTCTCAATCAGCCTACAAGGCCTCTGAACTGTCCCTAGACACTTTGATGTGAATGTGAGTGGAAGAGGAGGATGAAATCTTGGGACATTGAACCCCCAGTTGCTTGTGTTTCTGACATTTGCATTTTGCCTCATAAACACCTTGTATCACATGAACATATAAAACGTGAATTTATGTCTATTTAAATGTGGATTCTGTTCAGAGATACAAAGATCCAAATTTAAAAAGATCAAGCAGGTAATTTCAAGCAAGTGCATTTTTATCTTGATGCACCAGATGACGATGGCATTCAAAAAATCTGTTTAGATTTTAGTGAAAAGGGAGAGAAAGAAGATACAATTATTTCAAGTTTAAGGTAATTTGACCTTATTAAGACATAGATGGTTTGTGGCCTTATGTAAAAATAACTTAAAATTTCCTCTAACTTTTGAACCAGTAATTCTACTGCATAGAAACTGGCCTAGGAAAATGCATTCAAGCTCATAACGAGCTTTGTACCCAAAGACAAGCACTGCAGCACTATTAATGATAATAAATGAATTAAAAATAGAAATACCCCAATCATCCAATAAGAGAGAGATGTTCAGTATCATGAACAACCATACCTTAAACCATTACACAGACGTTAAAAACAGCTATAAAGACCTGCAATAATTTGGGGAAATGTTTCTCCTTATTAGTAAGTGAGTGAAGCAGGATAAACAAGAATATGTGGGCAGGGTGGTTCCAACAATGTAGAAAATACATGTGAACCAGACAGGTAAAGGAAATACACTGATCATTAAAGTGGCTGATTCTGGGTGGTGATTGTTTTCTTCTCTCTACTTTTCTATATGCTCGAACTTTCTGGTGAGCATGTATTTCTTTAATAACAATAAGTTTTTTAAAAACATTGTTAAAAACTGTTGGGCACAGTGGCTCACACCTGTAATCCCTGCACTTTTGGAGGCCAAAGTAGGTGCATTATTTGAGGTCAGAAGTTCAAGAACAGCCTGGCCAACGTGGTAAAACCCCGTCTCCACTAAAAATACAAAAATCAGCTGGGTGTGGTGGCGCACATCTGTAATCCTAGCTACTTGGGAAGCTGAGGCACGAGAATCACTTGAACCTGGGAGGCAGAGGTTGCAGTGAGCCGAGATCACACCACTGCACTCCAGCCTGGGTGACAGAGTAAGACTCTGTCTCAAAACAAACAAACAAACGAACAAACAAGCAAACAAACACCATTTTTAAAAACCAGAAGATATCCAGGCGTTGAGCACAGAATCCAAGCATCTGATCCCGGCCATCAATTCTTTGTTTTGTGTTTGGGGGTACTTTTTAACCTTTATGCTTGTTTTCTCATCTTCTTATTAGGGGATGATAGAATCAGTTTGGCTGTTTGGTTTTTAAAATATCCAGGTTCTTTCCTCTTACATCTGGCTTTGGATTATGTCAAAGGTGCTTTCCATGATTGGAAAAATACAAAACAGGGGTTAACGGTGCTGTAAGCTTAAGAATACAAAGAGATGGCACCGTAGGCATCAACACAATCCATAAACCTGGTAAAGCAAACAAGAGAGATATCTACAGATATTAATAGGTTATATTTACATTATTTTTCTATCTCAATAATTTGTCTTACCGTTGAGTCTTTTTGAATAGTGGTACTGACTATGAACCAGACCTTTTAAGAAAAACGTTACACTATGGTAATTATATGTTAGAGACACAATATTATTTGAATAGGCATCTTATCTCAATATTATCCAGACATATAATATTACCAGGACTCAAAGTATTTGAATGATGCAAATTTTCCTAACATTACTTATCACATTTAGCGTAGGCAAGTTGATTGTGGCCATATTGTCAGCTCCTATAGGTAAGTCAAATTGGACTGTTTTTTTTTATGTTCTTGGGCTTCTATGGCTATAGCATTTTCTGAACTCCAAAGTCCGCTCATGTGATAGCTTGAAACTGTGTTCACAGATTCTTTCATATTGCTTCCTTTAAAAGGTGGAGTCTTATTCCTCTCCCACTGAGTGTGGGCTGTAGTTAGTGACTCGCTTCTAATAAATATAACGTGGCAGAAGCAACTGATGGTATGTGACTTCCTAAACTAGGACATAAAAGGCATCGTAGACTCCTCCTTGGTGTCTTTCTTAGATCATTCACTGTCAGAGAAGCCAGCTACCATATAGTGGGAACGGTTAAGCAGTTTCATGGAGAAGCCCCTATGGCAAGGAACAGAGGCCTCCTGCCACAGCCACATAAGGGAACCATCTTGGAGGCAGATCCTCCAGCCTCAGTTAAACCTTCAGATGGCTGCAGTCCCACTGATGCCCTAACTACAACCTCATGAGAGACCCTGAGTCAGAATTACAAAATTGCTCCCAAATTCCTAACCCACAGAAACTGTGAAATAATAATGCTGATTGTCCTGAACCCACTAAGTTTTAGGGTAATCTGTTAGTCAGCAATAGATAGCTAATACAGCTAGCACAGAACTTTATTGCTGGAAAACTGCATTGAAAGGTTTCATATTCTGATCTTGTACTATCAACTATCAAGAGTCTGGACTATATGGTAGGCATACAATGGGGAGGAAAACAGATGCAGAATCTGCCTTCAGGTACTTTGCAATCAAATTCCACAAATGAATGAGAGGAGTGCTTGAAATTGAGGAAATTACTTAAGCTCACTTAGCTTTCGTTTTTGAAGTGGAATAAACTTGAATTTTTGAAATGGAGAATAATAAGCTTTGATTTTTGAAATGGAGTGTAAATGGAGTCTACTTTAAGAGTTGTTATGAGATTGTAAAATAATATTAAATAAAGTAGCTGGCACTGAGAGTTATTACTCCATAAACACTTGCTATTATCATTACAGAGATAGATTTTCATCACTGGATTTTTTTCTGACCTCAAGTCAGAAGCCCTGCCTAATGACAAAAATGTATAAGCATGGCGCTTGTGTGAAAGGTGGCATTTTTCACTGATAGTTTTGAAAAATTAGACACTTTACTAGAAACAGCTCTCTATTGTTTTTCTCAAAACTATTGGTGTGAAAATCTTTTAGGGAAATTAAGGGGCCATGGTTTCCATTTGATTTGGTGCCTATCATAAGTTGCTTGTGAACATGTATTTTCATTACTAATCATTTAGAATAATAAATAAGCTAAGTGCCCACACTGATGTGCCAACATACTAAATGCCATCAGCTGTTTTGTTGAAAGGTAGAGTAATATTTCTTATGCTGGATCATGCATGTAATATTTTATTCCAAAGCAATCCTCAGAGCATTTAGATGAATAATTATCCATTATCACATCATTTAATTCAAAATATGAGTTCCCCCTTTCCCTAATTGAAGCATTTGCTTCAACTCCATCTCATCAGTTATGTTGAGTTCCTAAGTCATTGAGAAAAGGGGGCCTGACTCACGTTTACTGTGTTTATCTTCTTTTGCTCTTGCATTCCAGGATGATCAAGAGAAATGGCTCAGAATCTATAATTTAGATAGATGATCAGCAATTTTCAGAGCCCAAATCCAGAAAATTGATGTAAAGGTGAAATACTAGGTGACTATGAGAAAGACAGTTATTTCCAACCAGAGGCCGTTCTACTTCACTGACAATTTTCTTATATGCATAATTGAGGCCCTGGATGACTGTGTTGTTATGGTAACCATCACTGTATATCACACTAAAATCTGGTGTTGAAATGTACTAGAAGCATGAAGCATATATTTTTCATATTTTTTCCAAGTTCATTTTTCACGATTTCATGTAGCAGTCCAACATGAAACATTTATTTGAGTTTAAAAAATTGTAAGTATATATTCTCCCACTTTGAGATTTACTAGCTTCTGTGACTGCAATAGCAATTCACCTTGAAATGGATTTAATACATTTCAAACAATTAGACTTTCTTTCAAAGAAAGAAGATGGAGAGGGATTGTACTTGGTGGTCTTCTATGGGGCTAATCTGCAACCCTCGCTCCCTGATATAATCAGAAGTAGCCTTCAGATTCCAAATTATGGTGAGACAATGTGCAGGGATTTCAAATGAGGTGTGACATTTTTGCTTCAATAAGGATAGGCAAATGTCAAAATTTGCATGCCACTCTGTTTAATTTATATGACAAAGTCAGGGGCTTCTTGACTTGGGGACTGGTTGCTCCTCCCTTCCTCTTTTTATAGCAGCTACTACCGGATGGGTTTGGCACACGGATGAGACACAGTGTTCTCATTATTGGAATTGCTGGGATTCAAATAATGGGGAGAAAGCTGTAGATTATAGTTAAATGCGGAACACTAATACTGATTTTTAAAAAATCGTTCGATAACCTAATTAGGCAACTACCAAGGATGTCCTGAAAATAATTTTGTGTGAAGTGTTTATATCAAGAGAAAGATTCATAACCATTTATCTGACACATTTAATTCACATTATTTCTCTTTCTCTAGGAAAAGATTATATAACTGGAAATATCATAACAAATGGAAATAGAACACAGAAAATCCTGATGTTGAATAAATTGCTGATCTAGTGTGAATTTTTGTGAACATTTCTTAGATAAAACTTAGTTTTTTAATATTAATATTACATACTCATTGCTGATACTAGAATATAATTTTAAGAATTTGTAAAGCTCAAAGATTTTGAGTTTTAAACTTGTTTTTTTTTCAATGTTGAAGATAACTCACTGATTACATCCTTATTTTGATTTTTTAAATGAAAAGACTATTCCAATCAACTGGGCAATCTTGTTAGAATATATCTTGAGAGGAAAAAAAAGATTTTCTTTTAATAACTGCAAAGTTCTAGGATTAAATTTATGACCTTTGGAAATGGAAACAAAAATAAAAATTAAACGAATTAAAATGTCCTTGAGGCAGAAAGATAGGATGGACAGGTGTATCAGTCTGTTTTCACATTGCTATATACTACCCAAGACTGGGTAATATAAAGGAAAGAGGTTTAATTGATTCACAGTTTCACATGGCTGGGGAGGCCTTAGGAAACTCACAATCATGATGGAAGGCGAAGGGGAAGCAAGCACCTTCTTCACAAAGTGGCAGGAAGGAAAAGAGAGAGTGAAGGGGTAAGAACCCCTTATAAAACCATCAGATCTCCTGAGAACTCACTCACTATTACAAAAACAACATGAGGAAAACTGCCCCCATGATCCAATCACCTCCCTTCCTTGACATATGGGGATTACAATTCCAGATGAGATTTGGGTGGAGACACAGAGCCAAACCATATCAACATGTGAATTTCATCTAATTTATTTTGCTTCAACCCAAATACCACAAGCAAATCGCAGTTATTCAGTGGTCTCATTAAATAAATATCCCACACTTGAGGCCATAGGGAACTGAACTAGGCCAAAGCAATTCCCAATCCATCCACTGTTGAGGAAACTGCTGACTTGCAGTGGATTTCTGGAATGGATGTGTGGTGTAGTCAGAGAAAATTGCCCTATGGCTAGAAAACTAGCATCTGACTTTCCTCACTAGGAGTCACATCCATCACAGCGCCTGATCAAACAGGTTCTGCATTCCTGCTCAGCCTACTAAACCAGGGACTACGTTCTTGGTATCAGAGCACCCAACCATGATGCCAAATTAGAGCAGATCAAGGTCCACACTAGGCTGCGTATATTAGAACATTTTAATCATAGCCAAGAATTCTATTGGACATCACTGTTTTAGATGTAAAACAAGTGATAAAAACTAATCAAGATTAAAGGTGTGGCTGTAGACAAATTTCTTGACATAACATACAAGCTGTGAGTGTTTCAAATTTTATGCCTTAGAAATGAAATATAAACATGTTTTGGTGACTAAGAGAAAGTAAATAAGGAAATAATGCCTGCATCTAAAATAGTAAAAGCATAAAATTTAACCAAACTTTAAGACTGTATTCAATAAAAATGTATAGCTCTTCCTCATACCAGATACTGTACTAGGTATGGATTCAAAGGTAAAGAGACATAGATCCTAGCCTTGTGGTGTATTCTAAAGTTCAAAGAAAGCCAGGCGCGGTGGCTCACGGCTGTAATTCCGGCACTTTGGGAGGCTGAGGTGGGTGGATCACTTGATGCCAGGAGTTCAAGACCAGCCTGGCCAACATGGCGAAACCCTTGTCTCTACTAAAAATACAAAAATTAGCCAGGGATGGTGGCAGGCACCTGTAATCACAGCTACTCAGGAGGCTGAGGCAGGAGAGTCACTTGAACCTGGGAGGTGGAGCTTGCAGTGAGCCGAGATCGCACCACGCCTCTCCAGCCTGGGCAACAGAGGAGCAAGACTCTGTCTCAAAAAAAAAAAAAAAAAAAAAAAAGCAAGCACAGAGTGATACAAATGAGTGATGCAAACAATCAATACCAGAGAGACCTTCCCCCAGGTGCACATAAGTTCTCTGGAACATCAGTGAGAACTCCTTCAGGAATGGGCATTCATTACCCCAGCTGGTGGCCCATTGCCACTGACTGCTCACAGCCACTGCCCTTTTTAGCAAGGGAGCCATCCAGCTCAAAGTTATGCCTCATCTCTGGGGGCAGCCCATATCTGGCGATTGGCTGATGTGGGATTATAAAGGTGGGGCCCCCTGTTGGAGGCGAGACAACTCTGAAGGGCCATCGCAGCTCCAGAGTTCGCCATGTAATTGGCCGCAGCCTCTGTTGCAAATGCCTTGCAGTTGAACTCCACCCTAATTACAGGTGCTAGTCCCAGTGGGCTTCCTGCGTGCAAATCCCCATCTCAGAGTGGTATTTACAACGTGAGGGAAATAAAAATGGTTCAGGGTCTAATCATGAGTCGTAGGATCAAAAGTCTGACATGGTTGGCACACTATGGGTGGGACTGTCTTTGAAAGGTGCATTGATATTGGCCAAAAATGATACTGATCGGTAAAACGAGGATGTCAGTGTGTTCATTAATAATGAGAAATGTGAGCATCACAAAGAGCAATATACTCTCCCTGTGGCCCACTATATGTAGAAAACCAAATTGTCATCACCAGCATGGAGTCAGAGTAAAGGCTCTCCCTAGATGGCTTAAATGTGTGTTGGAAATAGGCCAAAACAGGAGAGGTCTTGACAGTGGCAGTGAAATGACTTTGAGGAGGCAGTAAGTAGGAATTACTGTAACAGCCCAGGCAGCATATGGTGAGGGGCTGATAGGGAAGCGTCAGTGGAATGGGAAGGATGGAAACAGATATAAGACTCATCTAGGACTAATTGTGATAATGATATAGACATAACCTGCTATTCAGAAAACCTGAAAAACCAGTACTATTTTAAACTTCTCATTAAACAGTTCGAATGTATCAAAACTTAATAATTTTAAAAAAGTATTACCATATTCACTGTCACTGTCAAATGCTTTATCAAATTTGGGAGTTTCAAATTTTGAGTTCCTCATGAAATTAAAATTTAGACTTGCAACTTTATTTTATTTTCCCTTTATGAGAATTTGTCAGTGGGAATTGTGAAAAGTGGTTATAATATTCCTTGTTGTAGGTGGAAAATGGAAAAGGAGTTGATCATTATAAATGCAAAGCAAAATTTGGAAAGCAAGAATTAGCAAATGCTTCAATTTATTTTATTTTTTACAGTTGTTTATGACGGCTTTATTCATAATTGCCAAAATTGGTAGCAATCAAGATGTCCTTCAGCGGGTGAATAGATAAATTGATACATCCAGGCAATGAAATATTATTCAGTGCTAGTGAATACCTCAATTCACAGCATCATATAAATATTAGTGTTAAATTGGGTAAGTAATAATTCAGATATAGAAATGTGATTTCTAAAAGCAAAAGTAGAAAAAAATCAAAATAAAACAGGAAAAAAGTGATCTAGGGAAATTAGCTTATTAATAAACATTTATTAAGTGCCTACCAGGTATGTCTAAGGCACTGTACCAAGTCAAAAGGGAAAACAAAGGTTAATTACACCTGATTCCCAACTGCCAGGCACTTAACACCCAGGAGTAATGAACTAGGAACCTCCCCTGAGATGGGCAACAAAATGTCCTATGAGTGGCTAGCCCCAAACTACCTCTCTTATCTTCATCTTATGTTTTTGGGCCTCAGGATAGCATGCTGGATTAGCCATGTTTTCATACTGCAAATCTACCCAGATACAAAATGACGGCTTTCTCCTCTTCCCTATGATCTCGCAGAATTATCAGTAGACACAAGACAGTGGGCAGCCATTTAAGCAAAGAGAAAATTCAAGGTAAATAGTGATTAATGTCCAAAAGAGGGAGGTCATAGTAAAATCAGGTTTGTGTTATTTACTATGCCTGATTTTGCAAAGTTTTGGGCTTGGGGTTGCAAAGGAAACAGAGGTTTTAGAGGTACAGCAAGTCCAGAAGGAAAATCTGGCATTGGCTGGAAAAATATCAACTGAAGTACATAGGATAAGGCCCCCTTATCTCTGCAAGAGAGAAAGGGCTTTCTTGGGGGAAAGTGTCATATGGATTCTGGCTATGTTGGCTTCATGTGACAGTGAGGAGGACAAGTCAAACCAGGTCACACCAAGCCAAGCACATTTCTCAGCATACCTGGGAATCACACTGCAAGTGACATACTGCCAGTTTGACTGTTACTCCTCTGTACTGAAGTGAGTAATAGACTTGAACTTGGAACTTCGTGGAGCTGCATGTTCTTTGGGGCCCAGGAATTATGTCATTACAGCAAACCAGCTGGTTGCATATGCTATTTCAGAGAGAAGATGAACTGATAGGGTCACTCCTAGAGAAAAGATGGAGTGAGGCTGTGAATCCCAGAAAATGAGGTCTTTGCAGAAAAAATACCTCCACTTTCTGAGGGCAATGCTGAACTCAACAGAATTTTCTATTTGAAGCAACTGCATATCTTGTCTTTTGGTGTTTTTTTTAATTGTATTATTGCTTATCCCAGACCTTTTAGGTTGAATTTGAAGTTTTCTGGTTTCAGCTGGTTCTGCAGTTAAATTTCGGAATATTCTCTGCTTCCTTCTCCCACCTCCATCTGCATGTGAAGAATCGTACCCACAGATAACCCAACAGTCATCCAACTAGAGGGCAAGATCATCCAATTCCTTGCTACTCAAAGTGTGATCTTGGACCAGTGGTATCAGCATCATCTGGAAGTTTGTGGAAGATGCAGTTTCATGCCATACCCCGTGCCTGCTGAATCAGAATCTGCATTTTAACAAGATCCCCAGGTGATTTATGTGCATGTGGAAGTCTGAAAGCAATCGTCTGACTCAGTGATTCTTACAGTTGAACATTCACCAGGATCACTGAGGGGGTGACTTGTATACCCTATAGATTGAGGAGGGGGTTTCTCACTGAATAGATCTGAATAGTTTCTCACTGAATAGATCTGAGATGGGGCCCGAGAATTTGCAATTCCAACACGTTCTCAGGTGATGCTGATGCCACTGGACTGGGGATTCCATTCTGAGAGGCACTCATTTTATTCATTCTCCACTTACTGAGGACCCAGATACTCCGGAGTTCAGATTCTAGCTGTGTGACATTGGGCACTCTCCTGACCTCTCTGAGTCCACATTTCTTTCTGTATCACATACAGATAATACCAGCCTTGTTGGATTTTGTGAGAATTCCAGGAGATTTTGAAAAGCCAAGCACCTCACCCATGCCTGGCCACAGAATGTGTTCTTCAAAGCATGGGCCACAGACCAGCAGCATCAGCATCCTCTGGCAGCTGTGAACAGCGTGTGAGAAATGCTGATTCTTGGGCCTCACCCAAGTCCTGTGGTATCAGAATCTGCCTTTTCACAAGACCCCCAGGTGAGAATGATGTGCATTAAAGGCTGAGAAGAGAAGATCTATAAACCCACGGTCCTCATTTCCCAGTTCCAATTCAGGGTATTGACGCTTAGGAAATGGAGGTTTCTTACTCCAGAGTAGGAATTACAAGCTGGAGTTCCAGCTCAGGATATTGAAGCTTAGGAAATGGAAGTTTCTCACCCCAGAAGAGGAATTACAAGCTGGAGCCTCTAAATCCCTCCTCAGTGTGCCCACTTTCTCAAATTCCAGCCATGGAACGAGGACTGGAGCCCCCAGCTAAGACCTGGACACTCATCACGATCCACCCACAGGTTTGCAGAGTACAGCGAGGCAACAAAGGCATGAGACGTGCATTCAGATGAGCTTCCCTCCTAGCCTAGAGTACACTAAGATGCAAATTCAGCCAGAGAGGAGGGAAAGTATTTCTAGACCTTGGGGTTTGCTTATTTGACTTTTTGATCGCAGTTTTTGTTTGTTTGTTTTGTTTTTAATTTATTTACAAGGAGGCTCTACTTGAATCCTTGTGGGCAGGAGAGAAGTGAGAAAGAGAAGGGATAGAAGCAGAGGCCCCACAGGATCTCAAGATTCTAACATAGAAAGAACGGAGATGCTCTGGGCTGCCAAGGAGAATGACTTGCTCACAGGGAGAGCTGGTTTCTGTCAGAACAAATGGCGCGGCTGAGTTCCCACCACAGAAGTCAGCCCCCTCAATGTTCTGGTGTGTGATTCTTTGGGAACAAAGTACTGTTTGAGAGGCATTACCATTGGTAGCTATTTTATTGTACAAACCAAATAAAAATGAATCTGTCCTAAACAGTCTAATGAACAAAAATGACATAGAAGTGACTTCAGCAGGGGTGGGGAGGCAGCATTGCTTTTTGCATATTTATGAATAATGACAGCTGAAAAACAATCTGACAGGAAATAGAAATAACATAATTTATTTCATGATGAATAAAATTCTGGAACATTTTGGAGACTATCACTAGCACCGCCCCCCCACCCCCCACCAATGAAGTGGCCCTTAACTTTATGGTGAATCTGTCATTGAACTTTCTCTTGGACACCTTTTGCACTGTGATAGAAGGAGTTTGCTCTCATTTTGTTAAACATCTTGGGCCAGGATCACTTTCTTTCCTTGAGGCTGAAGAAGGCTGAACAAACATAAACAAGCCATCATCCCAAATACCCCAGCTACCAGATTTATAGTGGAAATCAATACAGTGATATTCACTTTATAGCTGGAAGAAGTTCAGGGATGGGAAGCAATTTATCCAAGGTCATAGCCAGTCCAAGCTTGGGCTAGGCTTAAAATTTAGATCCCCTGTCTGCAGCCTCTTGATATATAAAACATAAACAAAAAAATGATGAGCCCCAAGCAAAAGCTAGCTTTTAAACTTTTGAGTCTTGATATTGATACTTAGCTATTTTTTTTCCTTCCCTATTCCTTAAGCACTGACATCTCCTGAATATAGCACCAGGGTGATGTCCAGGAAAGCAGAAGCAACTCTGGGGAAAACAGATTTCAGCTAGCCCCTAATCAAAAGCCCACTTCTGAAAATTTGGCCTCCATTTTGAGACTGAGCAGAGCCCCTTTGGATTAACCAACTGTTCAACTCATTTAATGAATAAGAACTCTGAGAAATTTGCCTCCTACCTGCCCAGTTCCCAGATACACTTCAAAATTCAAAAAGATGGAAAAATCAGACAGTGGTTGCCTCTAAAGGGGAGTGGGGCTGTGATTTTTTTGCTGGGAAGGAAGGGGCAAGAGGAAACTTTTTGGAGTGAAGGTAAAGATTCATTTTCACAGAGGTCTGGGTTAGGTGGTGGGGTGTGTATGCATTTGTCAAAACACATTGAATGATATGTTTAAGATTTGTGTCTTCCATTATATGTTAATTTTCCCTAAAATAAAATCCTGCATAATAAAACAAACACCCTAAGAAAATATTTGGGACAGTAATAAGGTTAATAGCTAAAAGTGCTGAGGTGGCATTTTTATCAGCTACTGTCATTATCTTCACCAACCACAAAATATAAAAGTTCTTTGACCACCTCTGTAGAGGGAAGTGGGTAGAAGTTCTCAGAAGCCAAAACCTGTATCTAAAGTAGAGAGTGTGTGTTCTGGGGCCACTGTCTTTCTGCTGGCATTGCCAGGAAACCAGATCTTTGCCCCTGGAGGGAGCAGGCTTCCTTTACCAGTTAATTCTTAGGTAAAAATAGTTGCTGGGGTAGGGACATGTGTGGAGGGAGCGGGGCTATAGGCTTGAAGGAATTGTGCAGTGAATTCCCTGGAAGGGCCCCACGCAGAGTGCTGGGAACTTGGCATCTAAGGTTCTCTGATGTCTTCTCCTGCTCGAGCATAAGATCGAGCAGGCCATTATGGTTTTGGAAAAAATTATAAAAGCATGTGGGTAAAGAAGAAATGTTATTACAGTCAAATTGTTTGAGGCCAGGCATGGTGGCTCATGCCTGTAATCCCAGCACTTTGGGAGGCCGAGGGGGGAAGACCACTTGAGGCCAGGAGTTCGAGACCAGCCTGGCCAACATGGTGAAACCCCATCTCTACTAAAAATACAAAAATTAGCCAGGTGTGGTGGCGCACACCTGGAGTCCCAGCTACTCAGGAGGCTGAGGTAGGAGAATTGCTTGAACCCGGGAGGCAGAGGTTGCAGTGAGCCAAGATGGCACCACTGCACTCCAGCCTGGGTGACAGTGAGACTCTGCCTCAAAAAAAAAAAAAAATTATTTGAGAGTCTTCTTTACCTTTCTATTTCTACTTTGATGAGATCGGGCACATTCAGGGTGGTATGGCTGTAGTCTGTTCCCACTTTGAATATCATTCCGTTCCCCAATTTACCAACGCCATTTGCTTCTTTTGTTATATTTTCATGAAATATTTCAAGGATAGAAAACACACAGAATAACATAACAAACAGTGAAACCACCTTTGCAAAAATTATAACAGGAAATTATGAGAGTGAAAGAGATCAGACCTAACCAACTCCATTTTGCTTCTAAACTTTAAGCTGTCCTTGTTCATTCCTGGGCATAGGCTGAACTAACTTTGGGAAGGAATTCAGTTTATGGTTTGACTCTGGAACAAAACTGATAATAGCCCTTTCCCAAAAAGACCCCCTTCTTGCCTAGGGACCAGTCTGCCTTTGCAGGACTAACAAATTAGCTACAAGATTAGAAACTATAGTTTAAGGGTCATGCAGCCCCTGGCTCTAAGAGTCTGAAGCTCCCCAAATTGCTCCCAGGAATATCACTATTATAAAACCTAAGATCAGTGCTTGAGATATTTTGCAGACCCCACACTCCATGGATCAGCTGACACCACCCAGACCGGTAATCTGGCTCAACCATTTCTGCCATCCCACCCAGGAACAGAAGACATCAAGAAAACCTCACTTCGACCTCCTGTTATTCCATCTCTCACCCCACCAATCAGCACTCCCCACTTCCCAATATCCTACCCACCAAATGTCTTTACAAAATACGATCCTGGAATGCTCGGGGAGACTGATTTGAGTAATAATAAAACTCTGGTCTCCTGCACAGCCGGCTCTGTATGAATTACTCTTTCTCCATTGCAATTCCCCCGTCTTGATAAATTGGCTCTGTCTAGGCAGCGGGCAAGGTGAAGGAACCTGCTGGGCAGTTACAAGAGTAGCACATCCCTGATCCAGTCTTGTCAGATCACTTTTTTTCAAGAGTGAAAATGTGCTTGAAGTAGTGATTAGTAATTACAGACTAGTAATCAAACAGTTCAAATGAATCGGAGTTGTCCGTCTACTAACATTTATGCTTTTGACATTTTTCCCTCACCTATATGTTACGCATACTTGGAAACAGGCATTTGGACATGGTAATTGGTCACTGGATACTACTCCTATGTTTGTAAACAGGTGCATATGAGTGACTCTGTTCTCAGCTCTTTTGCTTTAGAATTTATACTGTCAGATATTTTTACTTAAGAGAGTTATTACTAAAATAAGTGAGGACCAGGCATGGTGGCACATGCCTATAATCCCAGCACTTTGGGAGGGCAAGGCAGGTAGATCACTCGAGCCCAGGAGTTCAAGACCAGCCTGGGCAACATGGCGTAAACCCCGTCTCTACAAAAAAATACAAAAATTAGCCAGGCGCGGTGGTGTGGTGCCTGTAGTCCCAGCTACTTGGGAGGTGGGGGTTGCAGTGAGCCAAGTTCGTGCCACTGCACTCCAGCCTGGGCAATAGAGCCAGACCTTGTCTTGAAAATAAAATAAGTGAGGTATAGCTGCTTTCCCACCTCTACAGACTCTACGGTTTGGTTACTTTATATTTGTATTCTTTCTAATACTATCAGCAATTTCAAAAATGTTAAAATGGAAATCTTTATAATGAAAGTCAGCAATTCTCAAACATTTTGGCCTCAGGAATCATTTACAGTCTTAAGAATCATGGAGGATGGCAAAGAGTTTGTGTTTATGTGGATTGTATCAATTGGTGCTCACTGTATTAGAAATTAAAACTGAGAAAAAAATTTTTAATATTATTTAAAAACCACAATAATTAACCTAATGTGTGTCAATATAAAAACATGTTTTATGAAAATAACTATTTTCTAGATTAAAAAATGAATTTATTGAGAAGAATGGCATTGTCTTACATTTTTCTATCTCTTCAGTGCCTGCCTAAATAGAAGCAGTTGGATTCTCACATTTGCTTCTGCAGGGGCCAAAGGAAAACTTCCACTTCACCTTCTGATGGTTCACTGAAAGTCAACAGACAAAAGGTAGATTAATAGGAGAAAAGGCATACAAATTTATCAGTGTGCACATGGGAGTCATACAAAATACGGAAACTCAAAGAAAGGGCCAGATGATTGATGCTTTAATACCATCTTGAGTTTACAGAAAGAAAGGAGGCTTATAGCACAGCAAGAGTGGTTATGGAGAGGAGAGAAAAGGAGAGGCTTGGCTAGCAAAGGCAGTCTTGTTATGCAGATGAAACCTCACAGGTAGCAGCTCTCAGAAAAAAATATGTTTCTGTCAGGCCCCCAAAGCTGTCAGACTCTCAGTCTCTCTAGCCAATCCTTCCTAGATCTGGACAAGGGACATGGGGGCAGAGAAAGCCTGGCTGTGTATTTCATCAATGCAGATTTTTCTCCACAGATGCAAATCTCCCCCACAAAAAGCAGCTTTTTAGCTATCTGCGTGTTTCCAGTCCCTCTGAATGGCCACCTTGAAATATATCAAATAAACATATTTTGGGGACAGGTGCAGTGGCTCACACCTGTAATCTCAGCATTTTGGGAAGCCGAGGCCAGTGGATCACCAGAGGTTAGGAGTTCGAGACCGGCCTGACCAACATGGTGAAACCCCATCTCTACTAAAAATGCAAAAATTAGCCAGGTGTGGTGGTGTGTGCCTGTAGTCCCAGCTACTCGGGAGGCCTGAGGCATGAGAATTGCTTGAACCTGGGAGGTGGAGGTTGCAGTGAGCCAAGATGGTGCCACTGCACTCCAGCCTGGGAAACAGAGTGAGACCCTATTTCAAAAAGAAAGAGAAAGAGAGAAAGAGAGAAAGAAAGAAAGAAAGAGAAAGAAGGAAGGAAAGAAAGAAAGGAAGGAAGGAAGGAAGAAAGAAAAGAGAGAGAGAGAAAGAGAGAGAAAGAGAAAGAAACAAAGAAAAGAAAGAAAGAAAAGATATTTTGAGTGAAATATTTTAGTTTCCTTTACGTCTGTATTCAATATATTGTGAAACATTATTTTGGTTGAGAAATATGGAGAAAATCCAGCCTCAAACAAATACGTATTTAGAAATGAGGACAGTATCTTGATAGCCTTTTTAGATAGCTGTGGATACACATCTTTGATACTATGCCAAATGGCAAGTGATGGTTTCCTAAAGAAAAGATGCATTGTGAGATTTGAAACCACACTGTTGTACTTTTCATAATCTGTTACATTAAAACCCATTGGCATATCTTGCATTTTGAACGTATCCTTTACCCATGCACAATTTTGTAACATTGTGTTGGTTGTTAGGAATATATTGGTTTGTTGAGCTATGCAGATTTTCCTCATACAATATTTTAACATCACACTCATTAATACCACGGATCTCATCAGAGAAGTCTTTAAGTGTTGTAAAGTTATCAAGCTCCTGGGGGCAGATTCAAGTTTTCTTAAATTTTAATTGTCACTTGAAAACTCAAATTGTATTATTTGCACCGAATACTGTCAATCGTTTTCCTTAAAGTGACAGACTTGTATCGTTCATTTTGAGAAAATGTCTGCCTAGCCCCCAAGTCTGAATAATCATTAGTTGTCAGTTGTCCTTTCAAGTTAAAATAGTGTTACATGAAAACAGCAGCTAGTTTAGTTGGCAACTCAAACAGTGGCACCTCACCTCAACCAGTCACTGAGTGCTTGTCCTTGAGACAATATATGAAATTTGGTATGCAATTGAAATGATTCAGATGTACTTCTTGTTCTGTCACACAGAATTTAAAAATGTGTGCTCCAAAATTTAGTAAGAGTAATAACTTTGACTGGCATTTGTTTTGTCCTTCAAGTGTATAATGGTGAAGAACACCTTGGCTCATGCTTAGGTGCTAGCAGTTTTACTCCCCATTGCTTGGCAACATTAGTGCAAATATCAACCCAGTGAAAAAGACAAATACCATCTTCGAGATACTATGAGAATAGTTTCAACTTCATGAAACACCTAAAAAGTTCTCACAGACCCCCAGGTGTCTGAGGACCACTCTCCGAGGTCTACTGATATAAATCTCTCTATGATAGTTTTTCTTCTTTAGGTAAGTTTAGTGTCATATTTTTACCATGTTTAGCATTATAGACGAATTTAGCATTCTTTCTTTCTGGAGTTATACGTATGTATACACTGTAAGGCGCTGGCAATACAAAACAAAAAACAAAGCAAAAACAAAGCCCTTGCCCTCATGGAATTTCCATTCTACTGGGTGAGATCAACTATAATCCAGTAATCGGATAACTGTAAATGTATAATTGTGATAAGTGCTATGACTATCTTGATAGAAGCAATTAATCTGTGGGTAGGAGGTTAAGATACAATGCTTCTGAGGACACCATGTTTGCCTTAAAACATCAAGGATTGTTGGGTGTTAGCAGGTGAAGGAGGTGGTGGTAGAGAGTGCTCCAAGTAGAGGGACCAGCCTGTACAAAGATCCTGAGGTCCGAGGGAGCTTGGCATGTTCAAGAATGGGAAACACCTCTGAAAGGAGGAGACAACGGTAGGCAATAATTCCAGAGTGGAAAGTGTAGACCAGATTACACAGTTGACTCTGCTAACATCGTAGCTTTTATGCAGAGGTGCCATCAAAGCATTTCTACAAGGGGTGGCTTAATCAGATTGGCAGTATGAAAGGATCACCTGGGCAGCAGTGTTGAGAATCAGTAAATGATGTTGTTGGGGGCAGGTGGGCAGATGAATGCAGGGGACCACTTAGGAGGAGGCTGTGGTAGCAATTTAGAAGAGAGAGAAAAGACAGTGGAAGAATTGTGTTAGGGAGCTGCCATGGTCAGGAAGTGATATGGACTCAACGGAAGAGTGGGCAGGGGTAGGAAAAAAAATGGTTTCACAGATAATACCATGGTTCCTTGTTTGCCCAGTTGGATAGGTAGTGGTGCCCTGGGGTAGCCATTTCTCATTAAACTCAGACTATCTGGGAACAAGACTAAAAGGAAGAGAAAAGAAAGGAAAGGGAAGGGGAGAAGAGGAGAGGAGAGGAGACGGAAGGGAAGGGCAGGGGAGGGGAAGGGAAGGAGGAGAGGAGAGGAGGCTAGGGGAGGGGAGTTTAAGGGAGGGGAAGGGAGAAAGAAAACACATTAACACCCAAGGCCAGGGATTGAGGATAGTATCAAATTATTAGGAGAGGAGTTTGAACTTATTAAATTAGTTTTATTAGTTGTAGCCTAAAAAGAAGATTTTTTTCAAGGAATTACTTAGACATTCTAAGAACATTAATTTCAGTTTGTGTTTTGTAAAACATGTCTATTCTTAGCAGTGTAAGAGTCTGTTTTTGTGTTCGATCTCCCCTACAGAAGATGAGTTGTTCAGGACACATTCAATAAAGGACAGGACTTTCAAACATCCAAAAGATGAGCTGATGACCCCTCCCCAGGGCAGTCTGCACATCCTGAGCAGCCCCCTTGTGCCAGGCTCTCTTAGATGTATCCACAGGTATAATTACGGTGAAGGTTTATGATAGCACAATGTGGTAGGTATTGTCATTGCTACCATTTTACAGATGAGGAGCTCAGAAATGTTGATGTTTGCTAGTGATCACACCACTCTCAAGCACCAACACCAGGATTGCAACCCTTTTCGTTCTTAAAGCAGCTGAATGATATTTCTAATGCAGAGGTCTCAGGTTCAGAGGGGCTCGTGGAACTCTTTGAGATCCTACCAAAAACAACTAACCTTCTCCTCAGTAAAGTTCACATTTGCACATGCACAAAATTCATACCCACTTTCTAGAGGCTTTATGTTCTCTTGCAACTAATCCAGAGATTGTCCAAGAGCATTTGAAATCCAAGGTTAAGGAAGGCCTATTCTAGGGCCTTTTAGAAGCTATCACTGGCATTGTGTTCAAGTCTGGTCAATGAAAATTTTTAAATAATAATAGAATAAAAGCCAACCATCTTAGATTTACGGATTACAAGTTGGTTACTCTCCATAGGATTACCATATAACCCAGCAATTCCACTTCTAGATATATACGCAAAAAAATTAAAATAGGTATTCAACCAAAAACTTGTACACGCATGTTGATAGCAGTATTATTCATAATAGCCAAAAGGTGAAAACAACCCAAATATCCATTAACTAATGAATAAATAAACACATGTGTGGTATACCCATACAATGGAATATTATTTGGCAACATAAAGGAATGAAGTCCTGAGCTATGCTACAACATGGATGAACATTAAAAACATGCTTAGTAAAACAAGCAAGAAACAAAAAGCCATATACTGTATCATTCCATTTATATGGAATGTCCAGAATAAGCAAATCCACAGAGAGACAGAAGGTAGATTAGTAGTTGCTTGGGACTAGGAGAGGAAGGAAAGGGGAGTGACTGCTTAATAGATATGGATTTCTTAGGTCAGGCGCAGTGGCTCACGCCTGTAATCCCAGCACTTTGGGAGGCTGAGGCAGGCAGATCACCTGAGGTCAGGAGTTGGAGACCAGTCTGGCCAACATGGTGAAACCCCATCTCTACTAAAAATAAACAAAATCAGCCGGGCATGGTGGCACGCGCCTATTATCTCAGCTACTCAGGAAGCTGAAGCAGGAGAAGTGCTTGAACCCAGGAGGCAGAGGTTGCAGTGAGTCAAGATCGTGCCACTGCACCCCAGCCTGGGCAATAGAGTGAGACTCCATCTCAAAAAAAAAAAAAGAAAAAGAAAAAAAAGATATACGTTTCTTTTGGGGTGATGAAAATGCTCAGGAATTAGATAGAGGTGATGGTTGCACTAAAAGCCATGAATTGTACGCTTTAAAGTGACTAAAATGGTGAAGTTTATATTATGTGAATTTTATCTTGAGTTTTTTAAAAAAAGGTTACATGCAAGAAACAAACGCCTGCCTAGCAAGCCTTCTTTGTCCTTCATTCTTTCCTTTGCCTGGGCTATTTAGAGAAGCTTGTGTTTATTTACTCTGGCCCAGGCATGATTTCCCTGGTGGACTGGTTTGCACCTATGGGGTGAATCCTGGCAGCCTTCTCCGGGGTGCCCATTGCAACCTAGGGGCCTAGCAAAGTGCGTGGCCATCCCTATGCAAAAGCCAGGTCCTATGTGCTTGCACAATTGCCCGTATTTGCAGCATCTTGTTTGCATTAAAAAGGCAGTAATATATGGGCTTTTAAAGCCTTTAAACCTAAAGCATCATTCTTTTTATCTTTCTGGCCTCTTCCCTAGATGCTCTTGGTCAACAATTTCTGCCCTGTTGAAGATAGCAGTGGTTCTCAAAGAGGTGTGGGTAAGGAGGGGGTGTTGTGCCCCCCAGGGGACATTCCACAAAATCTGAAGACAGTTTGGTTGTCACACCTTGGGATATACTACTGGTATCTAATGGGGAGAGGCCAAGGACGCTGCTACCCATCCTGCAATGCACAGTGAAACCACCTTTGCAAAAGCTATAACTGAGAAAACGATGAGCGTGAAAGAGATCTGATCTAACTGACTCCATCTTGCTTTTAACTTTCAAGCTGTTCTTGTTCATTCCTGAACATAGGCCAAACTAACTTTGGGAGGAACTTAGTTTATAGTTTAACTTTGAAACAAAGACGGTAACAGCCTTTTTCCAAAACAAACCTCCTTCCTGCCTGGGGACTAGACTGCCTTAGCAGGAGTAACAAATTAGCCACAGGATTAAAAATTATGGTTTTAAGAGGTGCTGTTGTAAAATCTGAGATCGGTGCTTGAGATATTTTGCAGACCCTGCATTCCAATGCATCAGCTGACGCCACCCAGATTGGTAAACTGGCTCATCTGGCTTTGTGGCTGCCACTCAGGAACCGACTCAGCACCAAGAGGACAGCTTCAACTCCCTATGATTTCATCTCTGACCTGACCAATCAGCACTCCCCACTTTCTGACCCCCCTACCCACCAAATTGTTCTTAAAAACCCCGATCCCTGAATTTTTGGAAGACTGATTTGACTAATAATAAAACTCTGGTCTCCCGTACCACTCTGGTCTCCCACACAGCCAGCTCTGCGTGAATTAAACTCTTTCTCTATTACAATTTCCCTGTCTTGGTAACTTGGCTCTGTCTAGGCAGTGGGCAAGGAGAACCCATTGGGCGGTTACAGCAGGACATGCCCCCAGGCCCCCAACGAAGAATTATCTGGCCCCAAATGTCAATAGTGCCGAGATTGAGAAACTCAGGATTATAGTGTCATTGATATCATATAATTGAAAATGTTAATTACAGTTTATTGTGGGCGTTGTCATTGAGACAGGTCCCATTCTCCTGATCTCTGTGAAGTGTGATGCCACTGCCCTCTGAAACAGCCCTGAGGAGAAGGTTCTGGAACTCTATAGAGAAATCAAAGACTTCAGCCTTGTAACTTATTTATCCCACAAAGATGATATCCCACGTGGCCTCAGGGTATATACACGTCATGGAGCTATAAAATGAAAGTTAATTCCTCCTTGTCCAGCACTGTGGTATCCACATGCTGGTCTGCATGGCAGACACAAGCAGGTAAGAAATTCGAACATTATTCACAACAGAAGAAGAACATGATCTATACAGGAAAGAAAGAAAACACATTGTTCTTACAATTTTTCTCTGTAATAAAATACAGAAAAATAAACTAATAATTATTAATAATTTATCATTAAGTTAATAATTTTATCATCAGTGCATCTCTTCATATTAAGGCTTATTTACTGATTTTTACTGACCTATTTTAAAAAGGGTGGTCCTTTTGTCTTGCAAGGGAGACACTGGCTGTATAGATGTTTCATTTTCTTAAATAATATTCTTTTTTTTTTTTTTTTGAGACAGAGTCTCTCTATCCCCTAGGCTGGAGTGCAGTGGCACAATCTCGGCTCACTGCAACCTCTACCTCCTGGGTTCAAGTAATTCTCCTGCCTCAGCCTCCTGAGTAGCTGGGACTACAGGCACCCGCCACCATGCCCGGTTAATTTTTGTATTTTTAGTACAGACGGGGTTTCACCATGTTGATCAGGCTGGTCTCAACTCCTGACCTCATGTGATCTGCCCGCCTCGGCCTCCCAAAGTGCTGGGATTACAGGTGTGCCCCACCCTTAAATAATATTCTAATAGTGGTAAAACAACTACTTTTAAAACAGGCACCGTCTTGAGCGAAAATCAGATCCTCCATTTGAAAAGCCTTGTCACAGTCTTTCTTGAAGACAGCAAACACGTGCTGCATAAATCAGCAACAGATTCTTAAATATTATCCTTATTATCCTGCAGAGAGAATACATGTTCAACACAGCCTTAATTATACTGACACATTGCCTTAGAAAATACTGTAGGGAAAACCTTGAGTAATTATCCAAGCGGTTTGATGCTGGAAGTTTCACTCCTCAAAAAACTATGCTTGGCCTCTCCCTAGTTGCAGGAAAAAGCCACAGTTAGGAGATGTCATGTTGAACACATTCTCTGATGATCTGGTGGTCACATTAGAAAGGGGTTCGTTTTAGTTCCTCTGCAATATGCTTACCAGATTGATTTGGACCTACCCCTTCTGCAGGATGCTTGTCAGCAATGGCCATCCAAAATAAATGGAAAAATCATGTTTGAGGTCAGGGACACTTGCTTGCCTGGGTTCACTCACACTGAAAATGTCAGGAAGTGAAATTCACATCTTTTTTCATCTAGGGGACTGGCCAAGCTTTCCTGATAACAGTATGCACTTCTGGGAGGCCACTGAGGCCAGGACTTCATATGTTTGTGGTTGGAAAACTATTGCTACAATCGAAAGCTATGTGTTGGGAAGAAATTAACAAATACACATGAGTGTGGGTGTGTTTCTCAGCAGGGAAACCGACTCTGTGCTGAAATTCTTGTGTGGAAACATCTGTTTCTAACCATTCTGAGCTAGGAAGAATGTGGACACCGAGCATGTGGTTCCCTTGGAAAATGCTTGCCTCACAGTCTTGACCTAAGAGATGGCATCTGGACTGGGGAGGAAACAGAAGTGATCCTGGAATCACATCCTCTTAAAAACAAAACAAAACAAAACCCACATCCTTGTGCTTTTTTGAAGAGTTTCTTCACCACATAAAAATTATCCAAATTTCTCCTTAGTGTTTATTTTTTTAACCCCTTACCCAATTTCCCCATGGTTAACATCTTACGTGACTTGAGTACCTTTGTCAAAATTAAGAAACTGTCATTGGTGCATTACAATTAACTAAACCCCAGACTTTATTTGAATGTCACCAGTTTTTTCCACTAATGTCATTTTTCTGTTCCAGGATCCCACCCAGGACACCACATTGCATTTAGTCGCCATTTTTCTTTGTCTCCTTCTTAGCTTTTGATGACCTTCCTCTCTTCATTTTCACGGAGACGGTAGCTTCACAACAATTTCTTAAGCAGCTTCCCTAAACATACAGGAGCCAACTTTTCAATTGTATCTATATCTTAAAAAAAAAAAACAAAACCCTGCAGAAAAATTGGAAAATTCGGCCAAAAGGCTCTCCTGGCTGCCATTTTTTACCTACATAAAAGCAATCACAATCCATTTAACAAATTTATTTTCCATGATGTTATTGGCTACTCTCCATAACTCAACATACAGCTGGGTCCATTTCACGGGTCAGAACAAGAGGTTATCAGGTAATACGAAGGACCAGACTAGCAGAAGCAAGTTCTTAGGAACTAGACTTCCAGACTGGGAAAGAACAGAAATTTTGACTAGATCAAGCTTAAGTGGATGAGGGGACATTGAGATAGCTGGATGACCATATCCAGAGAGTTGGGCTACAGACCATTTGGGAGACCCCAGGCATGTGACATCAGAAAGTGGAGCAGACATTAAGAGCAAGGGAGTGGGCTGGCAGTGGTAGGAAGGTAGATGGATGGGCAGGTGGGTGTCTGAAAGGGCTAGGAGAAATGCAAAACAGCAGGTGATGATAGGGAGGTTGCTAGAAAGGGCAGGAAGGACATCAGCTTGGGCCCATACTGCGTACAAATCAGAGCCAGGGTCCTGGTGGACTTGTTATCTCATATACACAGTTCTAGCCTAGATTTCTCATGTTCTGAGTGGATTTGATGTTTTGGAATAAACTGGCAAAGGGTAGTGATCTCTAAACACTTTGCTGCTTAAATCCATGTGAATTTAAAAATTTCATGCCACATTGCACCATTATACAGTGGTTGACACCTTCTAAAATGGCCCCCACGATTCTCCGCTCCTGGTGTTCATGCCCTTGTGTAGTCCCCACTTTGAGTGTGGGCTGGACCTAGTAACTTGACATTGGCAAACAGAATGTGGCACAAGTCATGGGATATTACTTTCAAGATTAAGTTCTAAAGAATGTTATTTCAGCTGTGCTTTCTCTCTGACTCTTCTCATTTGTTCTCTCTGGTGAAGCAGGCCATCATATTGGGAACTGCTCTACAGAAAGGCTCATGCGGCAAGTAACAGAGGGTGGTTTCTGGCCAATAGCTAGCTAGGAATGGAGCCGTCAGTCCAACAGCCTTTGAGGAAGCGAATCCTGCCCACAACCACTTGCATGAACTTGGAAGTGTCTTCTCCTCCAGCTTAGCCTTGAGATGATGATAGCCCCTGCTCAACACCTTGATTCCAGCCTTGATTCCGTACAGACCTTAAGAGACCTGAGCCAGAGGACCCAGCTAAGCCACTCCCAGATTCCTGTCCCATAGAAACTGTGAGGTAATAAATATTGTTGTTTGAAGTTGTTACATTTTAGGATTATTTGTTATGCAGCAATAGGTGACTGATATATACACTAAGGTCATTCCACTCTTAGGTCCGTGGTATAATATTATGTCATCGAGTGCAGCAATAAAAAGCTGTGAGGGCAAAGTGTTAAACTTGAACTCTAGTCCCTAATGGGTAGAGAAGTACCCTGAGGTAGGGGGACAGCAACCAACCATGACACACAGAAGTGAAGGCTACTGAGAAATGAAAGAGAATCAACCTGTATCATGGAAATTGGAAGTTCATTATTTCCAGCAAGAAAACAAAATGACGCAAACTGGGCATGATAGGGGTGGGCAGAAGTAAGCAGAAGAACAAAGAGCGGTGGTGAGAATATCAGGTGGAGTCTCCATTGCAGTAGGGAAGGGGCACTGAAAAGAAAAAGATCTAGTGTTCTAGGAGCACCAGGGATTCATGGAATAAAATGGTGATTGTGGTTTCAGATTAAACCAAACCATTTCCTATACAGCAGAGAAAGACACTCTCCTGTCTTCACTCCCCGTTCCACCTCCGCCAGTTTCCTTTCCCTAAAGTGAGATTTTAGAAATACATCCTTACAGGCAGTAAAAACAGGCAATTTGTAAAACTTTTAAGCTTGACTGTAGTCTAGACATAATATGTGTTATGTATTTTTAAAATGAGGCTTGTATTAGGGTCAAATGATATGTGTAGTCCATAGATTAGGTATTCAAGGATAACACAAAAGAAATATTCTAGGCAGTCATTACACTCATTAGACACTTGCCACTCAAAGTGTGCTCCATAGCTTCTTCCTTAAATCTACACTCAATATCCTTAACCAGCCAGGCTAGAGGAGGCAACTCTATGATTATTTTAAGTTTACTTCATAATCTTGAGATTTCACCTGAAGCAAAGTTACCAGCTTTTCTCTCAACAGCCAAATCTCCCACACTCTCATTTTCGATAGTCACGGCAGGAGTTTGAGTTTCTCTTTCTAGAAGGATCTCTGGCTGGGACTTGCTGTTCCTGTACAGCTTTTAGAACCTCATGCATGCACTTCTATTTAAAAGTCGTCTGTCTACAAATGCTTAAGAGAGCAGACAATGTGGTTTATCCTTCCCTTTTAGGTAGTTTATGCTGGAAAGAAATTTCTATGTTTTTGTGACAAGAGGAGACGAGACCCTACAAAAAGAAGGAATGATAGAAGATAGGTTGGGAACAAGGTCAGTATTCAGCTCGTAAGCACCAGCATGTCTGACTGGATGATAAAATATTGAAGTACAGGACTTCAGTGCCAGTTAGGCAATGAACACTGCCCTGAGCCACCTGGGGGCCCCCTCTGCATGCATGGCCTAGCAGGATTCTGCAGGACAGCTCAACTCAAGGGCCATGATATTCTATGTGTTCTCATTTTGTGTCCCACACTTGGTGAATCCCGGAGTAGTTTATGCTTAGGAGTCAAAAGACCTGGGTTTTATCTAGCTCCACTGTTTGCACACCTCATCACAAGGTCTTAGTTTCTTCACCTGCAAAACATAAAGTAACTGTTAAATCAACTGTTTGTAAAGTGCTTTGTGCCATAACAGTAAAAGCTACTGTTGCTTTTGAGTTTCTTGTCCAGTTAAAATAATGGGCTCTCACATCTTCTTCTATCTGCTAAGGTGCTTTCTTGTCCCTTAGGTCTATGGAGTTGCCCAGAAAATTCATCTATAGTTTTGTAGCTAGCATAGAGGATTGGGAGCTTGAGGCTTCCTCTTCAGGGGTGGTTGTGGTTGTGGTTGTGGTTGTTGTAGGGATGTTTAACTCTTTGTCACACATCTCATTTTGGAAATACATTTTCAAACATGCTGCACATTTGCCCATCTTCTCAAAGAAGGTGTCAAGCATTTGTTGCATTTGCTGTGTCTCAAGGCACACATCATGATCATCAGACATTGCCATCTTTCCCTGGTGTTGGTCTCCATTTAGGATTGTGAGACAAAATGAGTATGTGCGAAGTATACTTAGTTAAAAATTATTCACTGTTTATGTGAAATTCAAACTTAACTGGGTTTCCTGCTAAATCGAGCTAGTCTAAGTCTCCGCTAGCCTCTTCCATTTCTAATGTGTTGCCTCTAATCTGTGGCAGGGTGGGGTTGAAAATGGAGCTTGAAATTATAGAGTTGCCAAGAGTATGAAGTTCTCAATTCTTTTCCATTTACACTCATTTTTCTATAGCTTCAAACATTATCTGTCTTCTCACCAAACCTATTTTCCCAACTCCTCTCCCTGAGTTCTAGGACTCTCGGACCCAGTAACCTCCTCACCCTGATGAGCTGGCAATCGAGATCTCAAACCTGGATTCTTTTTTTTTTTTTTGGAGGAAGTCTCACTCTGTTGCTCAGGCTGGAGTGCAGTGGTGCAATCTCAGCTCATTGGCTCACTGCAACATCTGCCTCTTGGGTTCAAGTGATTCTCCTGCCTCAGCCTCCCGAGTAACTGGAATTATAGGTGTGTGCCACCACACCCAGCTAATTTTTGTATTTTTAGTAGAGATGGGGTTTCACCATATTGGCCAGGCTGGTCTCAAACTCCTGGCCTCAAATGATCTGCCCACCTTGGCCTCCCAAAGTTCTGGGATTACAGGTGTGAGCCACTGTGCCCCGTCCAAAGCAGGATTCTTGATGCTCCCTACCTCCCCAAGAATTCCTTCATTCCACCAGTTTCTCCTGCTATATTCTACATGTCAGTATGAAGTACTGAGCGCCAACAATCTAAGAGCCATCTTGGATGCTGATCTGTTTTGTCCACATATTTTCTAGTCCATCAACTTGTTCTGGTGGCTTGTAGCTCTCTCTCCAAACATTTCTCCAATGCCTCCTTTCTTCTCCCTTCCTACTGCTAAAATCCCTCTCTATGCCATTATCCCCTCTTTCCTGGACTAGTGCCAGGAATTGAGCAAGTCTCTTGGAATACCTTCTTGTTTCCTTTCTCCCTGCAAGCAGCAGCCAAGGGACCGTCTCAAAGCAGCAATCAGATCAGATCACAAGCCCCCTCCCTCATCTCATTGTTTCACACATTTAAAGCCCTATAGCAGTTCCCTGTTGAAACTATTGGCTAGAAGTTGATAAGTTTGTAACAAAGGTTCTGAAATGGGGGTAATTTTGTCCCCCAGGGGACATTTGGCAATGTTTAGAGACATTTTTGGTTGTCACCACTTGGAGGTGATACTGGCATCTAGTGGGTAGAGCCCAAGGATGCTGCTAAACATTCTCCAATGCCCAGGACAGGCCCCTACAACTAAGAATGGCCAGCCCTGAATGTCACTGAGAAGCTCCAGCCTAAAGTGAGCAGTATCACAGTGTTTAAGATGAAAGAGTCAGGGACTCTGCCGCCCAACTCTAGCTGGAAAGTTCTTGTGCTAACAAGCCACCCATCTGCATTAATGAACATCTTCATTCATCTGCTCCCTTCAGCTGTTGCTAGGCAGGACCTTGATAGAGATGCAACAGAGAGAAGCTGAGCTGTGCTGAGAGGCTTGCACATTCTCACCAAGAAGCATAACTAGGGTGCTTGGAGTTGACATAACCCTGAGCAAATCATATCCTCATTAAAGAATAATACAATTTAAAAAGAAAGCCTTGTGTACTCATGGGTTGTTTTTCCAAAGTTCTCAAAGGACAGATCATGAAAGCTTTGAACCACTGGACTGTACATGGCTGCCCAGTGAATTTGCAGAGAAAGAAGGCCTCTGATTTTTTTTCCTCCAACCTGTTAGTCTTAGGTGAAACAGGGTAAGAAAATTCTCTTTATTATCTTTTGACAATTAAAGGATGACATAGGCAATGTGTTTTGATTGCTCACAAAAACTAGGAAATTTTATTTCTTCTGGCAAAACATCTTTTTCAACAACATTTCAACAAATTAACAAGAGCAACTTCAGAATGTGTGTTTTTTCCACCTAAAAATGCAAAAACAACTGTTCTTTTTGGCTTTATTAAGCTAAACAGACTTGATATAAGTCTAGCCTTTCCTGCTACTGAATAATCTCATGTAATGTGAATACAGCCACTGAAGAGCTAGTAATTGCTAATTATATCCCTCAACTAGCTTTCCTGTTAACCATTTTTAACTTGGGTTTCCCCGATGGGTAGGAAGCATTCTATGGTGTGGTTTACCGGAGAAGCCCTCTGAAATCCCCTTTCGTTTGATAGGGTAAAGCCAAAACCTATCTTTGCCTGACAGGTTCCTATATATACACACGTACATATACATATACATATACATACACATATACATATACATAATGTATATGTATATATAAAATTTATAAATATATGTTAATATTTATAAATATTATATATAATTTCAACTTTTAGATTCAGGGAGTACATGTGTGGGTTTGTTACATGGCGTATTACATAATACTGAGGTTTGGGATGTGAATGGTCTGATCCCTTCACCCAGGTGGTGAACATAGGACCCGACAGTTAGTTTTTCAACCCCAGCCCCTCTCCCTCCCTCCGTCATCTAGTAGTCCCCAGTGTCTATTGTTTCCACATTTAGGTGTCTGACAGGTTTCAAGAGCCCTGCAGTGACAAATAGACTGAGTAAAAGACAGGGACATGGTTTTGGCAGAAGACTGCATGACAGATACAAAATGGATGTTCCTAGGAGTCAGTTATGTTGAGGGCTTAGGAATAGGATACTTTGGACTCTCTTTATCCAGTAGCTCTCAACTCTGGCTTCATATTAGAATCACTTGGAGATCTCTTTAAAAAGCGCCAAAACCTGGGTTGGGCCCCAATCTCAGAGTTTCTGATTTAGTTGGCCTGGGGAATGACCAGGGCATAGGGATTGTTAAAAGTTTCCCAAGTGACTCTAATGAACATTGAGGGTGGAAAACCACTGCTCTAGACCAGGATTTCTTCACCTCAGCACTACTGATATTTTGGACTGCATCATTGTCCCGTGCGTGGTAGGATGTTTTGCAGCATCCCTGGCTTCTACCCACTAGATGCCAGTAGCACCCCTTCCCCAGTTGTGATAACTCAAAATGTCTCCAAACATTGCCAAATGTTCCCTGGGAAACAAAATCACCCCCTTCCCACATTGAGAGTCACTGTCTTGGCTACTGCATGTTATCTGTAGTTACACAGATAGTATGGTGGGTAAGTAGATGAGGGGTTGGAGATTCAACTCTATAAAATAAATACTAAGGAATAAAACAGTTGTTCAATGTCCCATCCTCAGCCCAGAGGCAGGATTAGTGGTTATTGTCTCTGACTGTACACTGAAATACCTTTCCTCTGGATTACAGGCACACAAACTAAACTGGCTCCTCATTATTATTATTATTATTATTATTATTATTATTTGAGACAGAGTTTTGCTCTGTCACCCAAGCTGGAGTGCAGTGGCATGATCTTGGGTTGCTGCAACCTCTACCTCCTAGGCTCAGGTGATCCTCCCACTGAGGCAAGAGAATAGGGTCTGGAGACAGGTTACCTAAAGCCAATTCGCCCTGACTTCCTAGAACTGAATCAAAAGGAAAACCCCACCTCTCCACACTGAAGTAACAAAAGGATCAGAGGCTACTACCTCTGCACTGTGCAGATGAAAAATGGAAAGTACCTCTAATTGGTTCCCTCCCACAACCAATCAGACTGGTCGCAGGACTAGTCTTCATGTGTAACTTTGTAACTTCACTTCAGCCTCTGATTGGTCACCTCCTGCAACCAATCAAACTGGTCGTGGGCCACTCTTTCATTTACATAGGGTATAACCAAGTAACCAATGGGAAATCGCTAGAAGGTATTCAAACCCCAGAAAATTCTGTAACCAGTGCTCTTCAGCTGCTTGCTCAAGCCCACTCCCATTCTGTGGAGTGTACGTTGGTTTCAATAAATCTGTGCTTTTGTTGCTTCATCCTTTCATTGCTTTGTTTGCATGTTTTGTCCAATTCTTTGTTCAAAAGACCAAGAACCTGCACAACTCATAGTCAAGTCCCTCCACTGGTACCGCCACCTCAGCCTTCTGAGTAGCTAGCTCCACAGGCACCCGCCACCATGCCTGGCTAATTTTTTAAATTTTTTTTGTAGAGACAGGGTTTCACCATGTTGTCCAGGCTGGTCTTGAACTCCTGAGCTCAAGAGATCCCCCGACCTCGGCCTCCCAAAGTTCTGGGATTACAGACTTGAGCCACCACGCCTGTTGGCTCCATATTATTAATGGTCTGTATTTGAGTATAGATGCTCCTTGACTTACAATGGAGTTACAGCTCAGTAATCACAAGTTAAAGATATCATAAGTCAAAAAGGCATTGAATACACCTAACCTACTAAACATTATAGCTTAGCCTAGCCTACCTTAAATGTGCTCAGAACACTTACATTAGCCTAAAGTTGGGCAAAGTCATCTAACACAAAGCCTATTTTATAATAAAGTGCTGAATATCTCATGTAATTTATTGAATACTGTACTTAAAGTGAAAAACAAAATGCTTGTATGGATACTCAACGTATGGTTTCTACTGAATGTGTATTGCTTTCACGGCATTGTAAAGTCAAAAAATGCTAAGATGAACCATCATAAGTTGGCACCCATCTGTACACAATCCATGGTCAAAATCATTTATATAGTGTTAAAAATTTATCTCTGAAAGGAAAATAAATGATTCTCTCTTTAGTCTAGTCTTTTTTTCCCTGTAGGCAGCCTCCTCTCCTCTTCCATTCAATACTCCTCCAGAGATAACTTTCTAGCTCTGGGCTGCCCAATATGGTAGTCACTAGCCACATGTGGCTTGCTAAAAGTAAACTTAAATTAATTCAAATTAAATAGAAGTAAAAATTCAGTTTCTTAATCACAATAGTTATATTTCAGTGGCTCAACAGTCACTTGCAACATTTGAGCTAGTGGCTGTAACATTTTAATGCAGAAATAGAACATTTTCATTACTGCAGAAAACTGGACAGCAGTTTATAACCATAGAGCTTATGGTGACATTGTCATGCTTAAAAACCTCTGTTAGTTCCCATTGCCTCTAGGATTGAGTTCAGTCACCTAGCTTGGCATTTAATATATTTTACTATCTAACTTCGGATGTCTCTTCCAAACCCGTCTTTGCTCCTTAGTCTCCTTTGAGCAGCCCATTCCTTCACAGGAAAGATCAACGCACTTCCCTACCTCCCAGCCTTTGTCCATGTTATTTTATCTATCATGGATACCCTTTCTCTAACTCCACTTGGCAAATTCATGCTTGATCTTCAGAGTCAATTCAAATGTCCCTCCAACCTCCCTTCCCACCTTAGTTCTCCGGATACCAAACAATTGCTCCATTCACTGTCACCCCCATGGGACTTGAATACCTGTTAATTGCATACATGTCACATTTTGTCAAAAATAGTTGCGTCTCTCTCTCCCATGCTTAATTCGGTGCTCCTGAAGGTGAAGGAGTGGCTTTATTTCTCTTTGTATGACCAAAGGCTAACACAATGTAGGCAATCACATTTCAAAGAAATAATCAACTGGCTAACGAATAAAATGGCATGATTCAACACATTTAACACCACAGAATTCTAACCGCCCACACCTGCATGCAGTTGATAGAATTCTGGGATTGTTTTTGATATTCTCTGGGATAAGAACATCTGCCTTTAATTTTATTAGCAGGATGAGCATATTTGGTGACTTAGAGGGCTCTATACTGAGATACACGATAAATTTATTTAAAGATTGTATCTGCTGGGTTGATAGTCACAAAGAGTAAGAAAGAAAATACAAAGGAAATTTATTGTTCTTATATGTAGACTTCATCTCTCATATCAGTTAAACAGAAATATCTCAAAAGAATGAACATTAAAGTAGAGAAAATCATTAAAAAGATCAGATTAGGCCGGGCGAGGTGGCTCACGCTTGTAATCCCAGCACTTTGGGAGGCCGAGGCGGGCGGATCACGAGGTCAGGAGATCGAGACCACGGTGAAACCCCGTCCCTACTAAAAATACAAAAAAATTAGCCGGGCGTGGTGGCGGGCGCCTGTAGTCCCAGCTACTCGGAGAGGCTGAGGCAGGAGAATGGCGTGAATCCGGGAGGCGGAGCTTGCAGTGAGCCAAGATTGCACCACTGCACTCCAGCCTGGGTGACAGAGCGAGACTCCGTCTCAAAAAAATAAAAAAAAAAAAAAAAAAAAAACCAAAAAAGATCAGATTAATATTAGAGCAACACAGTGTTTCTTCCCTAACACGCTCTTGGTTCTCCCTAAAAGGTCATTTGTCTGCACTACCAAACTCAGAGCTGTACCTTACACTTCCTTTCTCTTTTCCTCAGCACCTAACACAGTGTCCAGTGCATAGCTGGTCCTCAGTTAATACTTGCTGAATAATTAAGATTAAAAAAAATAGAAAACAGGTGGTTATACTGGAGGGGGTGGTGTGAACACCAAGTTAAACAAGATTGAGTGAAATTACTATTCAAGACTACATCAGCTTTCTATTACTGCCATGGCAAATTACGACTAACTTAGTAGCTTAAAACAATACACATTTATTATCTCATGGTTTTATAGGTTAAAAGTCCAACATAAATCTCACTGCGTTAAAATCAAGGTGCCAGCTGCACAGCATGCCTTCTGGAAGATTTAGGCGAGATTTTCTTGCCTTGCCTTTTTCACCTTCTGCAGGCTACCAGAATTCCCTGTAGAAGGTGAAAAAGGCAATTTCAGTGGCGGGTCAAGTCCTTCTGGTGCTGCCGTCAGATCTCCCTCTGACCACAGCCCAAAAAGTTTATCTGATTTTAAGGACCTGTATGATTAGATAGAGCCCACTCAGCCAACCCAGGATAATCTTCCCATCTCAAGACCCATACCTTTAATCCCATCTGCAAACTCCCCTTTGCCATGTAACATATTCACAGGTTCCAGGGGTTACAGTGTAGACATCTTTAGGGGACCATTATTCTGCCTGCTACAGGGGAGTCACATAGAATGACTAGAATTACAAAGAAAAAAACAAGCAACTGCTACATGTCCCTGGTCTTCTCATAAGCAGCATGAAATATAAATGCTTAAGCTTTAGATTTGAATAGTTTCCTAGCTCTATTTTTAAAATGGCTTTTTCTCCTTAGTATACTAATAATATATGCGAACTGTCAATAGTTTGGAAACACAAAAAACTTTGAAGAAAAAAAAAACACCCTAAATCCCACCAAGCAGTCATAACCAGTTACCATTTATATGACTATTCTTCTGATATTACGTAAATTCATATCAAATTTATATATGCATTAAAAATATTAATTTATTCTAAATGATTCCTTTAAGTATCCTATTTCCCCTCTAAATATTATCCTAAATATGTTCCATGGCATTAAAGATTTTTCAAAAAAAAACTATTTCTCCTCACTCTACCACATTGGCACCATATTATTGCCTCTGAATTTATGTGTTTATTATCCCATTGTTGAACATAAAAGGGTTATTTTTAGGCCTTTGCATTTATAAATAGTAGGTTTAGAAAAATGTGTATTCAAAAATTTGTATATACAGCTCTGATTATTTCCTTAAGGGTGTAAATGAGGAATTATCGCATCAGAGACCATTTTAAGACCACTGGTACTCGTCACCTCATCTCCCTCCATAATGACTACACCAGATTTACCCCCATGAGCAGTGTACAAAAGTGCCCTTTGCAATGAACTCTGAGCAGTGTTTACCAGTGCTATGGACTAAATTATGGCTCTTTCCCCAGAATTCATATGTTTAAGCCCTAGCCACCAATGTGATTAGATTTGAAGGTAGGGCTTTTAGGAGGTAATTAAGGTTAAATGAGTTCATAAGGGTGGGGTCCTAATCCAATAGAATTGGTGGCCTTATAGGAAGAGGAAGAGAGAGAGAGATCTCCTTCACATACCTACCACATGCACATGCACTGAGGAAAGGCCACGTGAGGACATAGTGAGAAGTCGGCTGTTTCCAAGCCAGCAAGACAGCCCTCACCAGAAACAGAATTGGCCATCACCTTGAACCTGAATTTTCCAGCCTCAGAACTGCAAAAAAATGAATTTCTGTCATTTAAGCTACCTAGTCTATGGTAGCTTTTTATGGCAGCCTGAGCTAATGAGTTAATGCAACGATGGGTGAAAAATGATGTCCTTGTTCTATTAATTGGTGCTGATTTGATTTCTAGAAGGATGGTCATTTTGTTTACAGACCACTTTTCATGTCTCTGGGAAAATTCAGAGTCTATTGTTGGACTCTAAAACAGAATGTTACAAAAATCATAAGGCATAGAGGACTGAAATGCAATAGCACTTCCACAGAGCTAGAATTGTGTTCTTTAGAATAATGCATTTTTAAATGTCTGCATCAATCAGAACAAATGCTTTAATCCATTTACATAAGCCCTTTTTTATTTTAGTCTCCATTTATCTATTTTTAAAGGCTTAAAGATCTAGCTACAAGAGTACCAAGAAAACTCTTTTGCCTTTGTAGATGAAGTTCACAACATGTGTGCTAAACTATATGATTCCTTCAAGCACCATATGAGTTAGGTGGTGTTGAGGTTGATTGGGCAGTATGGATGGTGGAAGGAATTGATTGACTTGAAGGACATGAAGATGCAAGGCTAGTGCAAGAAACCATGTGTGAAGCTAGTGCATTTGGAGCCACATGTAAAGGTCACCAACGCCTTCTCGAACAATTTATAAAATAAGAATGGGTGGGAGGAAACTAAAGACAATTTCACATCCTTGTGACTAGAAAGGAGATGTGAGCTAAGAAGAGAGTTCAAGCATGACCAAATGAAGCAGAGGCTAGCAGCCCAGGCAACAATACTCCTTCCTTGGTGGGTAATGACTTTATAATGAGTAACTGCAGACAAACAAAGTCAACAGTTCTTAGATGCAGAGCAGCACCTAACGCAGCAAGTAGGACCTAGGGGAAGGTCTGGGGAGGAGTTTCAAAGGGGTTTCTAAGATAGGAAAGCGTGAAGTCTCATTATTGTACTGAAAGATTGTATCTACTCAGAGGGATGAGAGTAATCACAAATACACAATGGTTATTACACCCATTGTATAGAAAATGAAACGGAGGCTCAGAAACCTCATATAGCTCCCCTAGAGATACACAATTGTTAGTGCTGAAATGTGAACTCAAACCTTCAGACATGAAGCTGGAAATGAATTTCCTTGGCTTCGATGTCTCCATCTCAAAAATGACTGTATTTTTGGGAAGGTTGCTTCAGAGTCCACGTTCTATTGGCCATTCCACTGATTCCGCATCTCCTTGACAAATGAATCTTGGGCCAAAAGTTCATTGTGGGGACGCTCTTGGTGAGTATATTAATTTGACCAGATGTATTCTCATTGGAAATCGTATTTAAAATGGCTTACTGGGTTTGGAGGATGCAGAAGTTAAAGAAATAAAATTGAAATATCCCCTTTCTCTGTTGCCTAGAACTTTACCCATTTCCCTTGTCTCCTCACCAGCACCCTGGTGGCTTCCTCCTACCTCACAATTTCTTTTCATGCTCCTTTGGTGGGTCTTTTGCCTCTGCCTGCACCTCTAAATGTTGAGCGCCTCAGGGGTCTATCCTGGGTCCTGTATCTTTTGTCCACACTCTAACTGGGCAAACTCATCATGTCTAGTATCTTTAAAATATTCACCCCCAGGATTCTAGATTCCTGTATCCAATAGCCAACTAGATATCACTATGCGGAAGCTTAATAAGCATCTCAAACTCAACATGACCCAAGAGAATTCTCTCTTTTGCCAATCAGGTTTTTTCCAGTCTCATATATCTCAGTAAATGGTTTTACCACCCACTCAGTGCTCAAGTAATTGTTCTTGATTACTGTTTTATGGCTTCCCTCACCTTCCACACCCAATACTTCTGGAACAGCAAGTCCAGTGAATTCTATTTTCAAAACACCTCTCAAACCTTTCAATTTTTCCCCATCTCCACTGGTATCACCACCCTTTGTCACCTGGGGCTAGTACAAAAGCCTCCTAACTAGTTTTCTCTGCTTCCACATGAATTGTTTTGTAAAAATATAAATCACATTAGTTCTGGGCTCAAATCTCTCTAATAACTTTTTGTTGCACTTAGATTAAAAATCCATCCTTCTTAATCTAGTTTATAATGTCCTTCATGAGCTAACCTCTGCTGACCTCTGAGACCTCGTCTGTCCATTCACCCATTGGCCCACCATCCTCAGCTACACTGGACATTTTTCTATCCTGACACTTACCTAGCTTATTCTTAACTAAGGACCTTGATTCTGACTTAACTCTGTGCCTGGAATGTCCCTCCTCCTCCACATTCTTGTGGATAGCTCCTTCTTGTCATTTACATATCAGCTCAAATGTCATCTTTCCAAAGAGGCTTTCCCTGACCATCCCATCTAAATAAGGCCTATTTTTCTTATGTATTGATTTGTGTGTTTGTTCACTAGAGTAGTTTCATGAGAGCAGGAAGCAGATTTATCTTATTGAGGACACTCCTGGTGTCAAACTATCTGGGGAAGAGGAAGCCAAGAATCCAGTGCAGTCTTAGAAGATGAGGGAGTTGCTAATGGAAGGAACCAGGTCTCTGAAAGACTTCATAGAACACAGTACCACACTTTCTGACATCCCCTGACAACCTCATTAGACTGTGACATAGGCAAGAAATAAATCTTGGTTGTGTTTGCCACTGAAATTCCAGGGCTGTTTGTTACAATGGTTAACCTCTTCTGACAAATTTCATAAAATTCCATTTACCCTCGCTTTTCCTCACTGCATATTATTCATTTTAAGATTCGGTTCACTGTCCTCCAGGAAGCCTTCCTTGACTTCCCTGTAGCTGGCTTTTGTGTTCCCATGGCACCATGTGCACTGTTTCATCATGTACTAACCACATTGTATTATATACTGTCTCCCTCATATGACTAAGTTTTTCCGGAGGTCAGAAACTATGTATTTTTCTTTTTTGTGTCTTTATGGCCTATTACAATGTCTGGCACCACAATAAATCTTTGCTAGATAAACCATAGATAGCAGGCAGTTCAGGTTTTAATAGAGGGCAACAGTATTTCATTGCAATGGTTAACAATACTAGTAGAAACATTTAGAATATGAAATGAAAAGTGGGGAAAGGCTTTATGAGTATGAATTTATTTGAATGAAGAAGAATTTCAATGTTACTTAGGCTGAATAAAGACGCAGTGATCATTAAGTAATTCTAGAAAATAGAGATAATTCTAGACAAATGATCCTTATAAGATTCCTTTGATTCCTGTTAATTGCAATCCAATACATAAATATTGAAGACTTAGTATGAGCAAATTACTCTTTTTCATATGACAAAGAAGGAAATACTTTTCTGCCACTTAACATTTTATAATTCTATGACCTTATGATTCTGAACACCTACGTAAGATATTTTTAAACCTTGACAGTTACATTGGGAGATCTACATCAAGAACCAGCATTATGGAGTCAGAATTTGCATGGAGTTCTATCATCAAAGTTTTACTACAAACCGGTACCACTGGGTCATTTTCAGATTCAGACCATTGGTTAGTGGCTTCTCCCCACAGTGAACTGGACAGTCATGTGCCACTTGGCAGTTTTCAAGGTATGAGTTTATTCTGTTTGATGTTCTGTCAATTTCTCTAGGGGACAAGCAGTCAGATGGTTAATTGCTCTTCCTTAAGCACAGACACACTCACAGAAAAGGTATGAGGAAGGACCTCTCCGAAAGAGGAGCCTCTCACACGGCAGGCTGAGCCTCTGTACAGAGTTGAGATTGTTGACCCACTGATTGTGCCTGAAAGGCTTTTCAGCCACACAAAACCCTGGGCTTCCTCATTAGCATATCAGAGGTGGCGCAGTGGTGGGAAATACTGCAGGCAACAAAGAATGTGGCTCAGTGGCATTGTCTCATTGGTGCTTACAGAAGCAGAAAAAATGATAATCAGGCCGGAGTTGCAGTGAGGGACAGATGTTGACATATTTTCTTGGGCAACCAACGTCTTCCACTCCCCCTCCATCAGTTGATCCATTCTCAAGACTCCCCGCCCCTCCAAGGCACAGTTCCTCAACCAATACATAAGGAAAAGCCACGACACAATCAAAACGTCTCTTGAGCTGAAACGAAGACACAGTTTCAGCTTTAACTTGAACCATGCCTGGAAGGGATTTGTCATTTTTCTCAGACTTGAAAGTCTTATTTGGAACATAACTTGATGATAAATAGGAGAGTCAGCTGCCAGTTACTAATACCATCATAGAGACTGAGTCACTGTTGATGTCACCGCGCCTCTTTGCAGGATCAGCCATCTTATTATTTTATACTGAAAGGGAAAAAAGAGGTTTAGTGAGAAAGTCACTTTACATTCTTATTGTCCTAAATTTTTCCCATCTCTGAAGTTTGAGACCAGTGTTCTATGCTCTATAGCAATGGCTCTCAACTGCAGGTGATTTTGCCCCCCACGAATCGTGGCAATGTTTGGAGTCATTTTTTGTGGTCACAATTGGGTGAGGGAGTGCCACTGGCATTTAGTGGATCCAGGCCAGGGATGCTACTAAAGATGCTACCATGCACAGGACAGCACCTACGATAAAGACTTATTTGGCTCAAAATGTCAACAGTGCCAAGGCTGAAGAACTCTAGTCTATGGCCTTCTTTGTGAAGCTAGTTTACAAATTCTTACTGAGTCAAATTGCTATTGATAAATGGGCACCTCGAGGGACTCATAGCCCCATGATCACTATACTGATTTAGAATATTGAACAGTTCTTGACAAAGAACAGGGCCGAAATTAAAATTTCTCATCCTTGGCTGCAATATTGAAAGATTTTATCTAAGCAGTGGGTGTAAAGTTTGAGAAAATTGTATATTGAGCACTGAGGGGTAAAAATTTTCCTACATGCAGTAATTTGACTTTCTTACAGCCAACAATATGTCTTTTACTTCACGCTCAGCTGAGTCTTAAATATGCTCCAAATGGCATAAAATTTGATTGAAGAATTCTTCCTCCTCACTTGGAAATATTTATAACCTCTTAGAAAATGACACACTGGGACACACTATATGTTGTTCAATTATATATATTACATATAACATTATATATTACATATATAAAATCAAATTTACATTTAAAATCACAGGTTGTATTAGCTTTGTGTTTAATATCATGTTCGCCTGGCTTAAATTTTTTTTCAGCTCAATATTTACAAATCAAAATATTTGTAATTGTATGTATACATACATATATGCCTAGATAGATAGATATGTCTAGAGAAACATATATTGTTTTCCTTAGGGTCAAGTTATTCTATCCAAGTAACTACATGTTGACCAAACCACTCCAGATCCAAAGCACTAAAGATTAGTGGTCACTGGTTGTTATATCCATTAGTATACAATTTTGGTAACTGTCTTTTCCACAGGTTAAAGTAGATTTTGTATGCCAGTAAAAAAATTGCAGGTGATTATAATGGACTTTATAAAGAAGAATATAAAATGGAGACCAAATTAATTGTCTCAGTTTACCTTCAACTATCTTGAGTTATGGTCTACATGATATACAGTTTTGTTCTTAAAAGTTTTTGATTAAAATTACCCTATTGTATCGGAATTCATCAAGCCTAAAGCACTTTCAAATTCACTTCACTCTCTGATGAAGATACTTTACCATTTGTAAAAATATTTTTGCTTCCTGTAAAACACAGTGTTATGTAGTCTAACACAGTGGTTCCTATTAGAATCAATTGGGCCCTAAAGGCATACTCATTTCTTAGGCCCTGCTCAGACTGGTTGAATCAGAATATAAGAGGATAAGGCCCAGGTATTGATATTAAAACAAAACAACAACAACCACACACACACACACACACACACACACACACGCGGGCGCGCGCGCACGCCAGGCAATTCAAACATACTGCCATGGTGGGAAGGCTGGCTGAAAACTCAGATCTAAAGCACAGACCATCATAGGCAACAGAATTGGCAGGTAAACTGGGAAAATATTGCCCCATAGAGATAGTAGGGACATTCCCCTGTTTTGGCCTTGAGGGGAGGTGGAAGGACAGCCCAGGAGAATAAGTTTGGTATGTAACAATTTAGCAATGATTCACTTTTTAAATTGCCATCCTGTATGATAAAGTCTTCCTGGGGAACTATAATGCAAGAATGCTGGGATCCAGGTGGGGTTCTTAGTTCTGGCTCTTTCCCCACCAGCTGTGGGTGAGCTCTGTGGGTGAGCTCTTCCTTTACTCTTCCCAGCCTCAGTTTACTCACCTGTAAAATGAGGGGGCTTGGTTATGATTTCTACTGTTTCTGTTCAACTTAGAAAAATAACGAGTCATAATTATGAACTTAGAAAAAATTAAACAGTTTAACATTGTATATTTTTCATAAATTTATAAAGCACTGTATGGCAAAATGAAAAAGAATTTATAAGGAATTTTTGGCAATTTGTAATTCAGACATAAATTTGATCATATCCGGAAAATGGGCCTAGTGTTTTGGCTGTTTTCTATAGGTAAATATATCTTATACTGGAGATTAGCAAATTTTTCTGTAAAGAGGCAGATAGCAATTATTTTAGGCTTTGAAGGTAGGCCACAGAAAAGAAAATTGCAAAATCTTTAAAAAAATATATATCATTTAAAAATGTGAAAAATAGGGCCAGGCACAGTGGCTCATGCCTGTAATCCCAACACTTTGGAAGGCTGAGACAGGATGATTGCTTGAAGCCAGGAGTTTGAGACCAGCCTGGGAAACACAGCAAGACCCTGTCTGTACAAAAGTAAAAAATAAAAACAATTTGCCAGTGCGTTGGCACACACCTGTAGTCCCAGCAATTCCGGAGGCTGAGGCGGGAGGAAAGCCTGAGCCCAGGGATTTGAGGCTGCAGTGAGCTATGATTACACCACTGCACTCCAGCCTGGGTGACAGAGCAAGACCCTGGCCCCTGTCTGTGAAAAACAGGTAAGGGCAGGGTTTGCTGATCCCTGTGTTAAACAATTAAAACATATATTTGGATAAAAAGAAAATTACGTGCTTTTATATAACAACAACTGTTAAAAGCTATTGCTATATGGAGAGATTGAACCCAGGCAATAAGGAGACCCGCTGAAGAAGTTTTTACTCAAAGCCTGCATGGAAGCCACCATCAAGTGCCCCCATAACAAACTCATCCTAGTTTGCCAGCGACTTGCCCAGTTTAAGCACTGAAAGTCTCAAGTCCCAGGAAATGAGGATGACTGGTTATTTTACATCTGTGACTCTTGGAAAGGTTTCTTTTTTGGAAAATCGAGGATCAAATTGAAAGGGAAAAAGCTTGAGATGGAAATGCTTTCAGGAGCTTTACCATATAAACAACAGGCAAAGATCCCAGCTGGAAAACTTTAAAGGGAAAATTGTAAGAGAATATTTTGCAGTATTTTTTTGGCTTGAGCTCAATGGATTCTAAATCTACCTTCCCATTAACAGCATCAGTTCAACAGGCTGTACATGAGGAAAGTGCTTATTCACAAGGTGTGTCAGGTCTTTTTTGTAGAACCAGTTTATACATCCTTTGGATATGATAAATGCTGGGCATTATGATGAAACACAATCCAACCTTACTACTCAGAAGTTACAGGATTTAGAATTATTTCCTAGGTTTGCCCGAAGAGGACATGTGACATGAAATTAGCTGTGAGCCTAACTATGAATAAAAAGATTACTGGTAGAGACTACTTCTGAAACAGTCCAGAATAAAGTGGGAGCAATTTTCTCAACATATTATTATGTGCATCTGTGATATTATTATCATAATTTGAATCTTTAAGACTAGAAGCTCAAAGCTCAAAAGGCGATTTTCTCTGAGGAACTTGTCTTGAAATTAAGTACATGACCTCCAGAGAAGTTTTGTTATAACCACATGGTTTTCCAGTTGTACTTCATCCAAACAGGAACCCTTCTTAAAACATAAATATTAAAAAGCAGATCCAATAGTCCAAAAGAGGACGCCATTGGCTAAAACAAAACCAAGAATATAATTTAGAACCTTTTACAATATTCTTTCATTTTTTTCATTTTATCCAAATTTTAATCCCATGTTTGAATCTTCGAATGTGTCCTTTATGATTCATCCTATTTGGGGTCATAAAAGCACCTTTAGGCCAGGTATGGTGGTTCTCTCCTGTAATCCCAGCACTTTCAGAGGCCGAGGCGAGTGGATCACTTGAGGTCAGGAGTTCAAGACCAGCCTGGCCAACATGGCGAAACCCCGTTTCTACTAAAAATACAAAAATTAGCCGAGCATGGTGGTGGGTATCTGTAATTCCAGCTACTTGGGAGGCTGAGGCACGAGAATCACTTGAATCACTAAGGCAGAGGTTGCAGTAAGCTGAGATCACGCCACTGCACTCTAGCCTGGGCAACAGAGCAAGACTGTTTTTTTTTTAGTAGTGACAGGGTTTTACTATATACTATATGTAGTGAGCTGAGATCATGCCACTGCACTCCAGCCTGGGCGACGGAGTGAGACTCTGTCTCAAAACAATAATAATACAACAACAATAATAAATAAAATGTTATGAAAAATGAATAAGAGTTTCCTGATTTCACTAAGTGAAACAGGAAGTTGATGTCCATTTGTCTTTTGGATTTGAGTGAATGGGGGTAGGTAAGTAGGAACTAATAGAACCTTTAACACAGATATTACATGCATATTTATTAATATATTTATATGGCAATACACGCCAACACATTCCAGGAAAAAGGAGGTGAAGCAATACTTTCTATTTCCTTAAAATTCCTCCATGACCATGCTTAGTTTTTTCCTTTCCTTACAAACACTTAAACCATTCCGAACTTCCGTGGTTTGAGGTCCTAATGCTACATCCCGTTCCCTTTATAGCAAAAGAAAATGTTTGTTTCCATCTAGGAAAAGGCACTTCTCGTTTTTTTTTTTTTTTTTTTGTAGAACTAAAACATCAAACTGCTACCTAAATTATTATTATTATTACCAGCATTATTTTTCAACCCCTTAAAGGTACCAGCACCAGCTGATTGAGTGAGAGCTGCTTCCTCAGAGGCCTGGGCCCCAGCCCTTTGAGTGCTCTCCTCATAGATTTTAGGTTCTGTTAACCCCAAGTTCTTCCATTTTTTTTCCCCCCAGGCCTGGGAGTGGCTGTTGTCTTCAGTAGTAGCAGCTACCTCTGTTACCTCCATGTTCCTACCTTCTCTTTTCAGTCCTCTAATGCCTATTTAACTGAGTCTCTATATTCAATATTAAGATTAAAATAACAGGTGTGTTTCTCCCTTTCTCAATTGCATTTTGATTGAGACTCAGCTCTACTGTAGGCCCCTAAGGCTCTGATTTCTCAAACATGCCACATGGTGATGGAAGGGAGCCTGGTAACATTCCTTTCCATTTGTCCAGGCTTTACTGTCTCCTTGTTGAGATCTATGTACTTATATAAAGTGACCCCCAAAAGAGGAATCTCCCTTTTTGGGACCCCACCTCCCCACTCCTTACACACATTTCTATTGCAACTCTGTGACACCTTCATGGATTGACCACACACCAAGGGTTCTGCCCAAGGGTTCTCTTTGATATTTGCTCAGAAAAACCTATCTCCCTATCCCAAATAGCCTGGGCTCCAGGGCATTCTTATCACTCATTCCATCCTTCACAAGATAACTGACATTTTACTCAAGGTGGCTGTTTAGGAGAGAGTTGGCTCCCGCCCAGAAGGACATGCCTTAGCTGATCCAAGGATTCTAGACAAGCCCTAAGATTCCTCATTTTGGCCCCCCAAGGCACTTTTTCTTAGATACGCTTACATTCTTAAAGCTAAAATGGACCTTTGAAATTATTTATCATCTATTCTAACCTTTCCTTCTAGGGAGGATGTATAAATTATATATTTTAAAAAATTACAATCGTAGATGAATAAAACAAAAAGAAATGGTTAAATAGATAATTCAGAGAATACGAATTTTTCCCATGTCTGATGCTATAAGGCAGCCAAGAAATCCAAAAGAAGTATTGTATATGTGTGTGTATTTTTTTAAATAAAAATATATATTTTAAAATTTTTATCTTTAACCTGGCTCTACACATTGAGAGTTACCATCTCAATAAATGTCAGGTTCGGGAACTTGTAAATTCTATAGAGAACTAAAGTAATTTTCCTGTAATTATTCAGCAGCTGTCATTCCTGGAAACTGTAATTGCAGTGAAATAGAATGTTCCCAAATCATGATGAGGGGAGGCAATGTTCTGTGATCTGGGGCATGCAATGCCAATGAGGAATACAGCATATAATCTGTGTATCCAGAATATAAAATGGAAATACTGCTAGGGCATATGAGGCCACCATTTGTTCAATTATTCAAAATCTCTTATAATGTTTTGGTCTCTCAAGCATCCATGGCCACATTCTGATACGATTCTATTTAATCCTCTGCATGTTCAAGCCTGATACCTGATTACGGTATTCTCATCTCTATAAAAACAACCACAAAGGATGGTTAACAGATAGAAAAGTACCGCCAGATAGGAGGAATAAGTTCTAGTCTTCTGTAGCACTATTGGGGGTGGCTATGATGAACAACAATTTATTGTATATTTCCAGCTAGATAGAAAAGCAGATTTTGAATGTTCTCACACAAATAAATGGTGAGTATTTGAGATGACAGATACGCTAATTACCCTGGTTTGATCATTATACATTGTATACATGTATCAAAATATCACATTGTACCATATGTACAATTACGTGTCAATTTAAAATAATAATAAAAGTAAAAACCCCACTTATGTACATTGAAAAAGCACTTTTAACAATGAATTCTGAGTTTCTTTTCCCGATAAATGTAAAACAACAGAGTTGAAAAACAGGGTTGGTTCTCTATAGTTATGTTTAAATATCCTCGTTCCATTTAGCGCTGTGGTTATCTACTAGTTATCTATTGACATACAACAAACTACCTGAAATCTTAGCAGCTTAAATCAGTCGACATTTTTTATTTCACAGTTTCTGTGGGTTAGGAATTCAAGAGTACCTTAGATGGGTGGTTCCAGCTCAGGAGCATTCACGAGGCTGCAATCAAGCTGTGGACCAGGGCTGCAGTCATCTGCCTGTTTTCAAGTATTTCATTCTTTTAGTTGCTATTGTTAACTGGGTTTTTCAATTATTTTTTTCAGTTTGTTCATTATTAGTGTGAAGAAATATACTAATTTTTGTGCTGATTTCGTATCCTGCAGCTGCTGAATTAGTTTAGTAGTTTCTAACAGGTTTGAAGGTGTAATCTTTAAGGTTTTCTCTCTATATAACCATGTCGTCTGCAAACAGAGATCATCTTTCTTGTCAGTCGAAATCCATCATGAAAATAGCACTGCAGAGGGCTGATATACCCCTGTACTGGTGGGAATCAGCTGGGTGTGTGCCCTTGGACTTAACTCTTCATATTTCTGGGTCTGTTTCCTCACTTGCCAAGTCAAAGAAGGATGAGGAAAGAATGACAGTGGTTTTAACTGGCCTTTTACAGTCATTATCTTATCTATAGTCATTATCTGATATAATGTTCAAAGCAGAAGCAAAATTCTAAGCAGTGAGAACAGAGAGACTAAGCAATCAGGAGGACCACCTACCTGCAGCACCCATTTGTAAGGCAAGGAACCAAATCCCATTCAGCCTTACCATAAAACCAACTGAGTCAGGTACTTCCTAAGTCCACTTGCAGCTGTCAAACCCCTGTGCCTTCCACCAAAAGTGCCCACATACTTTATTTTGAGTTCTGTAGTCCCAGAGAATTGCTTTTCATTTTTTTAACAAAGATCCTTTAAATGCAAACCATTTGTATCATTTCCTTGATTTTCTTTTCCACGGTGGAAACTAACCACTTTTGTACAGTGACTCCATTTTTAATTCAGGAAAATAAAGAAAATAAATATTGGTGTGTAGGTCAGTTTCTGGCTCTCCCTGAGTTAGGAGACAAACGATCAGGGCCTAGCTAGACATGTACCTAGTTCCATTATTCCTTAATACGGCTATTCATAGAGATGTTCCTGTGCATTTCACCTCGCTCTTTCCTTGTGACCTAGTAGTAATAAACCTCCAAAGAGCTGACTTGAGGCTAAGAGTCCAAATTTATTGCATGTCAGATAAATGTTTTTTGAAGCTTTTGAGAACCTTCTGTTGACTTCACTAAACCATTTTTTTTTTCTCTACATAGACATGGATTGTTTAAAAATGTGTTTCATATGGTTATTTAGGAGGACGTGTCTTTCTGCTAGCCAGATGATTACTGTAGGATTATAAGCATGTTGTTGAGACTTTAGTACATAATCTCTCAAAAAATTCAAGGAATGCATAGGGTCTTTGGTTGCTTTGTGTACCTTTCCCTTTATGAAGCCACCCTGGTACCCTGACCCCCTGTCACACCACCCTGGGGCTCTGATGAATCTACAACTTTGAAGACCATTCTCATGTGCCTTGTTGATTGATGGCCTTCTTCTCAAAGCCTCAGGAGGTTGGGGACACATTTTCCACTGCGGGAACATTTTCTTATTTAAAATTAAAGCTGCAGCACAGTTCTATGGTTAGAAGAGCAGCATTTTTAACTAAGGTGCCACCAAGTCACACATGATACAGATTCATCACTTTATGGTATTTGCCGTGCTTGACAGACAGAGCAAGACAGGCATTGGCTTCTAGCATCTGTCCATGTAAACCTATTTTTTGAAAAATGTTCACATCCAACCTTTTGAGAGATTGAGAAGTAACAGGATGACTTTTTACCCAACCAAATATGAGGTTCTCTTATGAATCAGGAAGAAGCGTACAATGTTTATTTTAAAGAAACTTCTTATTTATAGCATTTTGCTTACTGGAGTGCTGGAGCTAGCTCACACCAGCCTATAAAATTTGACTGATTTTGTCCCACGTTTGAAAAAGAAGAAAAGCACACATTATGCAATGCCAACCATGTCCTTTTTAAGATGGTGGGCTCCTCAAAAAAGACATTTATTTTTTCCCCACAGAATTTATAACCTATTTGAGGAAAGAAGGAAGACTGGAAACACCAAACAAAGCAGTGTAACCTTGACCATAAGGACAAGCAGAGTCCAAGAAAGAAAGAGAAAGGAGTGGGCACATATGGCAGAGACCATGGAAATGCTGGAATTTGGGCTAGGTCTCTAAGGACAGGCAGGACAGGAATATGGGCAACCAGGCAGAGAGAAAGTCATGGAAAAGTTATGGTAGGCACATAGAAAGAATAAAATCTACCATGAATAAGAAAAGCAAGCATAGAGCATCTGAGTGTAGTGATGTGGGGAGAGCTTGCAACTGTGGGACACAGTACAGTTCATGCTATGTCTCATACACATCATACGTCTCCTCATTCTGATCCTCAAACCGAGCCTGAGAGATGAAGGCTACTGAGGGTTAATTGGTGCAACACAGCTGTATAAGCCTGTGGTCAGAACAACAACAAAAATGGTCTTCTATTCTTGGTTCTGCATTGTCCCACAGTACCATGTTGATTCCACTTATCTGCACTTTAAAGCATGTAATACAGAAAAGCAGCAACAAAAAAGAATTTTAAATGAGTAAATATATTTAACACTTTCTGGTTAACTCTAAACGTGTGGATGATGTTCTGGTTGGCCTTGAATGACAGTAAAGTGAAACTTCCGAGTAGGATTGCTTTCAAGAGTTCAGATAGGCTGGGCGCGGTGTCTCACACATGTAATCCCAGCACTTTGGGAGGCTGAGGCAGGCGGATCACTTGAGCCCAGGAGTTAGAGACCAGACTGGGAAACATGAGGAAAGCTCGTCTCCACAAAAAATACAAAAAATTAGCCAGGCATGGTGGCACACACTGTAGTCTCAGCTAGTTGGACAGCTGAGGTGGGAGGATCACCTGAGCCCAGGGAGGTCGAGGCTGTAGTGAGCCGTGATCACACTTCTGCACTCCAGCCTGGGCAACAGAGTAAGACCTGACTCTCAAAAAAAAAAAAAAAAAAAAAAAAGAGTTCTGATACAATTTCTCTGCAAGGCATCCAACATATCCGAGCACACAGGCTTACTGTAGTCAACCCTGACTCTTGACAGGAAGCAGAATTATAACCAGAGCTCAATTTCTAAGGAAAAGAAAACACACAACAACTAAAACATAGTGTTATCTAAACTATGAGGGCTGGATTCTCAGGCCCCCTGAGAGTCAACTTTCCTAAAAGAAATATTTTTGTTCTTTTCCCCATACCATATGCTAAACCTCAAAAGTAATAAACAAGAATTGAACTTTTGAGTTTAAAAATTTCCAGTAACTTGAATCTCATATGGTGTGGAGCGAAAAAATCCAGAGACAAACGGAATACTTCATGATTTTGTTTCTCTAAAGTATAAAAAACTAAGCAAAACCAATCTGTGCTGTTAGAAGTCAGCTTCGTGGTTATCCTTGGTGGCATGGGAGTGGGGGTATGATGACAGGGATCAAAAGAGAGCTTTTGGGGTGTAGGCAATATTCAGTTTCTCTGTCTGAGTAGTGTTTACACAGGTATGCTCACTTTGTAAAAATTCATCAAGCTGTAAACTTAGAAGCTGCACATTTTTCCTTATGTATGTTATACTTCAGTACTTAAATATTTCCTGCACACTTAAACAGGGTACAGCCAGGATTACAATAATTTAAAAGACAAAGAATGTTTGACATTGGAAAAATGCTCTGACAATAGCGTGTAGTATTGGAGGCCTGGCTTGAGTAGATGTTAGGGTAGAGCAGTCTTAGGAGGTTTGAAGGAAAGAAGGCCAGGTAAACAGAAGCACTGGTACATTCCATCCTTCCAAATGAGTGCCAGAATCTAACTGAAGGATACTTGAGACAATTAGAGATATAATAAAAGGTCCTAGATGGCATATAATATCCAATATCAGAATCTAGCCCCCCCGGGGCTATTTTCTCATAATTCAACAAATTGATTGCCTCTGGAGATCTTAATCCAGAAGGAAATGATTTCAGATAAACAGAGAAAAGGCCACACTTATACGAGGTAAATAAAATAGACATTCTATTTTTAGTCATTCAATGAATACAATACAATTTTAAAAGCAGAGTGTAGGGCCCCTTGAATCTCACTCACTGGTCACTCTTCATAATTGTAGCAGATACACAGGATCATAAAATTTTTGAACAGAAAGTGGTGTATAATTTAAGAGACATACTATTTTATCCCTTTTCTAGGTTTGCTAAGCCTCTACTTATGTCAAGTCAGCTCATTATAAAGTTCTATACCATGTTGGGTTAAGCTCTTACCTCCTATCCAAAATTTTCTTCTCCAAGTTATATCTTGGAGCAAATGTCAGATCTTTTTCTATGCCACAGAGCCTACTGGTGATCCTGGTGATCTGGTGAAGCCTATGGACTCTCCCCAGAGCAAGTGTTTAAATCCACAAATGAAAAGGCATGAGCTTACAAAGAAAACCACTTTTACTAAAATTCAGTTATCAAAATACTTTAAAACTTTAATATAGCAACATATATGCTTCTTAGAGAAAGCATTACAAACAAGAGCTGCCTGAGGTCTAACAGCAATTGTAATTTCAAAGTGTCAATGAGAACAAATGAATTTTTGAAATATCTGCAACAACTCTATTGTAATTTTTTAAAAATGTGGTTTCTATCGGTGAAAAAGTTATAAGTATTGATAAAATTCTGTGTAGGCTTCATGCACGCTCGAAAGAAATGCTAAATGTCAGTTAGGGGTTGATGAAAGTAAGGATGCAATTTTTTTTTTCCATCCAAGCCCATAGATACCATGGATTCCACCTACAGACTCGAGATCTGTGAATCCCAAGCTAACAATCTCTGTTTTAGAGCACGCTCTCGGCCTATATTCAGGTTTACTAGCCATTTAACAATAACATCTTTGATTTTTGTAAAATGGTTTAAATTATTGTGTAACATATAGTCCAAGGTTTCCCAAATAAAGAGTTTAAATTTTAGTATTAAGAGAAACTGTGCCTCTGAAAAATAAGAAGAGTTATCTGTAATGGCCCTGCTTTACATTTCTGCCCACATTGATTTTTATCTGCATTGGCAGTAACTATATCAACTTTTGTGGCTTGCATATTTGGCTTCTCTGACTTTTCTTGATTTTAGTTTTCCACTGCCATTGTATGAACCCAATTTTATGTTTCTTTTATTGAAAACCATCGTGTGTGTGCATGTGCATGCACGTACGTGTGTGTGTGTGTGTGTGTGTGTGCTTAAAAGGTGGGATGTAACTTTGGGAGGCCAAGGCAGGCAGATTGCTTGAAGCCAGGAGTTTGAGACCAGCCTGGCCAACGTGGTGAAACCTCGTCTCTACTAAAAATACAAAAATTAGCCGGGCGTGGTGGCACACGCCTATAATCCCATCTACTTGGGTGGCAGAGGCACAAGAATCGCTTGAGCTCAGGAGGCAGAGGCCGTGGGGAGCCGAGATCATATCACTGCATTCCAGCAGCCTGGGTGACAAAATGAGACTCTGTTAAAAAAAAAAAAAAAAAAAGGTGTGATGTAAATACATAGATAAGAGTCATTGTCCTTGGGTTGCAGAGCCACCATGAGGATCTGGGTCTCCAAGGCCTTCAGACCCGTGCTGTTACCTAAACCCCAATACCTGCATACTCCTTGTCAATGTCATGTTTCCAAATATTTGCAACCCCTGGTAAATACCAGACATAAGATCTAGAACTGGCTTGTACTGTGATTGAATATGGATTTGTATTTATGTGAGAGGGGTTGATCTCCAGCAGAAAGGAACTGCCTTTTAAAAATATCCAAATATAGAATAACATTCAGTATGCTGGAGTGTTGCATGCCTGTGGCCTGTCATTGAAGGGCAGCTGGAGGGTCTGCCAGGACTCATCTTTGGCAACAACATAATTTCCTCTCTCATTCTAATCTTCCCATTCTCCATTTAAATGAGTTTTTTTCCTCGTACTAATTTTATTTTTAAAATTCTAGGCTTGGGGGAAAATTAGAAGAGTAATATATTCATTATTTTTAAAGATAATCAACATCCTGATTTATTAATTTTATGGTATTGTCTGCACGATGTATAACAAATCTATTCTCTGGATTGCAAAAGGGCCTCCCAGGGAAGCCAGAGAGAGAAGATGGATGAATTGCATGATAATTTTCTTGGCCTTTATTTAGCAAATGCTGTGGGTGTGCTGTTTTTCACTGTTCAGCTTGAGAGTGAACATGACAATGGAATGACTCCAATTTAGAGGTAAGGCCATCCTTAAACATGTTCTCCATTCTTCTGCCTCTATGACAGTGACGTGATAGTACCTGACTCCTATTTAGAGGCAAGACCACCCTTAATTATTCTCTCCATCCTTCTGTCTCTACAGCTGAAGCAGAAATTACATGAATCATTGATAATGTGTTTCTCTTACAATCATCAAAGTCAGGTCCTTAAAACTTTGGGGTCTGAATGCCCACCCTTGCCAGCCAGCAAGGGCACAGGATCATCCTTAAACACATTTAAATGGTCTTCCCTGGAGCCAAGGATTAATAAACTTGTTAGAGTCCTCCAGACAAGTTCATGACTACGGGGTAGATGTTTTCAGTTTTGTCAAAAGAGAGACAAGACATTTTCTCCCTATCACTTCCTATATCTGTTGTATTTAAGGCTTACTGGTTTAATGTTCTTTTCCTCTATTGTAGCCTATACTCCTTGTGCCTCATGGGTTCAAGCCTCAACATCTTTGCTCAAACAGGCCTGACACTTGAGCAGATAAAAATCTAAATTGGAGATCTAGGACGAACACCCACGAAAAATAAGGCATAGGCTCACCTATCAATGCTATAAATGCAATCAGAACATCAATATACAAGTCCTGAAAGGAGGAGAAATACCAGGCAACTCTCCTTATTCTATCTAATCTCCTTATTCTAACTCATCCTCTGCATAACTGTCCAAAAAAAAATCTTAAAACTTTTATTTCTCTCTTATTTGCCACCCTCCTGTTCCTTTTGTGTATCACAGAGTAATAACACTGAACACTGATGGAGAGCTGACCACTACTGGGCATTATCCTAAGTGCTTTGCATTCATTACCTATCTAATACTTGCAACAGCTCTCTGGGGTATGTGCTGCTCCTATCCACATGATTCAAATGAAGGAATCAAAGACTAGAGAGATTAGATAAAATGCTGTGGAATTCATAGTACTTTTTCACCAAATATTTCTATTCCTCCACTTTCAGAGAACACGCTAGGCTTGCACCTTGTCTTTGGCTGACACCATATTCACTGAATATGGCCCACTGACTATGGAAGTGACGAGTGTCATTCCCAGGCTGAGCACTGATTGAAGCCCCACGACCCTTCAGGGCTCTCTTTTCCCTTCTGCCACAGCGACTGACAACATTGAAGATGGTGGCTGCATTAGCAGCCTGGATCTCAGAATGAGGAAACACGAAGAGAGCTCCCAGCTGCCTTGCAATGTACATGTCGTGTTAAGAGATAAACAAACATTTGGGACTGTTTGTCACACCAGCATAGCCTATCCTCTCCTGACTAATAGAGGTGCCTCCTATATTATATGGCTGGTCAATGGCAGAGATGATCTGACCTTAGAGTCCAAGCCCTCAATCAGAATGATATATTATCTTATTTAACATTAGTCATGTCAATCAGATTCTCTCAAGCATTTAAACAGAAGATAGCAGGAGAGAATTTAATAGCAGTGAAATAAATGAAAGAGAGTCAGACAGAGGGAGGATGCAGGAACTCTTGAAGTTGAAGAATGGTAGGGAGAACTGATTATCCCAGTTCCCCTGACCCTGCCAGTTCTCCAGGTATGCTCCAGTCTAGGGGCATGGATGTGGGAGCATTTGAGGGATCTCATGAGATTCGTGCCTGCATAATTGTCACATTTTCATCCAACAGAATTTAATGAATATAGAACCAAACTCATTGTGTTGTCTTTTGTTTTTGTACAAGACAGTTTTTAAAAGACATTTTCTTCTTCACTTGAACATGAAACAGGGCATAAAAGCATGCAGGGTATTTGATTATTTCAATAAACAGTATCCTCATTTTCTCAGATCTCATCTTGCTCAAAATTCCTCAATAGCTCTCCATTGCCTATGAAATAAAGCCTAACCTTATTAGCATGGACTAAACACACCTTGGATCTGGCTTCTGACTCATCTGCCCCCATCCTTTCCCATTACTTATTACATCCCAGCAGCACTCATTAATAGTAATACCCTCAAAATGCTATGCTCTCTCCTGTCCTTGCATCTTCACATATATCATTTCCCAAAATGACTTCCCTGATTTCCATACCTGGAAAACTCCTATTCATCCTTCAAATTGTAGCTCAAAGCCATCATACCCTATCACCTCCAGACCAACTACCTCTCCTCTCCGCTATGCTTTGAACGCTTCTTATATGTCCATCAGCAGAGGGTCTCAACCTTGGCTACACACCTTGTGAGATAGGAATAGCACTGGGTAGTTGCAGGAGGATGGAAAAACCCAGACAACAGCTAAATCAAGAACTAGGCAAAGAAATCACAGGATAACAGAAAACCCCAAATAGGGGAGAGAAAATGACAAAAATCTTGGTCAGGGTGACGTGTCTATGACTCTTCTGGGCAAACCAACATAAGGGAGAAAGGGGGCAGTAATGAGGAGTTGGGGCAGGGCTGAAATCCCCTTCTTTTCCAGAATATCTAATGATTATTTTACCCCTTAATTAAAAAAACACCCCCAAAATTAGAAACCTATACTCCATTGTGGGCAACTCATTCTTATGAGCATGCCCACACTTCTCTCTTAAGTGTGTACCTTTGCTTTGCAATAAAAGCTTCTTGTCTTTCACATCATTCCAACTTATCCCCAAATTCTTTCTTGTGACAGTGTCAAGAACCCCAAAAACTGGTTGGGGCTGGGGTCTCACTGGTGTCTCACAGTATCTTTTAAAACTCTCCAAGTGATTTTAATATTTGAATACTACCTTTTATTATTCCCCAAATTGAAGACTTCAGACAAGCTATGACCATGCTTTTAATCTCATATAAGCCTAGTGCCTAGCCCTATATAGGAATAAATACATAGAGCTTGAGTGGCAACTTCTCTCACAATATTTTTTCAGCACTTCTCTCACAATATTTTTTCGTCACTAATGAATTCTTTAGAAAGTAACTCCTGAGAGTAGCAAAAACTGCTTAATTCAAGTTGACCCATTTAAATATTTTTAATATTTCTACCAGCAAGTTTAGTTTATATTTCTAAATATATCCATCTTTGACAAACCATCTTCTATCACACTTAGAGAGGAAGGGAAGCTATCCCTCCAGAATTGCTATTTTTAAATGGTTTTGATATATCTCATTTATTTAGCACTATCAGGAAAAACAAGAAATATAATTAGCAAGTTAGTTGCTTTCAAAAGTAATCATTGCCTGAAATGGGGATAACATGGGTAAGTACCTAGTAGTGTACCTGGTCCATGCCGTCAACAAAAAGAGTCAAACTCTTTTCGACTCTTCTATCAGTCTTAAGGGCTCTGTTCTAATGTTAATGCTGGTCAGCTGTGCCCAGATTCCAATGGGAGGAGGGTGTAATGAGGCATGTCCAACCCCTACTTCCCATCAAGGCCTGAACTGGTTTTTTAGGTTAACTTTGGAATGCCCTTGGCCAAGGGGAGGGCCCATCAGTCTACTGCATGGCTTGATTTTTGGTTTACAATGCTGTATGCTCAGTAATGGCAGCTGTTATCACTGTGCTTCCTCTTTCAGGAAGGGCTGCCTTATTAAGTCACCTCACAGGAGGGCATCTGGAGATAACACTAAAAGAGGAAATAAGATGACTTGCCAGGCACTTTCTTTCATTTATGCACAGTCCATGAGATTTCCTGACCTCTTTCATCACAAACAAAGAGGTGTGTGCAGCTTTAGAAATTTAATGGACACGCTACCCATGTCATAAAGAAGAAACTGTTTCAGTTGTTTGTCTTTTCTTACTCCGTTTGGCTACTGCTATATAGGGCCTGCTTTTCTAGACCCTTGTGTTTTCCTCAAATCTCTGATTCTACATTTACATGAAAAGCCTTTAGACTGATTGCTCTGAGATTAGCCAACTGTTTCCTAGGTTTGATCACACAATTCCACTCCTACACAATTCCTTCTCTCCTAGGTCTTGTGATTCCCCATCCCCAGCTGAGTCATTCAATTGCAATCACATTTAATTGTCTCCACCTGAGTGGCTTTTTCTTTGGGCCGCCTGCCTTTGTCAAGCAATTGCAGGCAACATTTATTTATGCACATAGCATTTCTAAGGATCCATGGTACAAAGTGACTCTTCCAGATGAAGTAAAGTGACAGCTCTCCACATGATAATGACAGTGACATTTGAATTAGCTGCAAGTCTCCAGAAACGGGCATATTTCAATTTAATTTTTATCCAGCTCAAGATGAACTTAAAAATTGTTTTCAACCCTTGGTTTCATACTTTAGTTAATACCATGCATTAATTCAATGAGGTTTTTGTTTTACAGCTATGAATTTAGTAGTGGATTCATAATTATGACCATAACTTTTCACTGACTAGGCCTTCAAAAATTGATAAAGGAGGCACAGAAGAACAGATCTTCTTGGCATAGACTAGCTAGTTGTTGAAAAAAAAACCCTCTCCTCTGCCTCCTGGGCACCCAGCCAGGCTACATTTCCCAGCTGCCCTTGCAGTTAAGTGCGGTCATGTGACTGCATCCTGGTCAATGGAATGCCGACAGAAGTAAAATGAGTGACTTTCAGGTCTAGCCCATTAAAAACCTCCAGGCACCATCCTCCATGTTCTTTCTTATTGGCTGCTGATAGCAGCAGGAGGCAGACAAATGCCTAGGCAGATAGTGGCAGGTCCCTAGTGAAACCCCACTTTCAAGCCAAAGACAGTTTAAAGCCTGAAGGCCAAGTTACAAGTCAAATCCACAGACCGGATTGAGAACCTGTCGTCCCATTTGGTGTGCTTTCCTTTGATTTATCTCCACCTTTCACCGATTTTACATATACCTACTCTTCCCTTATTGTTTTTACACCGTGCCCACCTTTGATTGGTGCCTTCGTTTTAACTGTTTTTGCATACTCACACACCAACTGAATGTTGCCTTTTCCAATACTACCTATGGCCTGCCCCTCCCCTATCCTGTGCCTATAAAAAACCCAGATTCAGCCACACTGGGGGAAGAGATGATCTGACTTTGAGGAAGAGATGATCTCACTTTGGGGGAAAGGTGACCTGACTTTGGGGGCGAGGCCACCTGACTTTAGGGGAGAGGCCAACTGACTTCAGGGGAGAGATGACCTGATTTTGGGGGAGAGATGACCTGACTTCAGGGAAGAGACAACTCAACCTTCCCATCACCTCTCCACTGAGAGCTGTTTCGTCGCTCAATAAAATTCTCTGCCCTCATCACCCTTCAATGGTCAGCGTGACCTCATTCTTCTTGGATGCAGGACAAGAGCTCTAGACCCACTGAATGTGGGTACCTAGAAAGGCTGTGGCACTGGCCCTCTGCTCTCACCAGTGGGGGACAGCGCCCCACACAACAGAAGCAGTGGCAGGGCCAAACCAGTCCCAGAGCCATGCTGGTCCTGGAGCCATGGGCCAGAGAGGGACAACAGGCTGACTAGCTGCTAACATGCTGCAGTCCATCTGGCTGTGAACAGCAGAACAAAAAGAGCTAATTAGCACACTGTAACAGCCACTCTGGGGCTTTGGGGTCATGGGCACCCCTGCCTGGGTACCACCACATTCCCCTTGGGGCAATATGCCTGCTCTGGCGGCAGGCCCTGCATGGAACTTGCTTCTGTGTCGGCACTTGGAGTGGCCAGCTGGACCCCACACTCACTCGCTCATGTGTTCCCTCCTCCTAGGGGCTGAGGATGCAATTGTTTTTTGTTTTTTGTTTTTTTTTTTTTGAGACGGAGTCTTGCTCTGTCACCCAGGCTGGAGTGCAGTGGTGCGATCTCGGCTCACTGCAAGCTCCGCCTCCCGGGTTCACGGCATTCTCCTGCCCCAGCCTCTCCGAGTAGCTGGGACTACAGGCGCCCGCCACCACGCCCGGCTAATTTTTTTATATTTTTAGTAGAGACGGGGTTTCACCGTGGTCTCGATCTCCTGACCTCGTGATCCGCCCGCCTCGGCCTCCCAAAGTGCTGGGATTACAAGCGTGAGCCACCGCGCCCGGCCTGAGGATGCAACTGTTGCAGCTGCAGGAGTTACAGGCCGGAATGCAAGCCAGGTGTGGCCCGGTGGGCCGTGTAGAGGATGTGCCCCCTGCTGCAAGTCTGGCAAAGGGACTGGGAAAAATCCTGTGTCACTGTGACCTTGTAAGTCCTATGTTAAAAAATGCAAAGCCACAAGATGCAAGAAGCCTGGGTACCAAAATTATCGCTTGGAGGAATGTTACCCATCTATCAGGAATACCTCTCTTGGACCTTACATGAAAAGGAAATACATTTCTATTTTCTCAAGCCACTGAGATTTGGGGTTTATGTGTTATCGCATACTTTTACTTTAACTGGTAAAGATAAATGCTGTATGTCTTAAAATAAAGTACTATTTTCCCCCCTAATAACAGGGATATTTTCATTGTTTACTATTTGGAAAATACTCCATACTAGGTGTTAATGTCATCTGAAATATGTTTTTAGGAATAACTCTCTGGAAAATAACTTTGTTAGTCATAACATTCTTTCTTTTTCCTGAACATGGAAGGTAAAGGAGGAGGAAAAACCCTCAATTGAGATGCATTATTCTAGTTAAAGTTCTAGCAATGACTCAGGTTATTCTAATAACTAAATTAACTCAGCGAATCAAGCAATTTTGGGAATTGCAACTTTCTCAGGCCTCCAAGCCATGATACACTCAATGTTTCAACAATAGTATTTCTACTTTACTACTAGGACACAACTTGGGCTTTGCTAGAAATTTTCTCAACATATTTCAGCACACATGGAACACTTTAAATTATTTCTTATATAATATTTCTAGCACTTTGACCAATTTATTTGTAATCGGGCAATCAAGATATGAATACATTACAAACTACTATGAATAAAAGTCTGTTTGTTTTATGTATGATTATATAGAATTAACTAGCTGGTGTTCATCAGACATCAGCTAAGATCACCCCCACCCACCCCTTTGTAATTGACCTGAAACTGACTTGAATTCCCAAAACTTGATTAACTCAATTTCCTCAAATATCCCAAGCATTTTCATATGAGAGTACAATTTAGTGAATGAACATTTGGAATGACAAGGGAAGAGGAAGTATAAATCTCTATACTAAAAAGCAATCACTTAAAATATGATTATTATGTATTCATATATTAAAGAAAGGACTCTGACCTTCATCTCTTCTCCTATTTCAGCTTTCAATTCCAGTTCATGTTACATACAAAGAATTTGAACTATTTCCTTATTTCACTATCTCCTTTCAGATCATGTCCTCAGAGTTTCTTCATTCTCTACACCTAAAGCACTCAATGTAATCCTAAATAAAGCTGCTCCAAAGGCTCGGGTGACATCTGTTAAAATAACTACCCTTACATACACATACACACACACCCACACACACACACACACATACACACACACATGCAGTATCCTTGGTTTATGGTTCTGGTGATTCTGAAACAGTGAGAGAAATAATGAATTTTGAACATAAGATGTAATTAAAAATAGTGCTTCTTAGAATTAACATACACATTGCACACATTACCTGTGAACTGTGAATCTTATTAAAATGCAGATTCTGAGTCCATAGTCCATTCTGGGGTGAGATCTGAGATTCTACACTTCTAACAAGCTTCCAGTTGATGCCAATGCTACCAGCACTTGGGCCACAGTTTGAGTACCTAGGCTGTAGAACATTCAAATATTCATTGTAGGGTAGAAAGAACTTCTCACCCATTGTAAGGGTCATGGCTGTGGCATCTATAATACAAGAGAGATTAATGAGAGAAAGCCATACAAATCTGTTTAATATAAATTTTACATGACATGGGAATCTTCAGAAATGAATACTCAAAGAAACAGGGCAAACTTTTTACAGATAGTTGTGCATAAGTATTATTGGGGGACAAAAGGGTATGATCTTGTGAAATTAAATCATTCAGACTTAAAGCTGTTGGAACTTTAAATTATTCTGAGCTTTGAGAGGAATGTGACTATGTGGCATGAGTCATGTAGCATGCAGCTGCAACTTCTACTTTTTCCTGCAAATCATTAGGAAAGGCCTTGTGGCAGCAGAGATAAGACCCCTTTCAGATCATCACCCCTCCTCGCAGAATGTTAAAGCAACCTACCTCGGAATGTAGCAAACTATAACCAACCAAATTGCTATACTATATATATTGACCTTGTATGGAAAATGTTGCAACTCTGTTAACTGTCTATATAAGTGAAACCTTAACTTCCCCACTTTGGAACGCTGACCCATTCTTTTATAGTCAGTGTTTCTGGGTGTCCATCCTCAAGCTTTGCACTCACATAAACTCGAATAAGCACAGTTGATTATATTTTCTGAGTCTCATTATTTAAGGTTGACAGTCTAATGGTAATAAAGTAGGGGGAACTTAGCAAGGTATGTTTGTTCAGATTTTTTCTTGTGTTCCTTTGCCTTCAGAGATAGGGACATTCCTTTTCTCAGGTATAGAAAGGACACCTCTGGAATGAAGGTTTTATGGCCTACTTTAGAGGAAGGTCAGATAATTCTTTTATGGCCTGCTTCAGGGGAGAACGGTGAAAGAAAGCTAAAAGTAACCTTCCTGCTTCTGCTATTATTTCAAATGCCAAGGTGCCATTTTTGGGGGTAGCATATCCTGAACCCCATAACTATCCATTTACTGGTATTGTTCTGGTCACCTAAAAATCACGGGGAGAAGAAGAGTGATTAGAAATACAGCCAACTGGACCCTCTTCCTTGGAAGTTCTGATTAGGTACACCTCTTTAGAAAACTCTTTGGATGAACCTAACGTTGGGAACCTCTGATTAAGGCTTCTGCTCCTCAAAGTGGGGTCCTCAAACAAGCAGGACTGGCAGCCTTCAGGAGCTTCATAGATATGTAGAATCTTGGGTCTTACTCCAGCCTCACTGAATAAGAATTTACATTTTAACAAGAATCTCAGTTGATTTGTATGTACATTGAAATTTGAGAAGCGCTACTCTAGAATATCATAACAATACAGTGGAAAGAGAGAACTGGGGATATTTTAAGTGCAAAACATTATCATCATAGCCAACACTCACTGGAGAGTCAGAAAGTACGTTATATTAGTGTGCTGTTTTACAATTCAAATTGTTTTCAGACATGTTTTTCTTATTCAATTTAAGCGGTATCTCTCAATATCCTTCTGGGAGATAGGTATTATTCTCCGACTTTTATAAATAAATCTTGGTTTATTATTGAGGTTAGAAACTAAGTTGTTTTTGTTTTTTGTTTGTTTTTGAAACAGGGTCTTGCTCTGTCACCCAGGCTGGAATTCAGGGATGCGAACATGGCTCACAGCAGCCTTGAACTCGTGGGCTCAAGTGATTCTTCCACCTCAACCTCTCAAGCATCTAGGACCACAGGCACACGACACCATGCCTGGCTAATTTTTAAAATTTTCTGTAGAGACGGGGTCTCATCATGTTGCCCAGGCTGGTCTTGAACTCCTGGTCTCAAGGGATCCACCCACCTCGGCCTCCCAATGTACTGGGATTACACGTGTGAGCCACTGCACCTGGCTGAAACTAAGTTTTATTCAACTTTGTAAGACTCATACATTTTAAAAGCTAACATTTACTATCAAGGGAAGAATCCTTAAAACAGAACTTGAATCTTACTCAAAATAGTCTCTTGGTCAATCAGTTAGTATATGTTTATGTGAAGAGGAAATTTACTTGCTCGTCCTGAACTTATTTAATGATGTTAAGCCTACTAAGTTGTAAATTAAGTTTGGAAATGGAAGCTGACATGCAGTTGAGGCTAGATATATTGTCATAGTTTTTGTGATACAAATATATTTTTCATGCAGTTATATACAAAGCTTTATATTCAGTGTCATGTTTCTTCAGACAACTATTGAGGCTGTCAGCTGCAGTATTCTTCACTTACTCAAAAAACATTTCTTAAATACCAACTATGAACTTTCTAGGTTTTGGAGGTACAATATTGAGTGAGAAACAGTTTTGATAATTGAGGAGTTTATAGGCCTAGACAGAGGACGACTAACTGCTGTGAGGAAGGGGATAGGAGCATCTTCAAAGACAAGGTTATATCTCCTAGAGGTCTGAAAAGACCAAGTGAGAGTGTGACAGGAATGAATGAAGGAAGGGTATCCCAAATTGAGGGAATAACAGAGTCTGAGACATAAGGTTCTGAATGAACTTGAAATGTTTGGGGAGTGATGATTCATTTTGACCAGGGTTTCGGGGAAAAGGGGGGCACCTGGATTAGGAGGATGAGGAGGTAGCTTGGGGACAAACTATGGAGCCTTGGATGATATTCTATAGATCCTGAACATTTATTTTCTGTATATATATATATATATATATATATATACATATATATAAAAGTGAGATCAACAAACAATAATAGATAAGAGATTTTAAGCAGGGCAATGAGTGACCTCATTGGGTTTAGGTTCAGGAGAAATAATTCTAGGCATAGCATGGAGGATGGCCTAGAATAGACAGAATATTCTGAAAGTACAGAGGCTGGTTTGGAGGCTGCTGTTTAAGTGTTTAAGTAGAGGACGTGCCTGATTTGGGAGCTGTTTCTGAGACGGAATCAGGACTTGTTGCTTACTTGGGTGTGGGGAAAAGGAGAAGTTAAAGATACCTGATATTTTTATCTGGGGACTCTGGGCAGATGATGATACCACTAGCTGAGAGAGGACATTTAGAAAGAAGAGCAAGGTGGGATGAAGCTAAAAAGGTTGGCCCTTAACATATTGTCATAAAAGTGCCTGTGAAGTAGACAGGGAGAACAGGAACCAAAGACGCTATGGTTTTCAGTCTCAAAATGTCTCCTTATTAATGGTCCTATTAATTGCAAATGCGGAAAAGGTACCTTTACAGTGGACAAACCTGGAGGACACCACCTTAACCAAATGATTAATCAATACCAAAGTGATGTTGTGTGCCTCCTGATAAGGACACAACTGATAAGGACACTGATAAGGACACAAGTTCACTTATAAAGTTCTCCTACCAAAAATTCATAACCTGATTCTAATCAAGAGAAAACATCAGACAACCCCAAACAGAAGTACCTGGCACAAAACAACTGTCCTGTATTATTCAAAACTGTGTAATAGGACACGGCAGTGAAATACAGTGGATCCTGGACTGTGGGGCGTGGTGGTTAACTGAGGCGCTCCTCTTGCAGCCCACTGTCACCTCGTCAGCTCCACAGGCTGCAGAGTCCGACCATGTCCTCGTGCCAGAGGCGGCTGCCCCCGCCCCCGCCCCCGCCCCGCCCCCACCCGCGCCCCGCCCCCACCCCCACCCCCCCCCCCCCCCCCCCCCACCCCCCCCCCGCCCCGCCCCCACCCCCACCCCACCCCCCCCCGCCACTTTCTGCGCCTGCGTGCATTTCAAGTTCTTGCGCGACATCCGGGCACTGCATGACTGGTGCGTCTGGCTCGCGGAGATCAACGTGGCGGTCTTCCGTGCACCCGCATAAAACTGTCCGGCTACTCAGATGTGGCTGAGGGAGTTGACAGCTGCTGGTCATCTCTATCAGAGGTATCTGAAAGCTCCCTATCTGAAGAAATGTGGTTGGTAGCCTCAACCCTCACCCAACTCTATAAAATAAGAAGCCTCAAAAACGGCCGGGCGTGGTTCCTCACTCCGGTAATCCCGGCACTTGGGGAGGGTGAGGTGGGCCGAAGGCTTGAGCCCAGGAGTTCAAGACCAGCCTGGGCAACATGGTGAAACCCCATCTCTACAAAAATTACAAAAATTAGACAGGCATGGTGGTGTGTGCCTGTAGTCCCAGCTACTGCGGAAGCCGAGACGGGAGGGCCACTTAAGCCCAGGGAGGCAGAGGCTGCAGTGAGCCAAGATGGCGCTGATGCTCTACTTCAGCCTGGGCGACAGAGCGCAGAGCGAGACTCCATCTCAAAAAAAAACCAAAAAAACGAAACAGAAACCTTTCTGTCACTTGCACGCGTGTATTTTACATCGTGCATTAGAAAGGAGGGCAAGGTAGCTGTCACTCACAGTATTAACTGCTCCAGCTTTTAGCAGGCGATGAACAATACTAGGAAGTTTCAAACTCAAAAGTATGCCACATTTTTCGTCAGGCCTATGTAGAGAGCCTAAGAGAAAGCATATGAGACAGACACTGGAGATCCAATATATGGATTACCGACATGTTGAAAAGAAAACTGTGGAATAAAGGGAAAATAAGGAATATTTGAAGAAGAGAATAAAGTTTTCTTGAGCTCAAGAAAAATGTTTCATCTTCAGATGAAAAGGCCCTGTCATGGTCAAAGCAAAATTGACAAAAATTGCCCGGTACCTGAATGGGAACAATAACGTTTTAAATTTGAAAGGAAAAGAATGCCATAGATTTCCAGAAAAAAGGAAAGATTATCCACAAAGTACATAGTCAGACTTTGCCTGAGTGTCACATGATACAGGATGCACGAAGCAACATATATATATTTTGAAAGAGAAGGCCGTGTGTAATTCTATATCAAGTCACATGTGAAAGTCACAGAAATAATTCTTGCTTATATAGGGGCTCTGAAAAAATTTATTCACAGATGTACTGTACATGACCGAAAGATTAATCAAAATAAAGACTTTCTTTTTTTTTTTTCTTTTTTTGAGATGGAATCTTGTTTTGTTGCCCAGGCTGGAGTACCATGGTGCCATCTCGGCTCACTGCAACCTCTGCCTCCCAGGTTCAAGTGATCCTCCCTCCTCACCCTCCTAAGTAGCTGGGATTACAGGCGTGCACCACCACATCTGGCTAGTTTTTTTGTATTTTTAATAGAGATTGGGTTTCATCATGTTGGCCAGGCTGGTCTGGAACTCCTGACCTCAAGTGATCCGCCCTCCTCAGACTCTCGAAGTGTTAGGATTACAGGTGTGAGCCACTGCACCTGGCAAAGTAAAGGCTTTGGAAGTAGAAGTACATGGTACAAGTTCTGGTGGTGAGTGTAAAATTCAATTAAATTAGGAAATAAGTCTGAGTAATTACTGTAAATATGATTTAAAAGCCCTGCAAATGTTAAAAATAATTTGAATATTAACCTATTTCATTTTTTAAAAATACTCTTTAATGAAAACAATTTAGTTCCCTTAAAAATTATTGAGATTCGTTAAAATAAATATACTAGATAATAGTAATATTTATATCACTATTAAATTTTCTAAATTTGAGAATTGCACTGTGGTTACATTAGAGAATGGCATTGTTCTTAGAAAATACTGAAGTACCACTGGGGAAAGGGACACACCCATATACTGTATACATATATACACACATATACATACAGATATACACATTTACACATGTGTATATATATATGAAAGAGAGAGCAAATGTGGCAAAACATTAATAACTGGTGAAGCTGGATAAAGGGCATATGGGAGTTCTTTGTACTGTTGCACATCTACACATTTGAAATGATTTCAAAATACAAGTTTAAAAATTTTTAAACTTTACAATTTTTAAAATATAGAGTCAAGATATTATTAATAGTCTGGTATGAGCCATTTCCATGCAGTGGTTGTGGCAGAAGCCAGTTTGAGTGAGTTTGTCGAGTAAGAGATGAGAACGTAGAGAAAATAGGACATGACTCTTGGACCCCTGGGTGGAGTGACTTCTGAAATACAAATATTTCACCTACTTTCACATTAGGTTTTCATAGTTTGAATTTTCTGAGGCAGATCACACTTATATGCAAACTCAATTATGGAAGTACCCCTATATATTCATTCTATGCTACAGTGTAACAGGACATAAATTCTTTAGGGCTGCCATCATTTTAAACTAGAAAGAGCGGTAGCATCCATGTGAGGAGAGAGAAGTACCAGCATCCCAAAGCTGCTGTTTGTTGCTGGTAATCACAATGCTGCATTCTCTCCAGTCCCTTGCCTTGGAAAGTATTTAGTTCCTGCAAGTCTAGGCAGGATTCTTGGGTAGAGACAAAAGTGACTGTTTTACTGGCTCTGGCTCTCAGTGGCTACCTCATTATACTCTTTACTCATGAAACTGAACGGAAATGATTGTGTAAACACATTACCTGTTATTACCGATAATCACACCCACCATGGCTGCTTCTTGGCTGCCCAGCTAAATGTTAAATTACCTGCTATGTCAGGGAGGGGAGAAAACCGGACCCAAAGAAAAACACAGGGAAGAGATAGGCTGTCAAGATAAAAATGTTTGGTGGGGCAGGGGAAATTGGAAGATCTGGTCAAACGTTACAAAGTTGCAATGATGTAGGATGAATAAATCTAGAGATCTAATGTACAAATTGAAGACTATAGTTAATAATATTGTATTGTATACTGGAAATTTGCTCAGAGAGTAGATTTTTGATACTTCTACCACAGAAAAAAGATGGAAGGAAGGATAACCATGTGAGATGAGATGATGGATATATTAATTTGCTTGGCTATAGTAATCACATCATTGTGTATATGTATATCAAAACATCGTGTTGTATACCTTAAATATATACAATTTAAAAAGATAGGAACATTTATGGGAACTTTAATTTGTGATTAAAGTGCTTTTAAAATATATGAGGGACATTTAAAATTACATATGTAATTCCAATATCTCAGCAACATTATGATTTTCATTTGTTTGGAGTTCCTTTATTCATATGAACATATTGTTTCTAAGTTGATGAGGCACTATATATTTTATGCATTTATATATGTTAAACATTATGCTACATTATTTTAGAAACACTTCCTCTTGATTTTATATTTGTATCATAAAAGTTTTAATAGCTGTGTTATATCTCATTGTATTTATACATAATATATATATACTTTAATCATTTCCTTATTATTGGATGTCAATGCTGTTTATTTATTTATTTTTATTTATTTATTTTTGAGATAGGGTCTTGCTCTGTCACCCAGGCTGGAGTGCAGTGGCGTTATCTTGGCTCACTGCAACCTCTGCCTCCTGGGTTCAAGTGATTCTCCTGCCTCAGCCTTCCGAGTAGCTGTTACTACAGGTACGCACCACCATGCCCCGCTAATTTTTTTGTATTTTTAATAGAGACGGGGTTTCACCATGTTGGCCAGGCTGCAACGCTGTTTTTTTTTTTTTTAAATGACTTTAAATAACTGCTATAAATATCTTCGTACATGTGGATTTTTCTCCTTTTAAATTTTCATATTTCTTCAATTCCAAGATACATATTTTTTTCTTTTAATATATATCAGGATACATTTTAGTATAAATATATTGGTAATTTTTTCTTTAAAATATATTATTAATATTGTATCTTAAAATTGAAACTGCCTTAGAATTGGAGAAATACAATAGTTCTATAATATAAATTAGAAATAGAGGGTTTACTGAGTCAAACAAATTTATGATACTTGATAAGTATATCAGAATGTCTTCTAAAAGGATTTTGTTGCTGTTTTTTACAGTTTTGCTAGCTTGAGATTTGACTTCTTTTTGATTTTTAATAGTTTTAATAAATGCAAATGTTTTCTCATCATTATTTTAATTTACTTAGCTATTTTACTCTTCATATGTGAAGGAGTTTGGGTATAAAAAGAACAAAAGGCAACATTTGAAGACATCTCAGAAACCATTCAAAAGGAAAAACCTTGATGATTAGTCAGTAATTTTGGACGGAAAAAGTGAAAGGTACTGGCTCTTCCCTTTCCATGTTGTTAAGTCTGTTCCCCTGCCATATGCAAAATTGGAAGGATTCTGTACAATGATAGATTTATAGAATTTTAGTGTTTTATAAGCCCTTAAGGATCATCTGGTTAACTCCCACATTTTATAGGTGATTAAGTAAAAACCCAATGAGATTCAAATTGTTTAAGATTTTACAGCTAGTAAGTGCCAGGGCTGAAATTTGAAACCAAGGTTCCAGACCTTTCTACCAGGCACACTGCCTTTCTGGTGCAAATTCCATTTGAGAGCTAATGACATACCAGTCCTTGGCATTTAGACTGGACAGTATAATATTTAAGTTTAGGATATTACTAATTCTTACTTAATAAATTAGTCAAGAAAGTGAATGATCTCAGATTTAAGATTATAGAACTAAACATGAAAAAAATTGCCTGTATCTAAATATGTTGCACAAACGTAGACGTATATATCCGACATTTCCTGTAACAGGCTTATGCAATGAATTCTGAGTAAGGTGCCTTAAGTCTAGTAATTCAGATTGTAGGTGATTAAGCCCTCTGGAAGACTGAATCACCGTGATCTTAAATTTTTCTCACTGTAGATTTAGTCTCATTGCTTATTAAATATTGCTCACCTTTTCCAAACCAAATTAACATCCAATTTTTCCATCTAAAAGATGGCATATTTTTATCCCATCATCTTTATTACTGTTATTTCCAGGCATTCATAATTTTATAAAATGTTCCTACAACTGTTAACCCAAGTCACAGGCTTTATCAGTCTGTGACAACAAAATTAACTCATACTTGCATTTCAAACCCAAACTCGTATGGCACAAGTTCAAATCAGCAAAACTACTAGAAACTGGCTCTATTTAAATTGTTTCCCCAACAATTTCTAAGGTCCCAGGGTAATGCCTCATAAATACTCAGGACTGGTCACCATCTTTTACACCTGCTTCTTTGTCTTTCTTCTGGACAGGAATGTTGATGGACACCACTCTCCTCCCCTGGTGACAACTCTTGATGCATCCCTACTGTGACAAGGTTAGTCCCTCTCCAGATTTTCCATATCTAAACTGTGATGAAACCACACTCCTTAAAAAACATATCTTGAAGGTTCCAGAAAAAGGAAACTGAAAACAGAATAACTTCCAACAGCCAAGAGCAGTAGATCTTTAGCGCTAAGAAGCCCAGACCCAAAATATGAAACCCTGCCTAATTACCAGCAGTCCATCACGTGGCAGGGAGGCAGCTCAAAAGGAAACAGGTAACTCCAGGTATCTCCTTATCTTGGAGTTCAGGTTCCATGCCCCCCAGCTTAAAGAAAGGAGTCCTTCAAATTCTCTCAAGCCTAAGCTGGGCTTTATTTTCCTGCCTGGAATTTTCCTCTTCCCAGATGTGGAAATCCTGTAGTCTAACCACTCAAAGATTGATCTGGGCTTCATAGCTTGAACAAGTTAATCACAATCGTAGGCAGTATATTTTCCAAAGTCTGGCTTACGCAGTCTTATAATTACCTCATTGTAAGAAAAAACTGTGCTTTAGAGGGAAACTATGCATTATCTAGCATAGAGGACACCCATTCTTCTGGGTTATCTGATTCTATGGGAGCTATTTTACAATGCTGTAAATTATTGATTATTGATATCAATGCAAAACGCTTGTTTATAGACATCAGATTGTTTCCTATCCAGTAGAGGGATAGAGGTTCAACTGACTTCTCTCTCCTACTGTGAAAAAAGGTTCGTTTTGTCTCAATTTGCGTATTCATTTCCCTATTTCTCATCTATAAGTGTGTTTGTTCTTTGTATTCTCCTTTGAACTGGCTGATACCTTAGCGTTTTCCTTATTAATGAGTTAAATAAAATCTTGACCACGTGTTCGTATGTGTTATATAGGAGAGTCATGATTTTACCATTAAAAAAATTATCTTTAACACCATATATGAAACCCTAAAGTATGGTTAGTTTTTGCTACATCAAGTTTAGTTTAGTTCTTCATTACATTTTACCATCAGCATAAGGAAAAGAGATGATCAAGCATGTGCCCACCCCCACCATAATATTTGTTTTTTTGCTTGTTTGTTTTTTTGCTTTTGTTTTTGTTTTTGAGACGGAGTCTTGCTTTGTCACCCAGGCTGGAGTGCAGTGGTGTGATCTTGGCTCACTGCAACCTCCACCTCCTGGGTTCAAGCAATTCTCCTGCCTCACCCTCTTGAGTAGCTGAAATTACAGGTGTGCACCACCACGCCTGACTAATTTTTTGTATTTTTAGTAGAGATGGGGTTTCACCATGTTGGCCAGGCTGGTCTTGAACTCCTGACCTGAAGTGATCCACCCGCCTCGGCCTCCCAAAGTGCTGTGCTTATATATAGATGGGCGCCACTGCGCCCAGCCCCACCATAATATTTGTATACACACAAAATACACATGGATGTACACACAATTCTCCAAAATAAGCATAGAACAGCCTAAAATCCACATGAAAGAAGAAAATACTCTCTAATGCAATAAAGGCACAGTTCTGGTGATCTATCAAGCAGAACATATGCTATTTCAGCTTGAAGAGTCTGCACTGAGTTACTTCCTCATATCCAGGAATTCTTCAAGAATGTAGAGTTTTCATTTGTATCAGGGTTTCTCAGCCTCAGTACGATTAACGTTTTGGATCAGATAATTCTTTGTTGTAGGAGCTGTCCTGTGCACTGAAGGATGTTTAGCAACATGTCTGGCCTCACTCCAGACATTGCCACATGTCACTGGGGTCAAAAGTCACCACCAGTTGAGAACCACTGATCTATTTTATTAAAGGTTCCCCAAGATAGCTCCTTTCAGAGTAAAGGGAGGATCTCCCTAAGGATAAGTGAATTTATTTAACCAATACATATCAGCATGGATGGGTCTCAGTGAAAATGTCGAGTGAACACAGCTAAATTACAGAATGCTTTCTGCAGCATGATACTATTTGTATAAATCTTAAAAATCACAAAAACTTGTATATTGCTTATAGAAATATATATATGAAATAAAATCATAAAACCATCAACATGGAGAATACATATCAATTTAATGAGTATGGCTGCCTCTGAGAAAAGAGGGAAGGAATTAGATTAAGATTACAAAAGAATATTCAACTGTGTTTATAATGTCCTGCTTTTTTAAGAGATCTAAAACAAATACTACCCAATGTTGTCATTTTTTCATTCCAGCAAATGCATATATGAATATTATGTTACTCTACAAACTTCACTGTAAATTTGAAAGAAATCCATAATAAGATATGAAAAATGCAGCTTAAATTTCAAATAATGTTCTTCAAAGCTGTTGTCATTAATTTTCCAATCATCTACTGCTTTATACTATTCATACTGCTGCTTGCCTCCATGATTATAGGTAGCTGTGAGCTGGCAGTGTTTTATAGAGCAATTTCCTGGCTCCGACTCTAATGACAGCCATAATATTAATGCTCTCACCCTGTACTTGTGGAGTGCTTTATCTTTTCCCAGTACTCTTACATCTGTCTTCTCTTTTTATATTCACAATTTCTCTCACCATCAGTCTTAGTCTCAACTATATTTGCCATGTATTAATAAATGTATTAAAAAGGCTTCCACGAATGCTTTTTCTTTGGCAGCTACCTGAGTTTAGGTTACCCAAGATACCAACCCTGAGAGATTGGATTCTAGTGCAAGCAGTTTATTTAGGAGGTGATCCTACAGAGCTCTGGTAGGGGAAATGTGACAAGGAAGGGAAGAAAGCGAATAAACAGCACGTTATAGAGCAGGTTACAGTTGAGGGCAATTGAAGCTCAGTCCTGCCCATTTGTTTACACATTATCTATGTGGTTTTCATGTTATGGCAGAACTGAGTCGTGGTGACAGAGGCCTGAAAAGCCAAAAATATTTACTATATGGCCCTTTAAAATAAAAGTTTCTTGACCTCTTCTTTATACCATAAAACTAGAAGAAAAGTTGATATTTTCAAGCGTTTTGAGAGCTTCCAGTATGAGCACGTGTAAGAAGGAAAATGTCAATTATTACTCATAAAAATTCCATTTTTATGAAGTGGGTTAGGGGAAAAATTGAAGAAGAAAAACCTTTTTCCATAAAAACAAACATTGGCAATTTGCCCTAAAAATATATATAAAGATTCAAGAAGAAATTTGAGGCAGTTACATCTCTTCTGTGGAATGAATTGTAAACTCCTGGTGTAGACATAGAAAATAGTAATCATTTATTGTGCCAAATCCCAACTAATTAAAAATTATGGTGATAAAGATCTAAGACTATGTTCAGGCTTAGTGAAAGAGAGGGCCATAATTGATAAGCAGTGTCTGAAGTGAGCACAGGAAGGGATAGTGGTGGCCGATATTGAATACAAAAAATAAGCACAGCTACCTGCCATGAGATGGGAGGAGAAAAACCAAGAGAGGAAAGGGGACACTTAGGCTTCCTGCGATCTCAGAAACCTAACAAGGGCTGATAAAAGGCTATTTATACACCAAGCAGGAAAAAAACCCTATTATTAACATCTCGCATTAGTGTGGTACATCTGTTACAATTAATGAACCAATATTCTACATTATTATTAAACAAAATCTGTAGCTTACCTTAAGGTTCACTCTTTATGTTGTACAGTTCTATGGGTTTTGATAAATGCATGACATCATGTATCCACCATTTTAGTATCATATGGAATAGTTTCACCACACTAAAATTTTCCTGTGCTTCACCTATTTATAGCTTTCCTTCCACCCACCCCATCCCAATCCCCTGGCAACCACTGAACTTTTGACTGTCTCCATAATTTTCCGTTTTCCAGAATGTCGTATAGTTGGAATCATGCAGTAGGTAGCCTTTTCAGACTGGCTTTTTTTTCCACTTAGGAATATGCTTTTAAGTTTCCTTTGTGTCTTTTTACATCTTGGTAGCTCTTTTTTTTCATCACTGAGTAATAATCCATTGTATGGATGTACTAAATTTTGTTTATTCACCTATTGAAAGACATTTTGTTGTTTCCAGTTTGGGGCAGTTAAAACTATTTCTTTTTGTGTGTATTTTGGTAGCTTTTATCTTTCAGGGAATTTGTGTATTTCATCTAAGTTATCAAATTTGTGGGTGTAGAGTTATTTATAATATTCCTTTATTATCCTTTTAATGTCTATGAGATCAGCAGTGATGGCCCCTCTTTCATTTCTGATATTAATAATTTGTGTCTTCTTTTTGTCTTGATTAGCCAAGCTAGATGTTTATCAATTTTATTGATCTTTTCTAAGAAGCAGCTATTGGTTTTGTTGATATTCTTTATTGTTTTCCTGTTTTCAGTTTCATTGATTTGTGCTGTAATTTCTGCTACCTCTTGCTTTCTGCTTGCTTTAGGTTTATATTGCTCTTCTCTAGTTTCCTAAGGTGGAAACTTTGATTGCTGTTTAGATCTTTTCTCTTTTCTAATAATATGCATTCACGGCTATAAATTTCTCTCTAACCACTACTTTTGCTGCATTCAACAAGTTTTGAAAAGTTGTATTTTCATTTTCATTTAGTTCAAAATATTTTAAAATTTTTCTTGATACTTGACACATATGTTTAGAAGTATGCTTAATATTCAAATATTTTTGAAAATTTTCAGCTGTCTTTCTGTTATTGATTTCCGGCTTAATTCCATTGTGATCTGAGAGCAAACTTTGTATGATATCTTTTTTAAGTTTGTTAGGATGTTTTATGGCCCGGAATGCATGTTCTGAATGTTGGAAGCTGAATGTTCCATGTGAGCTTGAGAAGAATTTGTATTCTGCTTTGTTGGAGGAAGTATTCTAAATCTACGGATGTCAGTTAGATCCAGTTAATTGATGGTGTTCTTCAGTTCAACGATGCCTTACTGATTTTCTGCCTGCTATATCTGTCAGTTACTGATAGAGAAGTTTTGAAGTTTCCGGCTATAATAATAGATTTGTCTATTTCTCCTTGAGGTTCTATCAGTTTTGCCTCACATACTTTGATGATCTGTTGTTAGGTACATACATGTTGAGGATTGCTATGTCTTCTTGGAGAACTGGCCCCTGTATAATTGTATCATACCCTTCCTTATCCCTGATAATTTTCTGGTCTGCTTTGTCTGAAGTTGGTATTGCTACTATAGGTTTCATTTGATATGTGTTATCATGGTATATCTTTCTCTATCCCTTTACTTTTAATATAACTGTGTCTTTATATATATAGTGGGCTTCATTAAATATAATAGGAATTATATAGTTGGGTCTTGTTTTTTCTATACACTGTGACAGTCTCTGCCTTTTAATTGGTGATTTAAACTGTTATTCACAGTGAGTAGTAATATAGTTGGATTAGTATCTACAATGTTTGTAACCATTTTCTATTCGTTGCACTTTTTTTTTGTTTCATTTTTATCACTCCCACCCCCTGCCCCCATTTTCCTGCCTTCTCTGGTTTTAACTGAGCATTTTATATGAACCCATTTTCTCTCTTCTCTTAGCATATCAATGATATTTCTTTGAAAAAATGTTTTAGTGTTTGTCTTAGAGTTTGCAATATATATTTACAACTAATCTAAGTACACTTTCAAATAATACTATAATGCTTCACGGGTAATGCAGATACCTTATAACAAAGCATTTCCAATTACTTTCTTCCATTCCTTGTACCATTGCTGTCATTGACTTCACTCATCCATAAGCTATAACTACCCAATACATTGTTGCTATTACTCTTACTTTGAATAGTTATTTATTAAATCAATTTAAAATATGAAAAATGAAAGATCTTATTTTAATCTTGTTGATTCCCTGCTAATGTTCTTCCTTCCTTTCTTTCAGATCAGATCTGAATTTCTAAGCTATATCAATTTCCTTCTCTCTGAGGAACTTATTTGAATATTTCTTGCAAGGCAAGTCTACTGGCAACAAATTACCTCACTTTTTGTCTGAGAAAGTCTTTTTTTCCTCCTTCACTTTAGAAGGATAACTTCACTGGATGAAGAATTTTAAGCTTGTGTTTTTCTTTATTTTTCTTTCAACACTTTCAATATTTCACTTTATTCTCTTCTTGCTTGCATGGTCCCCAATGAGAAGTCTGATGTAATTCTTATCCTTGTTGCTTTATAGGTAATGCTTTCCCCTGCTTTCTCATTTCTTTCAAGATTTTCTCTTTGCTTTTGATTTTCTGCAATTTGAATGTGAAATGCCTAGATGTCGATTTTTTGGATTTGTCTTGCTTGGTGTTGTCTAACCTTCCTGGATCTGTATTTTGATGTGTTTCAATAATTTCAGAAAATTCTGAGCTATTATTACTTCAAATATTTCTTCTGTTCTTCTTTCTCTTTCTTTTCCTTTTAGTATTCCCATTATGTATATGTTACACCTTTTGTAATGATTATACACTCCTTGGATATTTCGTTATTTTTCCCATTCTTTTTTTCTCTTTGCCTTCCAGTTTGGAAAGTTTCTGTTGACCTATCACCAAGCTCATTAATTCTTTCCCCAGACATTTCCAACCTGCTGATGAGCCTTTAAATACATTCTTCATTTCTATCACAATGTTTTTTTATTTCTAGCATTTCTTTTTGATTCTTTCTTAGGGTTTTCATCTCTATGCTTACATTACCCACCTGTGCCTTCATGTTGTCTATTTTTTCCACTAGGGCTTCGTATTAGTCTGTTCTCACACTGCTATTAAAGACATATCTGAGACTGGGTAATTTATAAAGGAAAGAGATTAATGGACTCACAGTTCCACATGGCTGGGGAGGCCTCACAATCATGGCGGAAGACAAAGGAAGACCAAAGGGACTTCTTACATGGTGGCAGGCAAGAGAGGGAGCTTGTGCAGGGGAACTCCTCTTTATAAAACCATCAGATCTCGTGAGACTTACTCACTATCACAAGAACAGCATGGGAAAGGCCCGCCCCCATGATTCAGTTACCTCCCACTGGGTCCCTCCTATGACACATGGGAATTGTGGGAGCTACAATTCAAGATGAGATTTGGGTGGGGACACAGCCAAACCGTATCAGGCTTGTTCTGTTTTGACTACCTGGAGTACTACAATTCAATTCTGGCACTAATGACCTAGAGTTAGCACCAAATTCCACAAGTTAATGGCTCAGTCCTCCACAAGACTGCTTCTTATTCCAGATGCCAGCCACAAGTAGAGTCCCCAGTCCCCAGGCTCCCTGCACTTCTGACTGATTATAAATTTGGGAGTTCCCATAACTACCTCGGTTTTGATAATTTGATATGGCTCAGAACTCACTGAAAGTAGACTATGTGTAAAACTCTACACGTAGAGTTTTATTATAAAGTATACACTTAGGACAAGATCTGGAGGGCCTCTGGATGCAAAATTTTCATACTCTCTTCCCAAGGAATCTGAGTGCATCATCCTCCCTGTACACCAGTATGTTCACCAACAGAAAACTCCACTGAGTTTCAGTGTCCGCATTTTTTATGTGGAATATGATTACACAGGCATGATTGAATATGCAATTGGTCACATAATTGAGCTCAGTCTCTAGCCCTCTTTTCCATGCAGGTAAAACTGGCCCAAAGTTCCAGCCTTCTAATCGTGTGTTTGGTCTTTCTGGTGTCCATCTCCCATCCTGAAGCTAACTAGGAGTCTGTCATGAGTTACCTCATTAGCATAACAAATAATTTCTGTGTCTCAGGAAATTCCCAGGATTTTTGAAGTTCTTTGTCAGGAACTAAGATCAAAGGCCAGATAAACTTTTTTTTTTTTTTTTAAAGACAGGGTCTTGCTCTGTTGCCCAGGCTGGAGCACAGTAAGGCAGTCTTGGCCCACTGCAACCTCCACCTCTTGGGCTCAAGCAATCCTTCCACCTCAGCCTCCCGAGTAGCTGGGACTATGGGTACATACCACCTTGCCTGGTTAATTGTTCAATTTTTTGTAGAGGTGTGGTCTCACTATGTTGCCCAGGCTGATCTCAAACTGCTGGGCCCAAGTGATCCTCCTGTCTCAGCCTCCCAAAGTGCTGGGATTACAGGTGTGAGCTACCATGCCTGGCCAAATTCTTTATTATACCACAGACCCCTTAATATATCAATAATAGTTGTTTAAGTTTCTTATCTGATAATTCCAAAATCTGAATATATCTGAGTCAGATACTGATGCTTGCTTTGTTTCTTCAGACTTTATTCTTTCCTTCCCTTAGCATGTCTCATAATTTTTTTTTGTTGGAAGTGATCGTGCTGTATCTGGTAATAGAAACTGAGTTAATTGGGCTTTTAATGTAAGGCTTTATGTTGATCTGACTAGGAGCTAGGCTATGTTTAATGTTAATTGTAACGCATATGTGCCAGAGGCTCCAGTTTTCTATAGTTCCCTTTTATTGCCTGCTTCCATGGTGCCTTTAGGTTCCCCTAAGAACTCTTTCTTAAATAGATTATTTCTTTCAGCTCTCTCAGTTGTAATCCACTGTTTTTTTACTGGAGCCTTGCTGATGTGGTGGTAAGACTTTAAGGAGGGGAAGCATTCTATAATCTTATAATTAAATCTCAGCTATTTTTAGTGGGCCTGAGTCCCTGAGCTGTGACATTCAGCATTTCTCAGCCTTTTTTTTCCTTATCATTATGTGAGACAGGAAGGCTAGGGGGAACTAGCATTGTCTAGTTGCCCTTCTTGGTCACATAAGACTCTGGTAATTTCCCTTGATGTAACTCTTGTGACAGAGAACAGAAAACTCTGGGCTTATTTCAAAATGGCACTTCTTCTTTCCTCTTGCTCAAAGCAAAGGAGATTTGTCACCCATATGATTTTTACTCTTGATGGGGCTCCTAATGGCACAGAAAACCCTGGGCTTATTTTCGAAATGGCACTTCTTCTTTCCTCTTGCTCAAAGCAGAGGAGATTTCTCTCCCTTATGATTTTTACTTTTGGTGGGGCACCTAGTGGTCAATCCCACAAAAGTGTGGAGCCTCCTAAAACTGGGCCATCAGGAGTTTTTAAATCTCAAGTTAGTCTGTACTCAGTCTTCAGCAGTTTATCAATTACCGTTTTAGTGTTCCTACCAGTTACTGGCTCCAGAAGCCTCTGCCCTTGGTAAACTGTAATTCTTTGTATTTACATATCTCTACAGTTTTGGGGGTGGCAGTTTGCCCTGCGACCTCAATTCTCTGGTAGATTTAAGAAAAGTTGTTGATTGTTAGCTTGTTCAGCATTTTTCTTGCTGTGAGAACAGGAATGTTGACTTCTAAGCTCTTTGCATATCAGAGCTAATCAGGAAGCATGACCGGTATACAGCTAGAGGAAGGGTGCTTAAATCTAAGTGGAATTAGCCTATCTGTGGTTCATGGCAATCATGCATATTGATTACGGCCAGATGCCACTGATTCTTTCATCAAACCAACTTTTCTGCTAGAATTGCATTCTATGAATATAATATTTTGTTGAGTAGTTAGTCAAATTAAATGCAGTTTTCAAAAGGGGAATCTTTTAGGGGGATATGGCCTTATGGTTTGAACCAGATTTCATTTCCACTGTATCAAATCCCAGTGGCCTTCTCAGTGGCAGAATGGGTTTTTCACAAATTCTCTGCATTGTAGTTGTTAATTCTTAAGTAAAGTTACTCTGGAATGTGCTTTCTTTGGCTTATAAGCAGACCTCCTCTCCACCTTATGAGTTTCCAACTCTTTACCCTTGAATTAGACACATGTTGGTAGATTGTAGCCTAAGGCCTACTACTTACTAGTACTTGATAAAATCTTCTCCCTAGGATGCATGGGCAGTGGACTAAAGACAAGAATTACGATTTTTTAATCAAAGTGGCTGAATCCATAACTATATCTTTCTAAATTAAGCCTGTTTTGTTATGAACTGTCTCTAGATTACCATTAGCAATGTTGTTGGTCGGATGATTTGGAGAAAATAAAAGAACATCATGATTTTTATTTTTCTTCTTTCTATAATCCAGTGATTCTCAACTAGGGGCAATTTTACTCCTGCAGGGACATTTGGCAATGTCTGGAGACATTTCTAATTGTCACACCTAGAGAAGTGATTGCTATTGGTGTCTTGTGGGTAGAGGCCAGGGATGCTGCTAAACATCCTACAACACACAGGACAGTTCCCATAACAAATAATTATCCACAAAAAGTTACCTGGCACAAATTGTGAGTAGGCCTGAGGTAAAGAAGCCCTGCTAGAATCTGAGAAATTAGCCACCATGGCTTCTTTGTCTATACTAGGATCCTAATGATCTCATTATTTTTATCTCTTTATTAATTTTTGTATTACAAAGATAATGTTTTTCTCTGGACTATTTTCTCATTTGACCAAGGAAGTTAATCTTGAAATCCTGCCCCACAAAGCTTACAGTTCAATAATTCACAGTATAATCTCCTTATTGGAGTGGAGGCCTATGGGTGCTGGAGTCCTAAGAGTTAAACACCCTTGCACAATTATAGTGTGTTTAGTGTGCAGCTTATACAAACAAAAATATTATCTGTACCTTTAATTTGTAGTTTCCTTGTGTTATAGTAATAATACAGAGCAAATCTTGTGTTATAGTAATAATACAAGGAAACTACAAATTAAAGGTACAGATAAAATTTCGAAAATAGCCTTAGTGGAAGAATGAGAACCAAGCTCTTTTGACCTACTGAGCTTCACATATGGTTTACAGATGTTCTCCCATTTCATCCTCATAACAGCCTCACCAGACAATCTTGTTCTTGTCAGATAAAGAGTCAAGAATAGAACAGAATGATACTTTGAAGATAATTTTATCCTGTTCCTGTTAATAAGTCAAATATGTGCCTTGTATAAATTTATAACTTATACAACGTCTACAGAGAAATATAAAAATCACTCATTATTATACTCTCAGAGATAACTGTTTAGTGTGTTTCTTTGCTACTTATTTTTTTTTTGCATGTAAATGCATTTTAAATGTAATTGCATTTATTCTGTGTACATCACCTTTATCTTTTCCCCTCCCCTCAATATCATTTCATGGGCATTTTAGGAGGTCAGTTGATATTTTCTTTTTCAGATTTGATAAGCTGATTTTTTTTATTTCAGTAGATTTTTGGGGAACGGGTGGTGGTTGGGTTACATGAGTAAGTTCCTTAGTGGTGATTTCTGAGATTTTGTTGTACCCATTACCCAAGCAGCATACACTTGAGTTGATATTTGATATTTTCTAAACTATGATATTTAATGATTTTAAATACTTTATCATATGACTACTTCATATGTTTAATCATTCCCCTTGATAAGTGGCAACATTTTTCTGTATGAAAGAAACAAACCAAAAAACAAACAAACAAACAAAACAGAGAAGAAAAGTGCCTGAAGCACACTGGTATATTGAGACAGCAAAATTCAACAACAAAAACAAAAAATACCACCAGCTATATGAAAAACAAACCACAAATCTTTGACTTCTCATCATACCTAACAATACTGGGCTTTGTAAATAATCCGTTAAATTATATACAAATCCGTGTATGCAGATAATGATATTTTTCACTGTGCCCAGAAAATTTGATTGTTGTAGTGTCTGCTTCTAAAAACGGGTAAGATATAATAGTGTTTCATATTTAAGATAAATAGTATAGCTTAGAAGTGGAAGCCTGTTTCAGGGGGTGGTTGATTTTTTTTTTTAAGTTCAAAAATAGTAATTTTAGTATCAATCCCAAGAGTTCCAAGCTTATATAAAATAAAATAATTGTTATTAATATCTATACTGGTATATATAGGATATATGTTATATAATACAGTTCACCCTTGAACAACATGAGTGTTAGGAATACCGGCCCCCACACAGCTGAAAATCTGTGTAACTTTTGACTCCCCCCAAATTTACCTACTAACGGCCTACTGGTGACCGGAAGCCTAACTGGTAACATAAACAGTTGGTTAACACATATTTTGCATGTTATATGTATTATACACTGTATTCTTACAATGAAGTAAGCTAGAGAAAAGAAAATCATAAGGAAGAAAGAATATATTTACCATTCATTAAGTGGAAGTGGCTCATGATAAAGGTCTTCATCCTCACTGTCTTTGTGTTAAATAGGCAAATGAGGAGGAGGAAGAGGATAGGTTGATAGGTTGATCTTGCTGTCTTGGGGTGACAGAGGCAGAAGGAAACCTGTGTAAAAGTGGACCTGCATAGCAACCCTTGTTCTTCAAGGGTCCACTGCATATATCATATATAAAAATAACAGTTATATATTATTGCAATTATATCCAGACATAATAGGCAAGACATGAGACATAAAATATAGAATTAATTTTGGAAGTCATCTAAATCATGCTCTGAGGGAAGGTACAAGGCTACTAAAGGCAAAGGGCCTTGCTAAGTCAGGGTGTGGCATAACTGGAAGCCCAAATGCCAGCCTTTGTCCTCTGCTTAGCCTAAACCAGAGGTCGGATGTCTTTTGTCGCCAGATGTTGATAAACACAGAGAGGCAAGCTCTTCAGTTACCCTATCACCACCTTACTAATACATATGACTGCAAAACATTGTCTTCATGTAAGTCAGAATATAAAGGAAGAGCCCCTAATGAATATGATTTCATGAACTTTGGACATAAAAACTCACTTGGTAGCACATTATAATTTTAAATCACATTTAATTCCCTGCCAGCCAGGAAATAATTCCATGGGAAGTCAATCAATGAAAGTTAACAAGATCATTACTAGCAAAAAAGGTAATATTTTTCATTTTCAAAAAGTAAAGGGTTGGGTTGAATGAGAAGTAGATACAGGAGACAGAGCAGCATTATCAGGTGTTGTTCATGCCCCTGCCATTGTTTTCATTGTGGCCGCAATATTTTTTCTCATGGCTGATGGTTGACTTTGGTGAGTAGAAGTAGGCAGTAGCTAAGAATAATCATGAAAAAATAGAACATTTTCTTTAAAAAGGAAAAATTGCCTAATGGTATATCAGTTTTGTATCTACAATCACCATAGTACATTTAGGTTATTGGTATTCTATTATCAGGAAAGGTTGGGGGAAAGTGGAGTGGCAAAGATAAATAAAGAAGTATTAATTGGAAACCACCTCAAACATGAGAAAAATAGCCTTTATTTATTTCATTCTGCATCTGCTAGTCTCTGGGCAATCTAAAAAAACAGTCATCAGAATTATATCCACATGGTGATTTTTTTTCCTCTCCAGAATTACAGGAAAATTGGCTCCCACACTGTGGAACTAAAAAGAGGGGCTATAGGGTGCTGCTTCTCTCTCTTGACATTTTACTTGGTTTTCAAAGGAATTCGTGACTAAGAATCTCATGAAATCTAAATGCGGTCACTGATGGAAATTTAGGTTTTCACAAAGAGTGCAGGAAGAAATTTACATGGCAAAAAAAAAGAAAAGGTTTGCTCTGGCAAATGGGTGAGGTAAGGATGTGTGTGTGTGTGTGTGTGTGTGTGGTGCATATATGTACACGTCACATACATATATCAGTGAGTATGTATATTTCAATGATTTTCATTTGCTAGGTCTAGTAATACATTTAATTTTTTAAATATGAGTTTTTTTCCAGCAGTTGTATAAAAATAATTACTTAATTATTGTTTTTCTTTTTCAGCAAGTTTATGAACTTTGGACATATTGAGATTATGTAAGTCCTTGGACAGCATTAATATAATATTGTCTAATTTGTAATAAAAGTGTTTACCCATTTTATTCATTAAGTATAAATATTTGGAAAGATGATAGATTTTAAGCCATGTATGGAGCGAACTGACACATTCATCCACAAAAGTCACATCAAATTAATGAAAAAAGAGAAGATTGAGGTGTTACTATTCAGTAGTACTTCTTCTTGTTTATTTATTACTTTATGCATCAGCACATCCAGGAGAGCTTAATAACTGGCTCTCCTAAAATAAAAACCCTAGTAGGTACTCCCACCGTGGCCAATTTTAAGGACAAGGAACACTAAGTTACAAGGAAATGACAATAATCAGTTCTCATTAGATGGTAAGGACAGGCGTGAACACTGTGTTACAGCTAACCAGGAGAAAAAGGAATGTTACGGAACTTAAACTGCTTAGAATGTTGATATAATAAAGGGGCATAGGGACAGAGCAAGCACTGAGGCTGGTGAGCCAGGCAGAAGTCAGAGTGGGAGGAGCCTTGAGGTCTCTCCAGGAGATTCAGGGACCATAGGATTTGGTAGTGATTCAGGTACTAGATGATCATGGCCCTCATCATTGTAGTGACCATGGTATTTTGAAGGAATCCAAAAAACAGTTGATGGACATGTCCCTAACCATGATAGTGCCCATGGGATTTTGTAGCTATAGAGTGAAAAGATGACAGTGGCCATATCCAGGGTAATGTCTGTGGGAATTTGTGAATATCCAGGTAAGAAATGAGTGTTTCTACTTAGGAAGTGAACATGGGATACTGAAGTTATAAAGGTGAGAAATGATGATAAACCTAACAGTGGGAGTGAGCATGGTGTTTTCTAGATATCCAGATAAGAGAGGATGATGACCCTAACTCGAGTACCAAAATTGGATTTCCTCAGGTAAGCACATAGGAGTTGAAGATGTTTCTTACCATGTTAGTGAACATGGCATTTTGTGCTATTCCAGACATGATGGCGAACCTAACCACAAAACGACCATGAGATTGTCAGGGGTCTAGTAAAGACATGATGGTGCCCTTAACTGTGAAGGTTATGATGAAATTTGTAGGTCAGTAATTAAGAGATGATGCTGATAATAACCACAGTAATGAGCAGGGGATTTTGCAAGTAACCAGGTAGGAGATGATGGTATCTCTAAAAATATGGTGACCATGGAATTTTGAGGATATCCAATCAAGGAATAATGTGTTACTAGTAATGGTAGTACCAAGGTATTTTACAGTTACCCTGGAAAGAAATGATGTGTCCTTAGGAATGGCATTTAATCTGGGTAATTTGTAGGTCTCCATGTATGGTAGGCTTCTCTAAATCTGGTAGATCTCATGGGCTTCTGTAGGCATCCACATGAGAGATGACGTGACACAAATTGCAACCAATTGCCACCATTGTAACCGAGGTGTTTTATAAGTATCCAGCTTAAAGCTCTAGCTTTATTTATTTCTTGGATGTAAGACTTTCATGTTATCTATTGTTTTCTTTCTTTTTGAAACAGAGTCTGGCTGAGGTAAGTGCTGATATGGGCCTAAACCACAGCCCGCACTGTGGGACTGTCACAGAGATACAGTTGAGTGATGATGTGTCCCTACAGGCCTTCTCACCATTATTTCCTTCATACGTATTCAGGTGAGAAATGATTGAGTCTTGTCTTGGTAAGTGATGATGGTGTAGGCTTCCCTGTTGTTCCCCTGATTTCGCTTCAGGTGTCCCGGTCAGAAATGATAAGAGTCCCTGACATATTCGAAACCGTGAGTTTTCCGTCTGCGTATTTCAGAGACAATGCCTAACCCTGTGAGCGCGCTGGGAATGCAAATACTAGGTAATCATCTGGCATTCACAGCCACAGCAGTGACCGTGATCATTTTGCTGGTGTCCTGTAGAGAGAAATGCTGTCTTCTGGGACCCACAGCCCTGAGCTTGGGGGTCCCTGCCAGCATCCAGGTAAGAGTCGTTGAATGATGGATGTGAGCATCATGTTTTGCAGGTGTCCTGGTAGAACACCTTGTGTGTTTCTTGGCTAACTCCAACCTCAGCCTCCTGTGTTCAAGTGATTCTCCTGCCTCAGCCTCCCGTGTTGCTGGGATTACACATGTATGCCACCACCCCTAGCTAATTTTTGTATTACTAGTAGAGACGGAGTTTCACCATGTTGGGCAGGCTGGTCTCAAACTCCAGACCTGAGGTGATCCACCTGCTTCGGCCCCCAAGGTGCTGGGATTACAAACGTGACCCACCACTCCAGGACCCTCGTGTGTTTCAGAGGCATATGTCTCAGTGTAGGTTTTCCAGGCTCCCAGGAGAAAATCCCTACAAACAGGAGTCACGATCAGGAGACATGGCTGCTATCTGGGTAAGTGATGGTGTGCATGGTAAACTCACCACAGACCAGGTGATCTCCACGTATCTAGGTAAGTGAGGTTCCTTTGCTTGAACTGTTTACCATGTGATGGGTTAACAGCTAATTTGGAAAAAAAGAGGAGTGGCCCCCCATTCTCCTCGCCATGCAATCCTGTTCATTTCTGTCCTGGAGAGAAAGTGTGATGTATGTGCTCTTTCAGTGCTGGTTGATTTGAACGTACCCAGGGAACTCACATGGCACTGTGCATCACAGGAGTAACTGCGGTGGATTTTCAGGGAAGCCGGTCAAAGAAAATAGCGTGTCCTATGATGGCCTAGACCTTGGAGGGCCCGCAGGCATCGAGGTACATTTTTGGCTCCCACAGTGGTGATAGCGAGCAGGCAGTTTTCAGGGTACTGGTGGATAAGCTGTGTCCGTAGACTCATTGGTCACACATGTGGTTTCAGGTTCAGGCAGGCAGAAGTCAGAGCGTGAAGACACCCTTGAGTCCTCTCCAGGAGATTCAGGGTCCATAGGATTTAGTAGGGATTCAGGTATGAGATGATCATGGCTGTCATCATTGTAGTGTCCATGGTATCTTGATGGAATCTAAGAAACAGATGATGGACATGTCCCTAACCGTGGTAAGAAATGAGGGTTTCTACTTAGAAAGTGAACATGGGGATACTGAAGTTACAACGGTAAGAAATGATGATAAACCTAACCGTGGGGGTGACCGTGGTATTTTCTAGATACTCAGGTAAGTGAGGATGGTGGCCCTAACTCAAGTACCAAAGTTGGGTTTCCTCACTTAGGCATGTAGGAGCTGATGATGTCCCTTCCCATGTTAGTGAACATGGCATTTTGTGGTATTCCAGATGTGATGGTGAACATAACCACAAATGTGACCATGACATTTGTCAGGGTTCTAGTAAAGAGATGATGGTTCCCATAACCGTGAAGGTGATGATGAAATTTCCTAGGTCAGTAATTAAGAGACGACAGAGATCCTAACCACAGTAGTGAACAAGGGATTTTGCAAGTCACCAGGTGTGAGATAATGGTATCTCTAAAATGTGGTGACCGTGGGATTTTGCAGATTCCAATCAAGGAATAATATGTTACTAGAAAGGGTAGTAGCAAGGTATTCAACAGTTACCCTGGAAAGAAACGATGTGTCCCTAGCAATGACATTTAATCTGGGTAATTTGTAGGTCTCCATATATGGTAGGTTTCTCTAAATCTGGTAGAACTCATGGGCTTCCGTTGGTATTCACATGAAAGATAATTTCACAAATTGTAACTAACTGCCCTGTTGTTAACAAGGTATTTTATAAGTTTCCAGCTAAGAGTACCGGCTTTATGTGTTTGTTGGATGTAAGACTATCATGTTATCTATTTTTTTTTCTTTTTTTTTGAGACAGAATCTGGCTGAGGTAAGTGCTGATGTGGCCCTAAACCACAGCCTGCAGTATGGGACTGTCAGAGACCCAGTTCAGTGACGATGTGTCCCTACATGCCCTCCTGCCATGATTTCTTTCACAGGTGCTCAGGTGAGAAATGATTGAGTTCTTACCTATCCCAGATCAGCCGGGTTTTCCACTGTCTGTTTCAAGGAAAGTGTGTGCTGAACTCTGTGAGTATTGAGGGACTGCAGGGAGCCAGGTATTTGTCACTGTATTCCTTGCCTCCGTGCTGCCCTAGGATGGCTACAGGTGTCCAGTCGAGAAACGGTGGTTTTCTGCTATCAGGTTCGACCTGGGATTACTACAAGTATCCAGGTCCAGTGGGTGTGTCCCGAAAAGATGGAAACAATCAAGGTACTTTGCAGGAGTGCTGGCGGCAAACCCCGTGTCCTTCTACACATAGGTCTTGGTACCTCTTTCAGATTCCTACAGTGACATCACAACGAATCCAACATGGGACCTTAATTTGGAAGCACGGCTGCTCTGCAGAGGTTAGCACTGATGATGACTGAAAGCAAGGCACGGGGCCACGTGAGGCCCACCTCTCTAGGTAAGTGATGATGGTGTCCGGACTCTCTGTTGTTCCCATGATTTTGCTTTAGGTGTCCTGGTCAGAAATGGTAAGAGTCCCTGGCATACTAGAAACCGTGAGTTTTTCCTCTGCATATTTCAGAGACGACGCCTAACCCTGAGAGTGTGGAGGGGCTGCAAATACCAGGTAATGATCTGGCTTTCCCAGCCACCGCAGTGACCGTGGACATTTTGCAGGTGTCCTGTAGAGAGAAATGCTGTCTTCTGGGACCATGGCCCTGAGTTTTGGGGCTCTGCCAGCATCCAGGTAAGAGTCACTGAATGATGGATGTGAGTATCGTGATTTGTAGGTGTTCTGGTAGAACATGTTGTGTGTTTCTGAGGCATATGTCTCAGTGAGTGTTCTCCAGGTTTCCGGGGGAAATCTCAACAAACAGGAGTCACAAGCAGGGGACATGTCTGCTATCTGGTTAGTGATGGTGTGCCTGGTAAACTCACCACAGACCAGGCGATCTCCACGTATCTAGGTAAGTGAGGTTCCTTAGCCTGAACGGTTTACCATATGATGAGTTAATGGCTATTTTGGAAAGAAAGTGTAGCGGCTCCCCATTCTCTTTATCTTGTGTTTCTATTCATTTCTGTCCTGGAGAGAAGTGTGATGTATGTGCTTTGTGAGTGCTGATTGATTGGAATGTACCCACGTACTCATGTGGCACTGTTCATCACAAGAATAACTGCAGTGGATTTGCACAGAAGCCGGCCAAGAAAATGGCATGTCCTAGGATGGGCTAGACCTTGGAGCATCCAGGTACATTTTTGGCTCCCACAATGATGATAGCAAGCAGGCAGTTTGTAGGGTCCTGGTGGAAAAGTTGTGTCCATAGACACATTTGTCACACATGTGGTTTCAGATTCAGGCAGGCAGAAGTCAGAGCATGAGGACAGCTTTGAGGTGAGGTCTCTCCAGGAGATTCATGGACCATAGGATTTGGTAGGGATTCAGGTACGAGATGATCATGGCTGTCATCATTGTAGTGACCATGGTGTTTTTAAGAAATCCAAGAAACAGAAGATGGACATGTCCCTAACCAAGGTAGGACCCATAGGACTTTGTAGCTATAGGATGAAAGAGGGCAGTGGCCTTATCCATGGTAATGTCCATGGGATTTTGTAAATACCCAGGTATGAAATGACTGTTTCTACTTAGGAATTGGATATGGGATGCTGAAGTTATAAAGGTAAGAAACAATGATAAACCTAACCGTGCAGGTGACCATGGTATTTTCTAGATATCCAGATAAGAGAGGATGGTGGCCCTAACTAGAGTACCAAAATTAGGTTTACTCTGGTAGGCAAGTAGGAGCTGATGATGTCCTATCCCATGTTAGTGAACATGGTATTTTGTGGTATTCCAGATGTGATGGTGAACCTAACCACAAAAGTGACCATAAGATTTGTCAGGGGTCTAGTAAAAAGATGATGGTCCCCTTAACCGTGAAAGGTTATGATGAAATTTTGTAGGCCAGTAATTAAGAGATGGCAGTGATCCTAACCCAGGCAATGAACAAGGGATTTTGCAAGTCACCAGTAAGAGATGATGGTGTCTCTAAAAATGTGGTGACCGTCGGATTTTGCAGATACCCAATCAAGGAATAATGTGTTCCTAGAAATCGTAGTACCAAGGTATTCAACGGTTACCCAGGAAAGAAATGATGTGTCCCTAGCAGTGGCATGTAATCTGGGTAATTTGTAGGTCACCATGTATGGTATGTTTTTCCAAATTGGTAGATCTCATGGGCTTCTTTAGGTATCCACATGAGAGATGATGTGTCACAAATTGTAGGCAACTGCCGCTACTGTATACAAGGTATGTTGTAAGTATCCAGCTAAGAGCTCGGGGTTTATCTATTTGTTGGACGTAAGACTTTCATGTTATCTCTTTCTTTCTTTCTTTGAGACAGAGTCTGGCTGAAGTAAGTACTGATGGGGGTCTAAACTGTAGCCCAAAGTGTGGGACTATCACAGAGACCCAGTTCAGTGATTATGTGTCCCTGCATACCTTCCCGCTGTGATTGCTTTCACAGGTACTCAGGTGGAAAATGATTGAGTTCTTACCAGTCCCGGATAGGTCGGGTTTTCTCGTTTTCTGTTTCATTGAAAGTGTATGCTGAGCCTTGTGAGTATTGAGGGATTGCAGGGAGCCAGGTGTTTTATCACTGTATTCCCGTGACCCGTGCTGCCCCTTTAATATCTACAGGTGTCCAGTAGAGAAACGGTGGTTTTCTTTTATCGAGGTCGACCTGGGATTACTGTACGTATAAACGTCGAGTGGGTGTGTCCCCTAAAGATGGAAATAAGCAAGGTTCTTTGCAGGATTCCTGATGAAAACCCCGTGTCCTTCTACACATGTGTGCTGGTGCCTCCTTCACATTCCTACCGTGACATCACAACTCAACACGAGAACTTAATGGAAAGCTCAGCTGCTCTTCAGGTCAGCGCTGATGAGGACTGAAAGCATCGCATGGGCCATGTGAGTTTCAGCAGTGTAGGTAAGTGATGATGGTGTAGGCCTCCCTGTTGTTTCCCTGATTTTGCTTCAGGTGCCCTGGCCAGAAATGATAAAGTCCCTGGCATACTCGAAACCGTGAGTTTTCCCTCTGCATATTTCAGAGACAACGCCTAACCCTGTGAACCTGCTGGGAATGCAAATACCACGTAATCATCCAGCGTTCTCAGCCACAGCAGTGACCATGAACATTTTGCTGGTGTCCTGTAGAGAGATATGCTGTCTTCTGGGACCACCACCCTGAGGTTGGCGGTCCCTGCCAGCATCCAGGTAAAAGTCGTTGAATGATGGATGTGAGCATGGTGATTTGCAGGGGTCCTGGTAGAACACCTTGTGTGTTTTCTTTCTTTCTTTCTTTCTTTCTTTCTTTCTTTCTTTCTTTCTTTCTTTCTTTCTTTCTTATTTATTTATTTATTTATTTATTTATTTATTTTGAGATAGAGTTAAGCTCTTGTCACCCAGGCTGGAGTGCAATGGCGCCATCTCAGCTAACTCCAACCTTAGCCTCCTGCATTCAAGCAATTCTCCTGCCTCTGTCTCCCGAGTTGCTGGGATTAGACGTGTGTGCCACCACCCCTGGCTAATTTTTGTATTACTAGTAGAGACGGAGTTTCACCATGTTGAGTAGGCTGGTCTCAAACTCCAGACCTCATGTGATCCGCCTGTCTTGGCCCCAAAGGTGCTTGGATTACAAACGTGACCCACCACTTCAGGCCCCTTGTGTTTTTCAGAGGCGTATGTTTCAGTGTTAAGTTTTCCAGGCTCCCAGGAGAGAATCCCGACAAACAGGAGTCACGATCAGGAGACATGTCTGCTATCTGGGTAAGTGATGGCGTGTGTGGTAAACTCACCACAGACCAGGTGATCTCCACGTATCTAGGTAAGTGAGATTCCTTTGCCTGAACTGTTTACCATGTGATGGGTTAACAGCTAATTTGGAAAGAAAGGGGATCGGCTCCCCATTCTCCTCGCCATGCGATCCTGTTCATTTCTGTCCTGGAGAGAAAGTATGATGTATGTGCTCTTTCAGTTCTGATTGATTTGAACGTACCCAGGGAACTCATGTGGCACTGTGCAACACAGGAGTAACTGTGGTGGATTTGCAGGGAAGGCAGCCAGGGAAAATAGCGTGTTCTATGATGGCCTAGACCTTGGAGGGCCTGCAAGCATCCAGGTACATTTTTAGCTCCCACAATGATTATAGTGAGCAGGCAGTTTGTAGGGTCCTGGTAGAAAAGCTGTGTCCATAGACACATTGGTCACACATGTGGTTTCAGGTTCAGGCAGGCAGAAATCAGAGCATGAGAACAGCCTTGAAGTCTCTTCAGGAGATTGAGGGTCCATAGGGTTTGGTAGGTATTCAGGTACAAGATGATCATGGCTGTCATCATCGTAGTGACCATGGTATTTTGAAGGAATCCGAGAAACAGATGATGGATATGTCTCTAACCATGGTAGTGCCCATAGGATTTTGTAGCTATAGAGTGAAAAGATGACAGTGGCCATATCCAGGGCAATGTTTGTGGGATTTTTAAGATATCCAGGCAAGAAATGAGTGTTTTTACTTAGGAAGTGAACATGGGATACTGGAGTTATAAAGGTAAGAAATGATGATAAACCTAACCTTGGGGGTGAGCATGGTATTTTCTAGATATCCAGATAAGTGTGGATGGTGGCCCTAACTCGAGTACCAAAATTGGGTTTCCTGAGGTAGGCACGTATGAGTTGATGATGTCCCTTCCCATGTTAGTGAACATGGCATTTGGTAGTATTCCAGATATGATGGCGAACCTAACCCTAAAATGACCATGAGATTGTCAGGAGTCTCATAAAGAGATGATGGTCCCCTTAACCATGAAGGTTATGATGTCGTTTTTCTGTCAGTAATTCAGAGATGATGGTATCCTAAGCACGGTAGTGAACCAGGTAAGAGATGATGGTGTCTCTAAAAATGTGACCACGGGATTCTGCAGATTCCAATGAAGGAATAATGTGTTACTAGAAATGGTAGTACCTAGGTATTTTACAGTTACCCTGGAAAGAAATGTTGTGTCCCTAGCAATGGCATTTAATCTGGGTAATTTGTAGGTCACCATGTATGGTAGGTTTTTCTGAGTCTGGTAGATCTCATGGGCTTCTGTAGGTATCCACATGAGAGATTTGTCACAAACTGTAAGCAACTGCCACTGTTGTTACCAAGGTATTTTGTAAGTATCCAGCTAAGAGCTCTGGCTTTATGGATTGTTTGGATGTAAGACTTTAATGATATCTCTTTCTTTCGTTTTTGAGTCTGGCTGAGGTAAGTGCTGATGCAGGCCTAAACCACAGTCCACTTTGTGGGACTGTCACAGAGACCCAATTCAGTGATGATTTGTCCCTACACGCCTTACGGCCATGATTTCTTTCACAATTATTCAGGTGAGAAATGATTGTGTCCTTACTGATCCCAGATAGGTCGGGCTTTCCCATTTTCTGTTTCATAGAAAGTGTCTGCCTAACCCTGTGAGTGTGGAAGGATTACAGGGATCCTGATGTTTATCACTGTATTCCCTGCCCCTGTGCTGCCCCTAGCATTTGTAGAGGTGTCTAGTCGAGAAATGGTGGTTTTCTGCTATCAGGGTTGACCTAGGATTACTGCAACTATCCAGGTCAAGTGGGTGTGTCCCATAAAGCTGGAAGTACTCAAGGTTCTTTGCAGGAGTCCTGGTGGAAAACCCTGTGTCCTTCTGCATATATGTCTTCGTGCCTATTGCTGTTCATCCTTCCTGTTGTTCCCGTGATTTCGCTTCAGGCATCCTAGGAAGAAATGGTAAGACTCCCTGGCATACTAGAAACTGTGAGTTTTCCTTCTGCATATTTCAGAGACAATGCCTAACCCCGTGTTCTCAGTGGAATTATGAATACCTGGTAATTATCCGGTGTTCCTTCCCACAGCAGTGACCGTGGACATTTTGCAGGTGTCCTGTAGAGAGAAATGCTGTCTTCTGGGACCACTGCCCTGAGCTTGGGGTGGGGGGCCCGCCAGCTTCTAGGCAAGAGTCTTTCAGTGATGGATGTGAGCATCGTGATTTGCAGGTGTCCTGGTAGAACATCCTGTGTTTCTGAGGCATATATCTCAGTATATGTTTTCCAGGTTCCTGGGAGAAAATCCTGAAGAACGGGGGTCATGAGCAGGGGACGTGTCTGCTATCTGAGTAAGTGATTGTGTGCACCGTAAACTCACCACGAACAACCTGATCTTCACGTTTGTAGGTCAGTGAGGTTCCTTTCCCTGAACGGTTTGCCACGTGATGGGTTTATGGGTATTCCGGTAAGAAAGGGTAGTGGCTCCTTGTTCTCCTTGCCGTGTGATCCTATTGTTTTCTGTCCTGGAGAGAACGTATGAGGTATGTACCCTGTGAGTGCTGATTGATTGGCACGTACCCAGGGAACTCCAGTGGCACTGTGCATCACAGGAGTAACTATAAGGTGGATTTGCAGAGAAGACAGCCAGAGAAAATGAAGTGTCCTAAGATGGCCTAGCCCTTGGAGAGACCACAAGCATCCAGGTAGATTTCTGGCTCCCACAATGATGTTAGTGAGCAGGTGGTTTTCTGGGTCCTGGTGGAAAAGCTGTGTCTGTAGGCAGATTGCTAACACATGTGGTTTCATATTCCCTTCCAGAAGTCAAGGGAACCCTCATTATGCTCGAGCAGGGGGTCTCTGCCTGTATCCAGGGAGGAGACAGTATGGGTGTAAGCAGGCCACGGACGATCCAGTCTTCCGATACACAGGTAATTGCCGATGGCATTCCTGCTATTTTTCCTCTCCTGCCGTGGGTTTTCTCAGGTCATTTTCTGTTCTTTATTTTCTGCAGTTATTCACTTAAGAAACAACGCTATGCCAACCAAGGCTAGTAAGCATTAGTCCTTGCTATGTTCGACATTAGGATAATGTGCCTTGAACCTGAGTCCATGTTGACTGTGGTAGATGCGGATGTCCAGGTAACTTTTCCTGCTCTACCAGACCACAGGATGGAATGATAGTTCTGACACATCCTCAGTCCAGAGCTGATAGTGGCGCCAACAGTGGGGTGGACGTTGGAGTTCTGCCAGGATCTAGGTAAGGTTGATGGCTCCCAGATGACGGCAGTGACCAGCCTGTGCAGTGCGTGTCTTTCTCATCTTTCAGGTACGCCACGTGGCATCCCAGAAAACACCTGTCAGATGTGTTTCTTCTGCTGCTGCTAGTCATGAGATCAAGGTGGGTCTGAGAATGGCCATTCAGAGACCCCGGATAGTAACCAGGTAATGGATGACACGAGTCCTCTGCCAATACAGACCACTTGAACTTCTGATTTCCTGGACAAAGAGGGCACTCTCCTTGACACAGTGTTTTTCCCATGGTTTCCTGCAGGTGTCCTGTAAAGTTCTCTTCCTGTAGAGAGGTAGGAGATGTTGTGACATTACCTCATGAAAGACATTCTGAATTTCCTGCATGTAGATAATTAATGACAGTTTAAGTCTGGTAGAGTAACCTTGTGTTTGGCATATGTGTCATTGGGAACAAATAATTAGTGATTCCCAATGCCAGTGAGCATGTGATTTTACTGTTTGCTTATTCAGAGGTAAGGGTTTTTATTTATTTTTTTTTTTTTCGGTTAATTTGACCCTCCACGCGAGAAACAGATATGCCAATGCCCAGGTAGTTGATCGTATTGTCTGTCACCCCGATGTGGACCGTGCTGTTTCTCCAGGTATCCCTCGTAGGCTCTGGCTTAGATATTTTTAGTTATCTGGGTACCCTGGATGAGGTGTGAAATGATACCAATGAACAAGAGTATTTGTGGGTGTCCTCGTAGCATAGGTTGTGTACCCAGCAGAGTTTCCCCAATGTGTCTTTCAGATGAATGTCAGGGCATCACAGCAGGCCTTTCAAAGCTAGGTAACATGGGGCATTGCTGGCTGAGGTAAGTGCTGACACAGGCCTAAACCACAGCCCACAGCATCGTACTGTCACAGAGGCTTAGTTCAGTGATGATGTGTCCCTACACATCTTCCCACTGTGATTTCTTTTCCATGTATTCAGATGAGAAATGATTCCGTTTTCACCACTCCCAGATAGGCCGGATTTTCCCATTTTATGAAAGTATATGCTGACCCCTGTGAGTGTTGAGGGATTGCAGGGAGCCAGGTATTTATCGCTGTGTTCCCCACTTCTGTGCTGCCCCTCCGATTTCTAGAGATGTGCAGTTGAGAAACGGTGGTTTTCTGCTATCAGGGTCAACCTGAGATTACTGCAACTATATGCATCGAGTGGGTGTGTCCCATAAAGATGGAAATAATCATGGGACTTTGTGGGAGTCTTTGCAGAAAACCCCGTGTCTTTTTACACATATGTATTGGTGCCTCTTTCAGATTCCTGCCATGACATCACAGTGAATCCAACACGCGTCCCTATCAGGAAGCTGGGCTGCTCTGCAAGTCAAGGCTGCATGAGGACCCAAAGCAACACGTGGGCCACTTGAAGTTCGGGTGTATAGGTAAGTGAGGATGGTGTCCATACTTCCTGTTGTTCCCATGATTTTGCCTCAGGTGTCCTGGTCAGAAATGACAAATGTCCCTGGCACACTAGAAACCGTGAGATTTCCCTCTGCATATTTCAGAGACAACGTCTAACCCAATGAGCGCAGTGGGACTACAAATACCAGGTAATGATCTTGGGGTTCCCAGCCACAGCGATGACGCTGGACATTTTGCAGGTGTCTTGTAGAGAGAAATGCTGTTTTCTGGGCCTGCGGCCCTGAGCTTAGGGGGTCCCGCCAGCATTCAAGTAAGAGTCCTTCAATGATGGATGCAAGCATTGTGATTTGCATGTGTCCTGTTAGAACACTTTGTGTGTTTCCGAGGCATATATCTCAGTGTAGGTTTTCCAGGGTCCCACAAGGAAATCCCGATAAACAGGAGTCAGGATCAGGGAACACTTGTCTGCTGTCTGGGTAAGTGATGGTGTTCACGGTAAACTCACCACAGACCAGGCGATCTCCACATATCTAGGTAAGCAAGGTTTCTTTGTCTGAAGGGTTTATCATGTGATGGGTTAACGGGTATTTTGGTAAGAAAGGGTAGCGGCTCTCCGTTTTCCTCGCCGTGTGATCCTATTGATTTCTGCCCTGGAAAGAATGTATGATGTATGTGGTCTGTGAGGGCTGATTGATTGTCACATACCCAGGGAACTCATGTGGCATTGTGCATCACAGGAGTAACTGCGGTGGATTTGCAGGGAAACTGGCCAGGGAGAAATAGTGTGTCCTACAATGGCCTAGACCCTGGAGGGCCCGCAAGCATCCAAATACATTTTTGACTCCCACAGTGATTATACTGAGCAGGCCGTTTGCAGGGTCCTGATGGAAAAGCTGTGTCCGTTGAGCCACTTGTCACACTTGCAGTTTCAGGTTCAGGCAGCAGAAGTCAGAGCATGAGGACAGCACTGAGGTCTCTCCAGGCGATTTATGGACTCTCGGATTTGGTAGTGATTCAGGTACGAGATGATCATGGCTCTCGTCATTGTAGTGACCATGGTATTTTGAAGGAATGCAGAAACAGATGATGGGCCTGTCCCTAACCATGGTAGTGCCCATGGGATTTTTTAGCTATAGAGTGAAAAGATGACAGTGACCATCTCCATGGTAATGTCTGGAATTTTTTAAATATCCAGGTAACAAATGAATGTTTCTGCTTAGGAAGTGAACGTAGAATACTGAAGTTACAGAGTTAAGAAATGATGATAAACTTCACCATGGGGGTGACCATGATATTTTCTAGATATCCAGATAAGTGAGGATGGTGGCCCTAACTTGACTACCAAAATTGAGTTTGCTCAGGTAGGAATGAAGGAGCTGATGATGCCACTTCTCATGTTAGTGAATATGGCATTTTGTGGTATTCCAGATATGATGGCGAACCTAATCACAAAATAACCATGAGATCATGAGATTGTCAGGGCTCTAGTAAAAAGATGGTGGTCCCCTTAACCATGAAAGTTATGATGAAATTTTGTAGGCCAGTAATTAAGAGATCACAGAGATCCTAACCGTGATACTGAACAAGGAATTTTGCAAATCACCGGGTAAGAGATGATTGTGTCTCTAAAAATGTGGTGACCATGGGATTTTGCAGATATCCAATTAAGGAATAATGTGTTCCTAGAAATCATAGTACCAAGGTATTCAGCAGTTACCCAGGAAAGAAATGATACGTCCCTAGCAATGGCATTTAATCTGGGTAATTTGTAGGTCTCCATGTATGGTAGGTTTTTCTAAATCTGGTAGATCTCTTGGGCTTCTGTAGGTATCCACATGAGAGATGATGTGTCACAAATTGTAAGTAATTGCCACTACTGTAACCAAAGTATTTTATAAGTATCCTGTTAAGAGCTCAGGCTTTATTTATTTGTCGGATATAAGACTTTCTTGTTAACTATTTTTTTTCTGTTTTTAAGAAAGAGTCGGGGTGAGGTAAGTGCTGACACAGGCTTAAACCACAGCCTGCACCGTGGGAATGTCAGAGAGACCCAGTTCAGTGAAGATGTGTCCCTACACACTTTCCCGCCATGATTTCTTTCACAGGTACTCAGGTGAGAAATGATTGAGTCCTTAACTGATTCCAGATCGGCCGGGTTTTCTTATTGTCTGTTTCATCGATGGTGCATGCTGAACCCTGTGAGTGTGGAGGCATTGCAGGGAGCCAGGTATTTATCACTATATTCTGCGCCCTGTGCTACCCCTAGGATGTCTACAGGTCTCCAGTCAAGAAACGGTGGTGTTCTGCTATCAGAGTCGACCTGGGATAACTGCAAGTATCCAGGTCATGTGTCTGTGTCCTGTAAAGATGGAAATAATCAAGGTTCTTTGCAGGAGTGCTGGCGGCAAACCCTGTGTCCTTCTGCACATATGTCTTTATACCTATTTCAGATTCCTACCGTGACATCGCAACGAATCTGACAACGGAACCTTAATGGGAAGCTCAGCTACTCTGCAGGTCAGCACTGATGAGGACCAAAACCATTGCAAGAGCCACGTGAGGCTCAGCTGTCTAGGTAAGTGATGATGGTGTCAGGCCTCCCTGTTGTTCCCGTGATTTCGCTTCAGGTGACCAGGTCGAAAATGAAAAGGGTCCCTGGCTTACTAGAAACCATGAGTTTTACCTCTGCATGTTTTGGGGATAACACCTAACCCCATGAGTGCAGAGAGACTGGAAATACCAGGTAATGATCTGATGTTCTCAGCCACAGGAGTGACTGTGGACATTTTGCAGGTGTCCTGTAGAGAGAAATGCTGTCTTCTGGGTCCACGGCCCTGAGCTTGGGGGGCCCTGCCAGCATGCAACTAAGAGCCCTTCAATGATGGATGTGAGCATCGTGATTTGCAGGCGTCCTGGTAGAACACCTTGTGTGTTTATTTATTTATATATATTTTTTGAGATAGAGTTTCACTCTTGTTGCCTACGCTGGAGTGCAGTGGCTCGATCTCACCTCACTCCAACCTCCAACTTCTGTGTTCAAGAAATCCTCCTGCCTCAGCCTCCCGAGTTGCTGGGATTACAGGCATGTGGAACACTCCCAGCTAATTTTTGTATTACTAGTAGAGATGGAGTTTCACTATGTTGGGCAGGCTTGTCTCAAACTTCAGACCTCAGGTGATCCACCTGTCTCGGCCCCCAAAGTGCTGGGATTACAAGCATGAGCACCACACCTGGCTCTTCATGTGCTTCCAAGGCATGTTTCTCAGTGTATGTTTTCCAGGTTCTCCCGAGGAAATCCCTGGTAATGTCCATGGGATTTTTTTAAATATCCAGATAAGATATGAGTGTTTCTACTTAGGAAGTGAGCATGGGATACTGAAGTTATAAAGGTAAGAAATGATGATGAACCTAATCGTGTGGGTGACCATGCTATGTTCTAGATATCCAGATAAGAGTGAATGGTGGCCCTAACTCTAGTATCAAAATTGATTTTCCTCAGGTAGGCAAGTAGGACCTGGTGATGTTTCTTACCGTGTTAGTGAACATGGCGTTTTGTGGTATTCCAGATATGATAGCAAACCTAACCACAAAAGTGACCATGAGGTTGTCAGGGGTCTAGTAAAGAGATGATGGTCCCCTTAACCGTGACGGTCATGATGAAATTTTGTAGGTCAGTAATTAAGAGATGACAGAGATCCTAACCACGTAGTGAACAAGGGATTTTGCAAGTCACCAGGTGTGAGATAATGGTGTCTCTAAAAATGTGGTGACGGTGGGATTTTGCAGATTCCAATTAAGGAATAATGTGTTACTAGAAAAGGTAGTACCAAGGTATTTAACAGTTATCCAGGAAAGAAATGATGTGTCCCTAGCAATGGCATTTAATCTGAGTAATTTGTAGGCTTCCATGTATGGTAGGTTTTTCTAAATCTGGCATATCTCCTGGCCTTCTGTAGGTATCCACATGAGAGATGATGTGTCACAAATTGTAAGTAACTGCCACTACCGTAACCAAAGTATTTTATAAGTGTCCAGCCAAGAGCTCTGGCTTTATATATTTGTTGGATTTATGACTATTTTTTTCTGTGTTTTTATAGTATTTTTTTTTCTTTTTTTGAGAGAGCCCAGCTGAGGTAAGTGCTGATGCACACATAAACCACAACACGCACCGTGGGACTGTGCCAGAGACCTGGTTCACTGATGAGGTGTCCCCACACGTCTTCCCGCCGTGATTTCTTTCACAGGTACTCAGCTTAGAAATGATTGAGTCCTTACCAATCCCAGATTGGCCAGGTTTTCCCGTTTTCTGTTTCAACAAAAGTGTATGCTGAAACCTGTGAGTGTAGAGGGATTGCAGGGAGTCAGGTATTTATCATGGTATTCCCTGCCCCCGTGCTGCCCCTAGGATGTCTACAGGTGAACCGTCGAGAAACGGTGGTTTTCTGCGATCAGGGTCCACCTGAGATTACTGCAAGTATCCAGGTCGAGTGGGTGTGTCCCAAAAAGATGGAAATCATCAAGGTTATTTGTAGGAGTGCTGGTGGAAAACCCCGTGTCCTTCTACACATGTGTCTTCTACACATCTGATTTTGGAAGCTGCCAGAGAAGATATGATGGTGTCTCTAAAAATCTCTAAAAATGTGGAGACCATGGCATTTTGCAGATAACCAATTAAGTAATAATGTGTCACTAGAAATGGTAGTCCCAAGGTATTTAACAGTTTTTCAGTTACCCAGGAAAGAAATGATGTGTCCTTAGCAATGGCATTTAATTTGGTTAATTTGTAGGTCTCCATGTCTGGTAGGTATTTCTATATCTGGTCGATCTCATGGGCTTCTGTAGGTATCCACATGAGAGACGATGTGTCACAAATTGTAACCAAGTGCCAAGGTGTTTTACAAGTATCTCACTTAAAGCTCCGGTGAATATAAGTTTTTGAAGATATCCAGTAGGGAATGATGTTGGCCTAAGCCATGGTAATGCCCACGAGTAGTGCCCATATCTTGGTAACAGGTGGTGTGTGTCTAATTATGGTTGTCACCATGGCTTTTTTTGCAAATTCCAGCAACATAATGAAGACAATCTTAACCACTCTTATGAATATAGGATTTAGCAAGAATTGAGGAAAGAAATAATGTGGGCTTTAACCATGTGGACATGATTAGATTTGGGGGATTTCTAAATAAGTGATCATGGTGTCCCTAATCATGGGATTTTGCAGGTTGTAGTCAATAGGTGATGATGACTATTTAACCTATTTAACAGTAGGCGCAAACATGGGATTTCTTGATACCCAGGTAAGACATGATGTGGTTGTTAAACATATTACAGACCCAGGTAAGACATGATGTGGTCCTTAAACATATTACAGACCATATGATTTTTTAGATATCTAGATAAGCAATAATATATCCTGAAATCTTGATGTTACCTTTTTTTTCCCCATTTAAAAAGTCGCTCATTCTCAAATATTTGTGCAGGGCTGATTTCAGAGTATAGGAATGTACCAGCGGCCGGCCCAGTGGCTCACGCTTTAATCCCTACACTTTTGGAGGCCGAGGCAGGCAGATCACTTTAGGTCAGGAGTTCGAGACCAGCCTGGCCAACATAGTGAAACCCTGTCTCTACTAAAAGTACAAAATTTAGCCGGGCGTCCTCGTACATGCCTGTAGTCCCAGCTAGTCGGGAGGCTGAGGCACGAGAATCACTTGAACCCAGAAGGCAGATGTTGCAGTGAGCCGAGGTTGGGCCACTGCAGTCCAGACTGGACGACAGAGCAAGTCTTTGCCCCCGTCAGCCCACCCCCAAACAAAGAAAGAGTAATGCACCAGAGTCATGAAATAATGATCTTACCACAGAGGGCGTAAAAAGCAAAACCTCAGAAAATATTACCATATTTCAAATGACTTGTGGAAAATAATTAAGGACCAGGTAGCAGAAATTGTGATCAGAGGAAATAACATTAGAATATACTTAAGTGCACAGTACATAGTTGGAGGGCGAACTATTTATCCTTCTAAAACCGTTACTATGATCAACACAGACAAGAGACACTTTCCTGAAAGGTTAAATTGGTTCATGAGAAATAAAAGCAACCAAAATGAGCCACATTATCTACAATAGAAGAGACTATATGGAAAAAGTTCTATGGCAAGAGCTAATTAGTTGGTATACAAAAAGATCCATGAAAAATGACCCAATTTTAGACACGTTAGATATTGTACGCTCAAAAATCAAAGGAACATTTGGAAAGCTAATTTAAATTTAATTAATTGCTGAATGTCTCGTTGGCTAGTAGTTGAACGATCATTATTTAGTCCCACATCTCTCTCATCATTTTGTTTGCAAACTGTCTAAAAGCCTGATTTCCTCATCTCTTTGAAAGATGACCAAAATGGATCCTACAGTATAATCACACAGGATAATGTTGGAAAGTACGACTATCTAAATTATTTTTAAAGGCATTATTTTTCTCCTTTGATTTTCAACTTCTTTCTCATAATTTCTAAAACGGTGTCGACAGTGGCCTGTACCGTGTCTTCATTGATGTCATCACTGAGATCACTCTCAATTGCTCTCGAACTTGTTGTTGGCCTTTCGTGTAGATATGAACTGCGACCTGGCGGATCTGACTGTTGTTGCTGCTGCTTCTGTTCCTGCTGATGCTTTTCAAAATAGTCTTCTTTTATTTTCTTCGGCTGTTCCGAAGCAGGAGTTACACATGATGTCTTTGGAAGGTCTTGTGATGTGTTTCTGGAACTACCTGGCATGCTTAGCTCAGTAGCCCTGCGGAGATCTTCATCTTCTCTATTGGCCTCTTGGCGACTTAGTTCAAGGGCCCTCTGAAAATCCTCATCTTGGTCTGATGTTTCAGACTCATCACTTTCTTCTAACACTTTTTCAAGGAATGTTTTATAGACTCTATGCTCTTTTTCTTTTAGTAATTTTTTTCCATTAAGTTTTGGTGTATCCATCTCTTCGACACTGATGATCTGCAGGAGTTGGTCAGCTTCACAGTCTGGCAGATCACCCTTGATAACAAATACAGAATATGCTTGTTGTTGTAATCGAGCCAAGAAATTTGCAAGGCATGTATCTGATATTAATTCTGGACCCGCCAAGAGAGAATTCAAGTTAAACCAGTGTTTTCCGAATTTTCTAATGGTAAACCAGTGTTGTTTATAATTACATATAAAAGATCTTTCATTTATAGGATCAATCCCGAGCTTCTGATATTCAGGATTATTGAAATGGATGATGTCTAAACCCCAGAACTTCAAGGCATTGCTTATTACCTGAATGGAGAAGAAACCGGTATCATCCATGTTTTCTGAAGGCTGCTGTAAAAATGCGAGATACTCTTCACTGGTGACTCCCCCTTCTGCCATTCTCATCCTCTCTTCTTCATCTAGCTGATGTGCAATTGAGGCTAATTCCACAGGGCTAAAATATTCTCCTTGCAGTAGATTGTTCAAACAGTGCTGAGCACACAGGAAACCTTCTTGTTTCTCATGAAAGATGAAATCCATGTTGATTGTATCCGTGAGTTTCTGTAGGTATGCTGGAAGATGTTGTATGCCCAGCTATGGCAGCTACCTGGGCAGTTTGTAGATAGCCATGTGATAGTTGTTAGGTGTTCAAACCTTATGAAGACCATGGGTTTCTGTAGGTATTCAGGTAAGAGATGATATGTCACAAAGCACTATTGTGACCAAGGTGGTTTTGCCAGTATCCAGTCAAGAGCTGATGGTAAACCTAAAGTGAATATGGGATTTTGGAGTTATCCCATAGGTGATAATGGTGACTTGCACCATAGTAGTGCCCATTGGAATTTCAGATGTCCTATAAAAATAATGTCTGTCTAATTATGCTTGTCAGCATGGTTTTAGTAAGTAAATAAAGGTGAAATTTACCACAGCACTAAACAGAAGATTTGGCAGGTAACTGGGAAAGAAATAACATGGGCTTTAACCGAATGGACACCATGGGATTTTGGAACTGTCTGGCTAAGTTATCATGATGTCACTGACCACAGTAATAGCCGTAGAATTTTGTAGGTTCCAGTCAATAGATGACAATAAAACTCACAGTGGCAATGAAGATGGGACTTTGCTGGTATCCTAGTTAGAGATGATGTGGACCTGAAAAACATGAGTGACCAAATGATCTTCAGACATCTAGAAAACTGGTGATGATGTCCTGAACTCTTTTCTTATCCATGTGTTTTTACAGGTGTTCAGGTAAGAAATGTGTGTGCCTAACAAAAGTAGTAACCATTAGATTTTACTGTTTTCTAGTTCAGAGACAATCTTTCTCAAACTTAGTAGTGACAAAGATATTAGCAGGTATCCGGGTAGGATATCACAGAGTTCCTCACCACAGTAGTAACTATGAGATTTTTGCAGGTGTCCAGTGAACAGACAGTGTGTGAAACTGCTGTGTTGACCTCGGACTTCTCTGAGTGTCCAAGTGCACTTAGTGGTTGCCCTAATGATTGTAGTGAGTATATGCATGGAATTATCAGGGGTCCAGATGGAAGGACATGTATCCTGACCAGGGTTGCCACCATATGTTTTCTCAGCAGGTAGTCAAGAGATGATGGTGTCTCTAACTACAACATTGGCCTTAGAACCTTAGGATTCAGGTAGAGTTGATGGTTCCCCTAACAATACTAGTCACCATGGGATTTTTTGAGGTCCATATAGAAGATGTATCCCTAACCACTACTGCTGCCATATGGTTTTGCAAGCTCCTATCAAGAGATAATGGTGAGACTCATATTGGTCATTTTTGTAGGAATTTCATGGAATCTAGCTAAGTGATTATGTGGACCTTAAACACAGTACAGACCATCTGCTCTTCAGACATCGAGGTAAGTGATGATGATGTCCTCAGCATGTGTTGGTATCATGTGTTTTGCAGGTATTCGGGTAAAAAAAAAAATGATACGGGCTCTACCAATAAGTATTAGAATCCATGAGATTTAGCTTAACCAGTTTTCTAGTTTAGAGATATTGTGTGTTTAACTTTAGGAGTGAATGAGGGATTTTCAGGTATCTAGGCAAGTGATCATAACTTTCTTCACCACAGTAATGACCATGAGATTTTCGTATATGCCCAGACAATAAATGATGGTGCCCGTACCAATGTGTTGACCTTCAGGTTCTGCCAATATCCAGGTAGCATTAATGGGTTTGTAAAGATGGAAGTGACAAAAGTTATTTGCAGATGTTCTGCTAGAAAAAGTTGCATTCTTAAACACATCTGTCACAATGTGTTTTTTCAGGTTTCAGTGTAAAGATCAAGGTAACCCCAACGATGGGGATTAACATGGAGCTTTGCTGGTATCCAGGCAAGTGATGATGTGGGTCTTACCACACAGTAGACATTCTGACCTTCAGAAATTTACATAAGTGATGATGATACCTCTAACATTTGTGTTACTGTGTTTTGTTTTGTTTTTTTGCAGATATTCAGGTAACAAATTATAGTGTTCCCATAATTCCTATTTAAGAGTACACCCTTACTGCTTACTAGTGCAGACATGTTTTGAAATCTGGCTAAGACTGAGGGATTTGTGAGTTTCCAAGTAAATTATCGTACTGTTTCTCATCTCAGTATTGACCATGGTATTTTTACAGGTACACAGTCAAGAGATGATGACATATCCATGGTTTTGACCTGGATATTCTGCAAGTATCAAGGTAAACTTGATGGTTCTCCTACTGCTAGTGATTCTCATGAGATGTTGTGTGGTCTAAGTAGAAAAAGACGTATCTCTAACCATGGCTGCCTTCATGGGTTTTGTAGGTGTTGTCAGTGGATGATGGTGAAACTAACAATGATAGTGAACATGGACTTAGCTAAAAGAGAGGGAAAAGATGGTGTGAGCCTTTACCCTTTAGAGAGCTTCAGATTTCAGTTATCTAGGTAAGCGTTGATGGTGCCTGTAATACTGTGGTTGTAAGAATGTTGTTTTTATAAAGAGGCATTCAGGTAAGGACAGTGCTAATATAAAGGTGAGAAATCATGTGGCATTTATACACTAGAGACCTGAATTTCAGATATCTAGGAAATTGATGATGGTGATCATAACTGTAATAGTTACCTGGTTTGGTACAGGTTTGCAGGGAAGAAATGAACTTGCTCCACTAGTAAGAGTAAGCATGAGATTTAAAAAAATTTTTTAGCGATAATTTGTACTTAACCCTAGTAGCAATTGAGAAACCTGCAGGTATCTGGTAAGATATCACACTGTCTATCACCCCGCCAGTGACCATGGGATTTTTGCAAGTATTTCTTCAAAGGAGAGAAGTGTCTTTATTAGGGTTTAACTTCATACCTCTCAAACTATCCAGGTAGCATTGATGAGTCACAAAAAGAAGTGATCAAGGGTATTTGCAGGTGTCCAGGTATTATGAGAGGTGTACGCTTTTCAGGTTCCTTTCATGAGATTATAGTGAGCTTAACAATGGCCATTAATGGTGGACATTATGAGTATGTGGTAAGTGATGAGGTGTGCTTAATGCACAGCTGAAAATATTTGACCTTGGCATAAGAAGGTAAGTGATGAAAGTGCCCCAACAGTTGTTACAATGTTTGCTTGCTTGTTTGTTTTGAAGATATTGAGATAAGAAACCATAGTCCTTACCAGTGTTAGGAACCATGAGTTCTCAGTTTTACATATTTTAGAAAATTTATCTTTAACCCCGTGGGTATTGAGTCATTGCCGTATCCAGATAATTTTCATGGTGTTCCTCACCACAGTAGTAACCATGGGATTTTTGCAGACATGCAGTCAACAAACAGTGGCTTCATCTGGCAATGTTGTTGACCTTGAGTAGTGCAAATGTCCAGCTAGAGTGTATATGTCCCATAATGATGGAAGTGACAAAAGTTATTTGCAAGCATCATGCTTAAAAAAGTGTCCTTTCACACATATTTCAAAATGTGTTTTTCAAAGTCCTGTCAAGAGATGGTGGTGAACCGAACAATGATTGTTAATATGGTAGGTGTTGATGTGGGTCTTTCACACTACAGAACATCTGATCTTCACATACCTAGGTCAGTGATGATGATGTCCCTAGTACTTGTATTACCATGTTTTTATTTTCAGCTATCAGACAAGGGCTTTACTGGTATAGAGTTAAGAACTAATACGACTTTTATGTAGTAGAGACCTTCCTATTTTGAGATATCCAGGTAATTAACGATGGTGCTGAGAACTCTGATACTAATCTTCTTTTTTGGCTGGTTTCCATAGAGGAAATTAGTTTTGTCTAACAGTATAAATAAGCATGAGATTTTACTGTATTCTTATGTAGAGCTAATGTGTATTTAATAATCCTAGTGTTAGATGGACATGTAGGTATCCAGCTAATTTATCCTATTTTTCATCACCGCATAATGACCGTGGGATTTCTGCAGGTATCCATGTAAGAGAGGAAAGTGTCTCTTACTAGATTTTGACATTGGAGTTCTGCAAGTGTTCAAGTAATGTTGATGGATCCCAAAATGACAGAAATGACCAGGGGAATATGCAGGTGACCAGGTATAATCAGATGTATATCAAATATAACATTTTTCATAATGTGTTTTTCAGGATTCTGTCAGGAAATTATGGTGAGCCCAACAATGGTAGTTGATGTGGGACACTGCTGGAATATAGGTAACTGATGTGGTAAGTTTAAATCACAGCAAGTCTACTTGATTTTCCTATATCTAGGTAAGTGATTAATGATGTCCCAAATACTTGTTACTGTGTTTGTTTCTTTTTTCTTTATGTATTCAGTGATGAAAAGTTCTTACTAGTAATATAACCCAGGAGTTCTTTCTTGTTACATTTTAGGGAAAATTTCTTTAACTTTGTGAGTATTGAGGGATTGTCACAGTAATTACCATTGTGTTTCCCACTGCATTCGTAATCATAGGATCTTCGCAGTTATCCAGTCAAGAAATTATGGTCTTATCTGAAATGGTGTTTACCTTGATGTACTACAAATATTCAAGTAGAGTTGATGTGTCCAGTAATATTGGAAGTAACTAAGGTTAGTTGACAGCATCCTCATAGAAAATAAATTGTGTCCTTTAACATGTATTTTCTAAAGTGTTTTTCATATTCCTGTCAAGAGAGCACGGGGAACCTAAAGATGGTTAACATGGGACGTTGCTGGTGTCCAGGTAAGTGGTGATGTGAGCCACAGTGGTATTGTTGGCTTCTACGTAGTGTTGTCAGTTTTTTTTTTTTTTTTAAAGTATTCAGGTACGAAATGATAATCTCCTTACTATTACTATTAACTATGTTAAGTTTGTTTTACATATTAATGTAAACTTATGTTTAGCCTAGTGAGTGTTGGATTTGCAGATATCTAAGTAATTCTTATGATGTCCTGCTTGTCAGATGTAACCCCGGGACTTCTGGAAGTGTGCAGTGAACAGAAAGTGTTTTCACTAACAGTAGTGCAGACCATAGAATACTACAAGTAATCAGGTAGAATTGATGAGTCCTGCCATGGAGGAAGCCACCAACTTTGTGCATAGCTGTTCAGGAGGAAAAAATTGTGTGCATAGGAACATTTGTAACAATTTGTTCTTCAGGTTTCAGTCCAGAGAACATGATGAACTTCAAAATGGTCATTCACAGGGATTCACCTGGTGCCCAGGTAAGTGCTGATGTGAGCCTAAACCACAGTACAGGCCGTCTGATCTTCGTGTATATAGGTAATGATGGTGTCACATTTTTTTGACTATGTGTTTATCGCAACTATTCAGCTAAGCATGAGATAGCCCTTAACAATATGAGGAACCGTGAATTTTCACTTTTTTATTCTGCAGAGAATGTATGCTCAACCCTTTTAGTGATGAAGAACTGCACATATCTAGATAACGTTCGTGGTGTTCCTCCTCCACTAGTATCCATGGGAATTTTGAGAGTGTAGTCAGAAAATGATGTTCTTATCTGGCAACAGAACTTCCTTGGAGTACTTCAGATATTCAGGTAGAGTTGATGGTTTCTGCATGATGGCAGTGATCAAGGTTATTTTCAGGCATCCTGATACAAAAGGTTGTGTTCTTCAACACATATCTCGAATTATGCTTTTCAGATGCCTATCCAGAGATCACAATGGACCTAAATATGTTTGTTAACAGGAGACATTGTTGGTGTCCAGGTAAGTGATTATATGACATTGACTCATGAGAGACCTTCTGATTTCAGATACCTGAGCAGTTAATGATATCCTTAAGACACATATATTAACATTGTTTTTGACGTGTGTGCAGTTAGAGAATTAGTTCCTAACAATACCAGTAAACATGAGATTCTCCTGTATGCTTATTTAGAGATAATGCATATTTATCACTCCGAGCAACAGGTGAATATGCAGGTATCCAGGTAAGTTATAGTCTTATCTGTCACCAGGTTATCGGTCATTTTGCAGGTATGTCTTCAAGAGATGAAGGAGTTTCTTACCTTGGTTTGAACTTGGAATTCAGCAGGCATCCAGGTAGCATGGATGTGTCCTGAAATGATACAAGTGATCAAAGGACTTTGCAGGTGTTCAGGTATCTGAAGATACTTACCAAGCACATTTTCCACAATACCGGATGCATTTTCCACAATGTGTTTTTCAGATCCAAGTCAAGACATCATAGTGAGTCTGTGAAAGGTAATCAGGGAGTCTGTGAAAGATGGGACGTTGCTGATATCAAAGCAAGAGATGGTGTGGGACAAAAGCACAGCACAGCGCAGCCCATCTGATCGTCATGTGCATAGGTAAGTGATGACAGCGCCCCAAGCACTTCTTTATTGCCTTTTCCATAATTTTTTTGCAGGGCTTCAGGAAAGAAATTATAGAACCTGTATCAATTCCAGAAACCGTGCGTCTTTACTTTTCATATATTAGGGAACATGTATGGCAAACCCTCTGAGTTTGAGGGATTGCATGTATCCAGGCAATGATCATGGTGATTTTCACTGCAGTAGAAACCACGTGATTTTTTAGGTTTCCTCTCAAGAAATGATAGTTTGATATGACAACAGTGTTGTCCTTGGAATACTGCAAATGTCCAGGTACAGTTGATTTGTCTCATAAGGATGGAGCTCTCCAAGATTATTTGCAAGTGTCCTCCTGGAAAACATGGCATCCTTTAACACATATTCACATTGTGTTTCAGGTTCCTGTGAACTGATTGTTATGAAACTAAAAGTGGATGTTAATAAAGACATTTCTGGTCTAAGTAAGTGATGATGCACACCCTAACCAATCATGAATCATCTGATTTTTATATATCTAGGTAAGTTTTACCATTTGATTTTTGGTATGTATGCAGGTAAAACACGATAGTATTTTATTAATTCTAGCAGACATGTTATCACAGAGTTTGTATTTCACAGAAAATTTACATTTAACCAGGTGAGTGGTCAATGATTTCCATGTGTCCTTGAAAATATCTTGTGGCTCCCCATCAGAGTAGCAACCATGGGATATTATCAGCTGTGCAATTATCACCACCCATCATGGTGTCTCTAACAAAGATGTGTTGACCTTGAATTGAAGCAAGTATCTAGGTAGAGTTGATGTGTATTCCAAAATAATGGACGCATACAAGGTTGTAGGCAAGTGTCCGGGGAGAACAAGTTGTGACCTTAAACACATTTGTCTTATATGATGTTTCAGGTTCTTGTCAAAACTATGAGGTGAATCACATAATGCTCAGTAATGAAATATTGCTTGTAAACAGGTAGTGATAACTGTTTGCTTCCTGTAATGGAGGTAATCACACAATGCAGAGCATTGGATTTTCTAGGTATGTAAAAAGGGATCCCTAATGCTTAAGCTACTATGTATTTTGTAGGTAATCCATTCAGGGTTTTGGGCTAGTATACAGCTACCAGATAATGTTGTATTACTATGTAAAACACCTTGGTATTTTCAGATATCAACTTTATTGATGTTTTACACAATATTAACTTGTTTTTCACATTTATGCAGTTAAAAATAAATATGCCTCTAGTAATACAAATACTCAAGAGAATTTATTGCATATCTTGACAGACAATGAGTATTGAACACTTACAGGGCTGCACAAATCCACAGGCATCTGGATTAACAGTATTGTCCAAAACCATGAAATTAACAACTGGAATTATGCAGGGATCTAATCAAGAAAGTACAAGGATTCTTAAAAGGCGTTTTCCTCAAATTTCTACAAGTATTGAGGTATATTTGATGATTACAAAAATAATAAAAGGGACCAGAAAAGATTGGAGGTATATAGGTAGAATGATACGTGTACCAGTCACACTGTTCACAATATATATTTCAGATTTACATTAAAATATCGCAGCAAGCCTGTCAAAGCTAGGTAACGTGGGACATTGCTGGCAGAGGTAAGTGCTGATGTGGGCCTTAACTACAGCCCGCAGCGTGGGACTTTCACAGAGACTAGTTTAGTGATGATGTGTCCCTAAACGTCATCCCGCCATGATTTTTTCCCAGGTATTCAGGTGAGAAATGATTGAGTCTTAACCAATCTCAGATAGGCTAGGTTTTCTAATTTTCTCTTTCACTGAAAGTGTATGCTGACCCTGTGAGTGTTGAAGGATTGCAAGTAACCAGGTATTTATCACTGTATTACCCACCCCCATGCTGCCCCTAGGATTTGTGGAAGTGTCCAGTTGTGAAACGGTGGTTTTCTGCTATCAGGGTCAACCTATGATTACTGCAAGTATCCAGGTCGAGTGGTGTGTCCCATAAAGCTGGAAGAACTCAAGGTTCTTTGCAGGAGTCCTGGTGGAAAACCCTGTGTCCTTCTACATATATGTCTTCGTGCCTATTTCAGCCCTGTACCGTGACATCACAATGAGTATGATACAGGTCTGGAGGTCCGCACTGATGAGGACTGAAAGCAACGCACGGGCCACGTGAGGTTCAGCTGTCTAGGAAAGTGATGATGGTGTCCATCCTTCCTGTTTCCATGATTTCACTTCAGTTGTCCTAGGAAAAAATGGTAAGACTCCCTGGCATACTAAACCGTGAGTTTTCCCTCTGCATATTTCAGAGACAGTGACTAACCCTGTGAGTGCAGTGGGACAGCAAATACCAGGTAATGATCTGGCTTTCCCAGCCACAGCAGTGACTGTGCACATTTTGCAGGTGTCCTGTAGAGAGAAATGCTGTCTTCTGGGACCACGGCCCTGAGCTTGGAGGCCCTGTCAGCATCCAGGTAAGAGTCTTTCAGTGATGGATGTGAGCATCGTGATTTGCAGGTGTCCTGTTAGAACAGCTTGTGTGTTTCTGAGGCATATATCTCAGTTTATGCTTTCCAGGTTCCCGGGAGGAAATCCTGACTAACCAGAAACACGAACAGGGGACGTGTCCGCTATCTGGGTAAGTGATGGTGTGTGCTGTAAACTCAACACAGACCATTTGATCTTAACGTATTAGGTCAGTGAGGTTCCTTTCCCTGAACGGTTTACCATGTGATGGGTTTATGGGTGTTCTGGTAAGAAAGGGTAGTAGCTCCCCGTTCTCCTTGCCATGTGATCCTGTTGTTTTCAGTCCGGGAGAGAACGTATGAGGTATGTACCCTGTGAGTGCTGATTGATTGGCACGTGCCCAGGGAACTCACATGGCACTGTGCATCACAGGAGTAACCATGGTGGCTTTGCAGAGAAGCGGGCCAGAGAAAATGGCATGTCCTACAATGGCCTAGACGTTGGAGGGCCTGCAGACATCCAGGTACAATTTTGGCTCCCACAATGATGATCGTGAGCAGGCGGTTTTCAGGGTCCTAGTGGAAATGCTGTGTCCATAGATACATTGGTCACATATGTGGTTTTAGGTTCCCGTGGAAAGGTCACAGGAAACATTTTCGTGGTTGAGCAGAGGACTGTGCCTGTATTTAGGTGGGTGACGGCGTGGGCCTAAGCAGGCCACGGACTATCCAATCTTCCCATACACAGGTAAATGCAGATGGCTTTCCGGCTCTTGTCCCTGTCCTGCCATGGGTTCCTCGGCTTATTTTCTGTTCTTTATTTTCTGCAGTTATTCAGTTAAGAAACAATGCTTTGCCAATCAAGACTGGTAAGCATTAGTCCTTGCTATGTTCAACTTTAGGAAAATGTGCCTTGAACCTGAGTCCGTGTTGACTGAGGGAGATGTGGGTGTCCAGGTAAATTATCCTACTCTACCAGACCACAGGATGGAATGATAGTTCTGACACATCCTCAGTCCGGAGTCAATAATGGTGCCAGCAGTGGGGTGGAAGTTGGAGTTCTGCCAGGATCTAGGTAAGGTCGGTGGTTCCCAGATGATGGCAGTGACCAGGCTGTGTAGTGCATATCTTTTTTGTCTTTCAGGTACGCCAAGTGGCATCCCGGAAAACACCTGTCAGATGCGTTTCTTCTGCTGCTGCTAGTCGTGAGATCAAGGCCAGCCTGAGAGTGGCCATTCAGGGGCCCTGGATTGTAACTACGTAATTGATCGCATGAGTCCTATGCCAGTACAGACCACCTGAACTTCAGATTTCCTGGACAAAGAGGGCACTCTGCTTGACACAGTGTTTTTCCCATGGTTTCCTGCAGGTGTCCCGTAAAGTTCTCTTCCTGTAGAGAGGTAGGAGATGTTGTGACATTATCTCATGAAAGACATTCTGTGTTTCCTGCATGTAGATAAAATTAATGACGGTTTTGAGTCTGGTAGAGTAACCTTGTGTTTGGCATATGTGTCATTGGGAAAAAATAATTAGTGATTCCCAATGCCACTAAGCATGAGATTTTACTGTTTGCTCATTCAGAGGTAAGGCTTTGTTTGTTTTTTACAAATTTCACACTCCACGCAATAGACAGATATGCCAATGCCCAGGTAGTTGATCATATTGTCTGTCACCCCGATGTGGACTGTGGTGTTTCTGCAGGTATCCCTTATAGGCTGTAGCCTCAGAGTTCTTCTGTTATCTAGGTAGCCTTGATGAGTCGTGAAATGATGCCAGTGAACAAGAGTATTTGTGATTGTCCTTGTAGCATAGGTTGTGGACCAAGCAGTTTCCATAATATGTCTTTCAGATGTGTGTCAGGGCATCACAGCAGGCCTCTCAATCCTAGGTAATGTGAGACATTGCTGGGTGAAGTAAGTGCCACAGCCTGCAGTGTGGGACTGTTACAGAGACCTAGTTCAGTGATCATGTGTCCCTACATGTCTTCCCATCATGATTTCTTTCCCAGGTATTTGGGAGAGAAATGATTGAGTCCTTACCAATCGCAGATAGGCCAAGTTTTCCCATTTTCTGTTTCACCAAAAGTATATGCTGAACCCTGAGAGTGTTGAGGGATTGCAGGTAACCAGCCAGGTATGTATCACTGTGTTCCCCACCCCTGTTCTGCCAATAGGATTTCTCCCGGTGTCCAGTCAAGAAATAATGGATTTCTGCATAGATTTTGACCATGTATCACTGAAGTTGTGCAGGTAGATTTGATATGTCCCATAACTGTGGAAGTGGCTAAGTTTATCTGCTGTTCTTCTGATGTACAAACTTATGTCCTGAAACATATTTTTCATAGTGTGTTTTTGAGGTCCTATTACAGAGATGAAGGTTAATCTAACCTTGGTTTTCAGTGGCAGATACTTATGTTACTAAGTGTTGATGTGAACCTAAACCAAAAAACAGCCTGTGAATATCATATTTCTTGATAAGAGATGAACATGGCTCTTACACTTGTCATTACTATGATTTCTTTCAGATATTCAGGTAAGAAATGTAGAGTCCTGGCCGGGCGCAGTGGCCCACGCCTGTAATCCCAGCACTTTGGGAGGCCAAGGCTGGTGGATCACAAGGTCAGGAGATCGAGACCATCCTGGCTGACACGGTGAAACCCCGTCTCTACTAAAAATACAAAAAATTACCCAGGCATGGTGGTGGGCGCCTGTAGTCCCAGCTACTCGGGAGGCTGAGGCAGGAGAATGGCGTGAACCTGGGAGGCGGAGCTTGCAGTGAGCCAAGATAGCGCCACTGCACTCTAGCCTGGGACAGAGTGAAACTCTGTCTAAAAAAAAAAAAAAAAAAAAAAATGTGGAGTCCTTATCACTTCTCAAAACCAAGGGTTTTTCCTCTATATATATAAATTTTTTTTGAAAATTCAACTATCTTTTTTTAAATTATATTTTAAGTTCTCAGATACATGTGCAGAACGCGCAGGTTTGTTACATAGGTATGCATGTGCCTTGGTGGTTTGCTGCACCCATCAACCCGTCATCTACATTAGGTATTTCTCCTAATGCTATCCCTCCCGTAGCCCCCCACCCCCTGACAGGCCCCAGTGTGTGATGTTCCCCTCCTTCTGCCCATGTGTTCTCATTGTTCACCTCCCACTTATGAGTGAGAACATGTGGTGTTTGGTTTTATGTTCCTGTGTTAGTTTGCTGAGAATGATGGTTTCCAGCTTCATCCATGTCCCTGCAAAGGATGTGAACTCATTCTTTTTTATGCCTGCATAGTATTCCATGGTGTATGTGTGCCACATTTTCTTTATCCAGTCTGTCATTGATGGGCATTTGGGTTGGTTCCAAGTCTTTGCTATTGTGAATATTGGTGCAATAAACATACGTGTGCATGTGTCTTTATAGTAGAATGATTTATAATCCTCTGGGTATACACCCAGTAATGGGATTGCTGGGTCAAATGGTATTTCTGGTTTTAGATCCTTGAGGAATAATCAAAACCACAATTAGATACCATCTCACGCCAGTTAAATTAGTCCTCTTTATATTTTAAGAAAACATTTGTTTTGTCCTGTGAGCGTTGTTGGATTGCACATATTCAGATTATTATGAGATGTTCCCATCTGCTGTAGTAAACATGGAAATTTTGAAGGTGTCTGACAATAGTTTTGGTCCTGGAGTACTAAAAGTATCCAGGTAGAGTTCATGTTTTCCATAGTGATAAAAGCAACCAAAGCTCTTAGCAAATTGTACTGCTAGAACATGTTATGTGTTTTTTACACATATGTCATAATATGTTTTTCAGATTCCTGGAAGAAATCCCAATGAACAGGGGTCATTATCAGGCCACATTTCTGGTATCTGTGGTAAGTAATGATGTTCAGTTTAACCCCATCACAGACCATTTGATCTTCATATATCTAGGTAAGTGATGTCCGTTTATGTGAACTGTTTACCATGTGCTTTTGTAACAGTTATTTTTGTAAGTAATGACAGTATTTCTAGTTCTAGTGACCATGTTATATTGTTTTTAATTTAGAGAAAACTTATGGTTTACGCTGTGAGTATCAAATGATTTGCATGTACACAGATAACAACTTGGTGTGCTTTATACTAGTAACTGTGGTATATTTGCAGATAGGTAGTCAAGAAAAAATGGTGTGTCCTTCAAGGGTGTAGACCTTGGGAATACTGCAAAATTTCATGTAGATTTATGTCTTCTGCAATGATGACAGTCAAAAAGTTATTTGCAGGGTTCTGGTGGAAAAGTTGTGTCCACAGACACATTTGTCATAATGTGGTTTCAGGTTCCTGTCAAGGGGTCATGGGAAACCTCATCATGATCAACAATGGGGCATTGCTGGTATCCAAGCCAATTATGATGTGGGCCTTAAACACCCTACAAAAATGTGATCTACAGAAATGTAGGTAACTGTAGATGGTTTTCCTAATTTTTATGTTGCCATATTTTGTGCAGGTATTTAGTTAAGGAATTATATTTTCCCAACCAATGCTGGTAAGCATTAGTCATTATTTTAGAGTTTAGTTATAATGTGCTTAGTCTTATAGTGAGGGAGGGATATGCAGGTATCCAGGTAAGTTTTCCTACTGTTTCCCACCACGTTATTGACCATGAGACTTCAACATCATCAAGAGATGATGGTGCCACTACATTGTTGACATTGAAGTCATGGCAAATCCAAGTAGTGTTGAAGGTTCCCTGCTGATGGAAGTGCCCAGAATTATTCGTGTCTTGTCTTTTTTTATGTAAAACAAATTGTTTCCTTAAACACACTTGAGCAATGTGTTTTTTAGTTTTCTGTAATGAGCTCACAATCGAGCTTAACAATAGTCATTAATGGAACCTTGCTGTAACCTGCTAATTGAGAAAGTGTGTTTACCACAATCAGACCATTTGATCTTTACATTTCCATGTAAGTGAGGGTGATGCCCTTAACACTTGTCTACCATGTATTCCTGTAGGTATCCTGTTAAGTTCTTTCCTAGTATACAGGTATAAGATTATGTGATATTAACACATTAGCAACCTTCCTATTTTCAGATATGTAGGTGATTAATGATTTTTTGAGACTATTCTTGTAACCTTGTGTTTGTCATGCATGCAGTTAAGAAATTAATTTTTCCCTAACATTGCTAGAAAGGATGAGATTTTACTGTATTCTTGTTTACACATAATGTGTATTTATCAATTGTAGTGATATATGGATATGCGAGTATCCAGGTAATTTATCATATTGTCCATCACTGTAATACTGAGATTTTTGTAGGTATCACTTCAAGAGAGGAAAGTTTCTCTTACAAGTGTTTTCCCTTGGCGTTATGCAAGCATCCAGTTACCTTTGATGGGCCCTGAAATGATGGAAGAGACCAAGGGAATTTGCAGGTGTACAGGTAGAATGATACATTTAGGAAACACATTTTCAACAGTATATTTTTTAGGTTCATTTGAAGAGGTCACAGTGAGCCTATCAATAATAGTTAACAGGGATCATTGCTCATATGGATGTACGTGATAATGTGGGCCTAAAACACAGCCCAGCCCATCTGATCTTCCCTTATATAGGTAAGTGATGGTGTCCCTAACACTTCTGTTACTATGATTTTGTTGTAGCTGTTCAAGTAAGAAATGATAGAGCTCTTACCAATTTAAAAAAACATTATTTTTCTCACTTTTTATATTTTAGAATAACTTTATGATTAACCTCTGAGTTTTGAGTGATAGTGCCTATCCTTGTTATTGGTGTTTCTCACCACAGCAGTAACCAGGGGATTTTTATAGGTGTCCTGTCAAGAAATGACCGTCTTACCTGACAGTGGTATTGATCTTGCATTATTACAAGTATCCAGGTAGAGTTTCTGTGTTCTGTAATGATGGAGTGACGAAGGTTATTTTCAGATGCCTTGGTGGAAATGTTTGTGTCCTTTAACACATATTTCACAATGTGTATTTCAGGTTTCTGTAGTGAGACCCTGATAAACCTAACAATGGTTGGTATGGCAGACGTTTCTGGTATGCAGGCAAGTGATGGTGTGTTCTTTAATCACATCATAGACCATCAGATCTTCATATACCTTTTTTTTTTTTTTTTTTTTTGACAGAGTCTCGCTTTGTCACCCAGGCTGGAGTGCAGTGGGGTGATCTCGGCTCACTGCAGCCTCCACCTCCCAGGTTCAAGCGATTCTCGTGCCTCTGCGTCCTGAATAGCTGGGATTACAGGTGTGCACCACCACATCCTGCTGATTTTTGTATTTTTAGAGATGGGGTTTTGGCACGTTGGCCAAGCTGGTCTCGAACTCCTGGCCTCAAGCAATCCACCCACCTTGGCCTCCCAAAGTGCTGGAATTACAGACGTGCACCTCCACGCCCGGCCAGATCTTCATATATCTAAGTAAGTGGTATACATTTACCTAAACTTTTTTACTATGTGATTTTTTCCATAGGTACTCAGGTAAGAAATGATAGTCTTTACCAACTTTAGCAACCATGTTATCCTGCTGTTCTATATTTTAGAGAAAATTTATGTTTAACTTTGTGATTGGTAAGCTGTTTGCTATCCAAGGAATTAACCATGGAGTTGCATGTCATAGTAGCAATTGTGAGTTTGTTTGCAGGTAAGTAGTAGAGAGAAAATGGTATCTTTAACAGTGCTATAGACCTTGCAGTACTGCAAGATTCCAGGTATACTTGATGGTTCTTGCAATGATGGTAGTGAATAAGCTTAATTGCAGGGTTCAAGGAAAAAAGCTGTGTCTACACAAATTTGTCATAATGTGTTTTTAGGATCCTGTCAAGAAGTCATGGTAAACCCCATCATGATCAATAATGAGACTTTGCTTGCATCTAGGTAAGTAATGATGTAGGCCTTAAGCAAGCACTCAGAAAACAATCTGATCATCGGATCTATAATTAAGTGTGGATGGTGCCTCTAACTTTTGTGTTACCATGGTTTTTTTGCAGGCATTCAGTTAAGAAATGATGTTTTCCCAACCAAGGCTAGTAAGCATTAGCCCTTATTATTTTAGAGTTTAGATATAATGTGTAGTATCTAACCAAGCTGGGCATAGTTGCATGTGCCTATAGTATGAGCTACTCTGGAGGCTGAGGCAGGAGGATCACTTGAGCCCAGGAGGTCGAGGCTAAAGTGAGCTGTGATCACACCACTGCACTCCAACTTGGGTGACAGGACAAAACCCTGTCTCTTAAAAAAATAAAAGAGGTATAATGTGTGTTTAACATTAGTCTCTAAGGAGGGCTGTGCCGGTATCCAGGTGAGTCATCCTACTCTTCCACATTACAGTATGAACAATGAGATTTCTAAGTCAAGCGATGATGGTTTCTCTAACATTGGTGTTGATCTCAAAGTTCTACTAAGATCGAGGTAGCGTTGGTGGTTCCTCTAATGAGGAAAATGACTGATACAAGTTGCAGGTGCCCCGTCCTTTTTTGCAGGTAAAACAGCATGTTTCATTAAACACATTCATCATTGAATGTGTTTCTTCAGGTACCCGTAGTCATGAAATCATAGTGAACCTAACAGTGGTCATTTATGTGTTCTTGGTAGTAACTAGGTCAGTGATAAATGGGGTCTTACCACACTACAGACCACCTGTTCTTCAGATTTTTAGGTAAGCGAGTATGGTCCCTCTAACACAGTGTTACTGTGTTTGTCTCTTTCAGGCTTCCCAAAAGTTGTTTGATAGTATACAGGCATGAGATGGTGTGACTCTAACTCATTAGATGCCTTCGTCTTTTCAGTCATGTAAGTAATGAATGGTGTTTTCAAGGCCGTTATATAAACCTTGTTTGTGGCATGTATGCAGTTTAAAAATTAAATTGTCCCTAATACTAACAGGAACCATGAGTTTTTAATGTATTTTTCTTTTGAGATAATGTGTATTTAACACTTGTACTGATAGACATATATGCAGCTATCTTGGTATTTTATCATATTGCTCATGACCACATTGGCCATGGGATTTTTGGAGGTATCTGTCAAAGAGTGGACGGTGCCTCTTCCTATAGTTTGTCTTTGTAGTTCTGCCCTTATCTAGCGTTTATGGGCCCCAAAAGATTCAAGAAACCAAGGGAATTTGTAGTTGTACAAGTAGAATTAGACTAGTACCAAACCCATTTCCCACAATGTGTTTTCCAGGGTGTGTCAAGAGATCATGGTGAGCCTATCTATGGTAATTAATATGTGATATTGCTGGTTTTGAGGTAAATGATGATGGAGAGACCTAAACCAGAGCACAGGTTACCTTATCTTCATATAGATATAAGTGATGGTTGTGTCCCTAACACTTGATGTTACCATGATTTCTTTTTAAATATTCAGATAGGAAATGATAGTCTTTACCAATTCTCAAAACCATGAATTTTCCCTTTTTATATTTTTATATTTTAAGAAAACATTTGTTTTCTTAAAACATCACAGATCATCTGGTCTTTACATATCTAGATAAGTGATGTTTGTTTGCCTAAACTTGTTTACCATGTGATTTTTAAAAAACGATTCTAGTAACCATGTTACCCTATTGTTCTGTGTTTTAGAGAAAATTTATTTTTCACACTGTGGGTGTTTTATGAGTTGCAGACATCCAGGTAATTTTCATATGTTCTGCATCACAGTATTATCCATGGTATTTTTACAGATGTGCAGTCAGAAAGCAATGGTGTCTTTAACCATGGTGTAGACCTTGTATTATAGCAAGTTTCCAGGTAGAGATGTATCCTACAATGATGGAAGTGGATAAGATTATTTGCAATTGTCCAAGTTGAAAAGTTGTGTCTATATCACATTTGTCACGGTGTGTTTTTCAGGTTCCAGCCAAAAGATCATGTTGAACTTCATAATGACCATTAATGGGGGCTTTGCTTGTAGACAAGCGATTATGTGGGCCTTAAGCATCCTACAGATCATGTGATCTTCAGATATCTTGGTAAGTATACATGGTGCCCCTAACATTTGTGTTATCAGAGGTTTTTTGCAGCTATTCAAGTAAGAAATGATAGTGTCCCAATAAATACTCTGAAGCAGTATCCCTTTCTGTTTGAGTTTAGGTATGTGTTTAACCTTAGTAGTGACTAAAATATATTCAGGTATCCAAGTCAGTTATAATTTTGTCCAACACCTATATATTGACCATGACTTTTTTTTGCAGTTATCTTGTCAAGACGAAAATATGCCTCTAAGTAGGTTGTCGACTTTGAACATCTGAATGTTTCCAGGTAGATTTGAAGGGCCCCATAATTATCAAGTAACCATAGAATTTTGCAGGTGTTCGTATAGTACATGCATTCCTAACACAATTTTTATCATGATTTTTTTAAAGATTCGCTTAAGAGATGATGGTGCCTTCTCTACTGTGATTAAGGCCCATATCATCTCTTAACTGATAGCAGCAAAATCACAAATTAAATATTATTGTTAGTTGAACCGTCATCTCTTGATTGCTGTTTTTGCAGATGTCCACTCAAGAGTTAATGGTGTCTCTAACTACAATGTTGATCCTAGATACTTGCTAGTATCTAGGTAGATTTTATGGTTTTTTTTTTAAGTTTATAGTGCCCATAGAATTTTCAGGTGTCCAGATTATAGATTTGTCCTTAAGCATTATTGTCTCTTTGGGTTTTTGTGAATTCCAATTAAAAGATTATTGAAAACTTCCCTATGGTACTGAAGGCAAGATTTTGCTTGCATCCAAGTACAAGATGATGTTAGTACCAAAGCTGATATCCAGGTAAGCAATACAGGTGTTCTTAAGCCAACATAGTGACCAAGTTTGTTTGCAAGTATTCTTGTAAGTCATGTTGACTAACCACCATAGCGACCAGGGGAATTTTGCAGATATCCTATTAAGCTATGAAGATGCCTGTAACTAAGGTGTTTTCCTTGGAAATGCGCAGGCATCCAGATAAGAGTTGATGGTGTCCCTAATCAAGATCATGACTATGGGATTTTGCAGTTAGGCAAGGAATGATGTGCCCCTACTGTGATGTTTATTTTGGCCTTTTTAGGTGTTCAAGTTAGAGATGGTGTTTGTCTAATACATTAGTGACCATGGGGTTTTTGCAAGTATCTAATTAGAAGATGATGGTGTCTGTATGTACAGTGCTGACCTCTGAATTTTGCATGTATCCAGATAAAAGTTGTTCTGTCCCTTACCATGTTAGTGGTCTTAGGATGTTTTAGTTGTCCAGGTAAAGGGTGATGTGTCCTTAACCACATTAGTTACCATGGGATATTGCATGTGTCCAGTTAAGAGATGATAGTGGCCCTAACCATGGTACTGACCATGAATTTTTGCAATTTTCCAGGATACAGATAGTGTTTCACTAGCTTCAGTATTGATCGTGTGGTTTTGCAGCCATTCTAACAAGAAATTATGTATCCACAATTCTGGTTTTTATCCTCAGATTTATTTAGGTATTCTGGAAAGAGATAATGGTGTTCCTAACATTTACTGACCATAGGTTTTGCAGATACCCAGCCAAGAGATGATGATGTCTCTATCAGTGTTAGTGTCCGTGGGAATGAAAGAAAAATGGAATATTTTGTCAACTATATATTTTATTAAATTAATTCTAGCATTCAATGTTGAATATTACGTATTATTCAGTCCTTTTTTTTTTGGTGACAGGGTCTTGCTCTGTCACCCAGGCTGGAGTGCAGTGGCTCAATCATGGCTCACTGCAGCCTCGACCCCCTAGGTTCAAGCAATCTTCTCACCTCAGCTTCCTGAGTAGCTGGGACCACAGGTGTACACCACTATGCCCAGCTAATTTTTGTATTTTTTGTAGAGACAGGGTTTCATCATGTTGCTCAGGCTGTCCTTGAACTCCTAGGCTCAATCAAGCGATTCATCCTCATCAGCCTCCCAGAGTGCTGGGATTATAGGCATGAGCCACTGTGCCCAGCCCACAGTCATCTTTTATTACATCCATTTCTTTCTGTTTGATTTCTACACAATGACATTTGTACCCAGAGTCTTAAGCTCATGTTTATTAAATATTTTAACTTCTAAGAGTTATCAATATAGAAATACATTATGTAAAATGTGTTTTTTTCCTAAAGAAAACTAGGCTATAGATACAATCATTAGTTAGAGGGTTAAAGGAGCCAAGGAAGAGGAATACTGGTGTGCATACTATGGAAAAAACATTTGTACTCGGCTGGGCGCGGTGGCTCACGCCTGTAATCCCAGCACTTTGGGAGGCCGAGGCGGGCGGATCACAAGGTCAGGAGATTGAGACCATCCTGGCTAAGACGGTGAAACCCCGTCTCTACTAAAAATACAAAAAATTAGCCAGGCATGGTGGCAGGCGCCTGTAGTCCCAGCTACTTGGGAGGCTGAGGCAGGAGAATGGCATGAACCTGGGAGGCAGAGCTTGCAGTGAGCCAAGATCGCGCCATTGCACTCCAGCCTGGGCGACAGAGCAAGACTCCGTCTCAAAAAAAAAAAAAAAAAAAACACACATTTGTACTCTCACCATCCTGATATAAATAGATATTAGGTGATATGTTAGAAAAAATATGTGAAACTCAATGTAGATTAATGGGGGACTCAAATAGCTCTTATTCAATTATTTATTTGGTTATTAACTTATTTAAATTACACCATTGAAACATAGTAAATAAGAGCTGGATAAGAACTTGATGATCAACTAGTGCAACACTACCATGAATGAGAGCCTGCATGCAGAGAGGTTAATCAAAGTCACAAGTTGCAGTGACAAGTGCTCTTTCCACTGTCCTACTTTCTTTCTTTCTTTTTTGAGACAGAGTCTTGTTCTGTTGCCAGGCTGGAGTGCAGTGGTGCCATCTCGGCTCACTGCAACCTCCGCCTCCTGGTTCAAGCGATTCCCCTGCCTCAGCCTCCCGAGTAGCTGGGACTACAGGTGCATGCCACCATGCCCAGCTAAGTTTTTGTATTTTAGTAGAGAAGGGGTTTCACCATGTTGACCAGGATGGTCTCAATCTCCTGACCTCGTGATCCACCCGCCTCGGCCTCCCAAAGTGCTGGGATTACAGGCGTGAGCCACCATGCCTGGCCTCCTATTGTCTTTATTGAAAACCTGAGACCAATTGAAAAGCAATAAAACAAGTGTTCGAGAGCTTCTTTAAATCAATACAAGAGCTTCTTCAAATGGAAATACATATCCAATTGGTCAGACTCTCCATCATACACTTTGCTTTTTTGTTGAAATTGAAAATAAAACTTTCTTTAAGGAAGCCTGGATCTCAGTCTTAAACCCCCAGCTATAAATGTCTCCAACAAAGGGGAAGGGAAGCAACCTAGTCTGAATTTTAATTCAGCCAAATGGGAAACCCATGACCTTCCATTCTCCTCTGATTTTACCATTCTTCTAGGATCCATTTCACAACTATTGTTCATCTGGGTATGGAATCACTGCTTTGTATTTCAACACCATGGAAAATATGTCGGACCAAGACCCGTACAGTATAATTCTGCTCGAAAAGAGAAGTTAAAGGGGTTAACCTGTAATAGTAGATTAAGATAATTATGGAAAAATAAGGTTAAAGAAATGAGGGTTTAAAAAGCTTTCAACAAGTTGCTCTCACCTCTGGGCCATCCAAATAGTAGGCATTCAATATGTGTTGAAGTAAATAAATGCTTCTGTATGGATTGGCTCATTCAACAACCATTCTTTCTTTCAGCATGTGATGGAAAGAAATCTATCAACTTCATTCCTCAGACTTCCTGCAACACAGGTGTGTGAGCATGATTTAGGTTCCACCATCAGATGTTCACATGTAACCTCTATGGGAACTGAGCCATGGGTAGAAAGGCAGGGGAGTGGACCTATATTTTACTAGCATGGATTGTGGCAGGAGTACCATGGTTCTGGCTAGATATGTTTGAGGAGCTTGGAATTCATAAAACAGAGGCAAGCCAGAGCTAGAGATGTAGCTTAGGGGTCAGATATGTTAAAGAAAACATTCTTTCATTTTTCCATTTTTGCCTTTTAGTTTTGGAAAATTTTACAGATAATGTCACAGGGATAAAACAAATTGAAAAAGAAAGAAAAAGCATTATACCATCACTAAAATATATAAACACTTTATTTTTCCCTGTTATCAGTCATTACCCACATTTATACATATCATATAGGGAACATAAGGTTCATATAATTTTCTGATTTCTTTCTCTTAAAATGACATTGTAAATATATACATTAATATATGGAAAAATGCAAAAATGACAAGGAAAATTTAAACGTGTAAATCTATGCATATAGAAGTCATTTGTTCATTTAACAGTAAGTACCTACCGGTAGTAGGTACAGTTCCCTGCTTTGATGATCAACAGTGAAGAAACCACATAAAGTTCATGCCCTAAGGAAGATTACATTCTCTAATGGGTTCAACTCCAATGATCCATACATTCTTGTGTCCCTGGGAGAGTCTCACCTTATTTCATTGTCTCATTATAATTATTAATAGCTGTCACTCTCAAGGGTGTCTCAGTTTGGATAATACATTACATAGTCACCCTGGACATAATAGAGAATATAGAGGTGAGGACATATATTAACTGCAGAGTAGTAAGTGCTATAAAAATATCCATTCCAGCTGGACACTGAAGATGAAAAAAATAGCAATTTAAATTTTTTAAAATTAAAAATAAATATCCTAAAGTAAGGTGACAGTAATTTGGGAAAAGGACTTCTTTCATTTGGGTGGTCAGGGCAGTTCTCTCTGAGGGGAGCAAAGAATGAATGACAGAAGGAGCCAGTCGGCTGAAGAGTGAAGGTCTAAGCATTGTAAGAACAGCAAGGGGAAGCGACATATCCAGAGGACAGAGAGAGGCAGTGTGGATGAAGGGCAGTGAGCAGGGATGGAAGTGGCCCAAGGGGAGGCAAGGGCTAGGTTTTTAAAGCCCTGCCTGTCATGAGGAGGAGCTTGGGTTTCCTTTGAAATGCAATGGACAGTCTTTAAAAGAGAGCAAAGTGACCTCACTTACTTGTCTGTGCCAAATGTATTCAAACCCATAGGCCAGCAAATCACTCTCTGATGAAGCTCTCATATTTAAAAATACTGTGGCTCCTCTAATAAAACCACAGACACCAGGATTCTATGGAAAAATATGTTTTTTTACCAACCCTGGAATGAAAGATAAATTATTATATGAAACATGAAGCTTAAAGTTCTCAGAAGCAGGTATATTTATAACTTTTTCCCCTAACGTATTGAAAGATAAAGTGCTGAATTTTAGAACTTTATAACAGACTCACAAATAAATGCAAGGCTTTATGAGTTTTATCAAGCTCTCCTCTTGTCATCAGTGACGGTAGTGAAGGATTATACAGTTTGAAGGTAGTTGGGACAAGTCTCCAGACAAGAGAGTGGCAACTTGGGACTAACTAACTGAAGTGGGAGGGAAGGGCAAGACGCCAGAAATCTGGTGGAGGACCTTGGTAGTAGATATTCTAGCAGCTTCCAGATTCTTTCTGAGGCAATTTAAAGAGATGCAGCTCAGAGGTGCAACCCCATCCTGCTAGGCTTGGTCTTCTAAGGCCCAGCACTTGGCCACACAGGTTATGCAGCACACCAGGATGTCAGGCTGTAGAAGCTAGATCGAGGGCCAAATTCCAGGTCATACCCTGCTCACCAAACCATGAGAGCTCAAAGGAAGGGACACCTCCTCAATTCAGCTCTGCTTTACCTCTCTGCTTATGAATTCCAAGCTCCTGATACACATCTGGTCAGAACCATGGTACCCCTCCACAATCCATGCCAGGAAAATGGATGTCTACTCCCTGCCTTTCTTCCCATTGTTTGGGGACTTTTCCTTAGTTCAGCTGAAGATGGGGTCCTTGTCACATGGCCATGAAAATTGAGGCTTGCAGATGATTTGAAGGGTGAGTAGGGCAGGGTTTTATTGGGTGAAAAGGAAGAAAAGGAGAAAAGAGACACCTAGCAAAGCAAGAGAGTGTGCTTCCTGCCCGTGGGCTTCCCAGGTACCACCGAGGAAGAGGAGGGGCAAGGCTCCTCTCCCCTGCAAAAGCTGGACCTTCTGTGGCTCCATCCCACTACGCGCTCCTTCCAGTGTGCAGGTCGGCCAGAGACTCTGCCAGGGAGCCCTTCCTACCCAGTTGTCTCACCATGGCTTTGGTAAAGGGCTGTGCCCAGAGAGGATTCTTTTCTGTACAACACAAAGGCTTTGTCTGTGCTCAGCAGCCCTGTGTTTAGGACATTTCCTGGGCCTTATGGCCTCTGACAGTCATCCTTTACTGTCTAAATCTCTTAGCAGATGCACCATCACCAGCTAGCCAATTCTGTCTCCTGGTTCTCACCCTGGATATGAGACTATGCTGATTTCTTGTTTCAGCAACATCCCGGGCATAAAACAGCATTTTTCGTTATTTACCCACATAAATAATCAGTTGCTGGAGGTTGTTCTGGAAAGCAGGACACATACAGCACACATAGGAATGAATCCATCCAGCACTGCTCCTCCTTGGAGCCAGGAGTCCCATTAGGGCTTCCATCATCTCCTCTGTCACCATTTGGTACTTTTGGTTCTTTTTGTCTCCCTCAAGACTAGTTAAGACAGCTAATGTGTGGATGCAGTTTTGAAAACAATACTTTTCATAGCAGTGGTTTGAGCTAATGGTGTTTTTCATCTCAAAAATGTTTTACAAACATTAATTAAGCTTATGTAGCTCCCTGGTGGGCTGAGGCAGAAAGAATGCCCAGAGAGTTTCCGCTTTTCCTCCAAGCCACAGAAAGTCCTCAAGGAAACAGAAGGCCTGGGGCTTCAGCCCAGCAGTCCTTTGCTTGAAGAAGACTTAACATACCTTTAGAACTTTCCTGATGCTCAGAAAATGAAGTCTTTTGTGATACTTCAGAAAATGAAATCTCTTAGAATGCTTTGGGTTTTTTTTTGTGGGGGGGTGGTGGGTTTTTTTTTTTTTTTTTATGGAGTCTCACTCTGTCATACCTAGGCTGGAGAGCAGTAGTGCAATCTCGGCTCACTGCAACCTCTGCCGCCTGGGTTCAAGTGATTCTCCTGTCTCAGCCTCCCGAGTAGCTGGGATTATAGCCACCCACCACCACGCCTGGCTAATTTCTTGTATTTTTAGTAGAGATGGGGTTTCATCATGTTGGTCAGGCTGATCTCAAACTCCTGACCTCAGGTGATCCACCCACCTCGGCCTCCCACAGTGCTGGGATTACAGGCATGAGCCACTGCGCCCAGCCCCCTTGGAATGCCTTGTAAAATGAAGTCCAGCCTAGACCACCTATCAGAAAGTATTTTTTCTTTATTGTTGTGGCAAAGTATGTATCTATTGATATATACTTAGTGAAGCAGGAAAACAGAAACTGCAAACCTAAACCAATTCAATAAAACATTACTTATTTCAGTAGGAAGAGGGAAAAAAAACTAGCAAGCATGAGTAAGAAGGAGGAAGGATGTGAGAGAATAGGAGATTCTTAAAGGCATTCTTTTCATTTCCTTCTTCTGACGCAGAAATCCAAACAAAAGCTTTAGAAGAAACACCTGGAAAAATAGTATGTCCACTTTGAAAATGCAGAAATACAGGCATAATACAATGGTGAAATTTATTCATGGTCATTCTCATCTCAATCAGTGGTTCTCAACCAGGTGCTATTTTGCCCCCCAGGGACATCATTTTACAATGTCTAGACATTTTTGGTCGTCACCACTTGGGGAGGCGGTGTAAGGGTGGGCAAGTGGAGTGATACCAGTCTAGTGGGTAGAGGGTAAGGTTGCTGCTACAAACATCGTACAATGCACAGGATAGCTCCCATCACAAAGAATGCTCTGGCAATGGTGCCAAGGTTGAGGAACCCTATTCTAAATCATTACCTTGTCAGAGATGTATCTCCAAATCAAATTGGAGTTTGTGGTATGTCATCCACACAGTTGACTCCAACCCACCCAACTCCAAGCAGGCTCAACATGGTGATGTTTCCCACTACTTTAGGATACCTTCATTAGGCTTGGAGACCCAACCTGTGCACAGACTCTAAACTCAAAACATGTACCTAGCTGCATTCTTGATTTTCTCACACAATCACAGCCATGCTTATGTTTTGAAGTGATCCAGGATCCTTTTACTTTTTCTTCTAGTTCATTGAGGTGTAATTGACAAGCAAAAATCATATATTCAAGCTGTACGATGTGATGATTTGATATAGGCATACACTGTGAAGTGATTATCACAAATTAACACATTCATCGCCATATCTAGTTATCATTTGTGTGTGTGGGTGGGGGGGGAGGTGAGGACAATTAAGATTTACTCTCCTAGCAGATTTCAGGTAAACAAGAATGTATTATTAACTGTGATCACCATGCTGTGTGTTAGATCACCAGAACTTACTCATAACCGAAAGTTTGTACCCTTTGACCAACATCTCCCCATTTTCCTCACCTCCCAGCCCCTGGCAACAACCATAGTACTCTCTGCTTCTGTGAGCTTGACTTTTTTTAGATTCCACATATAAGTGAGACTGTAGGAAGCTTTAAATTTTTCCCCTGAAGTTTCAGTCATTTGAGTTTATAAAACAAACTGATAATAGATTATCAGGAAAAACAGGCATACAAATTTTATTGTGTGCACATGTGTATGGAAGTCATACAAGTTATACAAACTCAAAGAAATGGCTAGAGGGTTGACACTTTTATACCAACTTGAGGTTACAGCAAGAATGAGGGCTTGCATTATAGCAAAACAGGTTATGGTGGCAAGACAGGTTATGGGACAGAGAGAAGAGGAAGCCTGGCTAGTAAAGGTGGTCTTGTTATGCAGATGAAGTCTCACAAGTAGCAGCCCTCAGAGAGAAGAGATGGGAGCCTGTGATAAATGTTTCTGTAGGGCCTTTAAAGTGTCAGACTCCAGGTGATCCTTCCTGGATCCAGAGGCAGAGAGTGGGGTGGTGTTTCAAAGAATACATGATAGCATCTGTTGTTTACTTCATTTTACTGCCTCTACAGTTGCAAATCTCCTTCACACAAGATAGCTTTGCAGGCCACTTCTGTTGGCAGGCCCTGTGAACAGCCACCTCAAAATATGTCGAAGTATATGTATTAAAAATTTTTTTTAATTTCAGTACCTTTAGGGGTACAAGTGGTTTTCGGCTAAATGGATGAATTGCATGGTGGTAGTCTGGGATTTTAGTGCATTCATCACTCGAGTAGTGTGCATTGCATCCAATATGTAGTTTTTCATTCCTCATGCTCCCTCTACCACCTCCCTTCTGAGTCTCCAGTGTCCTTTATACCACTCTGTATGCCTTTGCATACCCATAGCTTAGCTTCCACATATAAGTGAGAAATTGTATTTGGTTTTCCATTCCATAGTTAACCTCTCTTGGAATAATGGTCTCCACTTCCATCTAAGTATGTGTGTGTGTGTGTGTGTGTATATATATACACACACACACATATTTATGTATGTATATGTGTATATGTGTGTGTATATATATGTATATGTGTGTATATATATGTATATGTGTGTGTATATATATATATCACATTTTCTTTTTCCACTCATTGTTTAATGGGCACTTAGGCTGATTCCATTCCTTTGCAATTGTGAATTGTGCTGTGATAAACATATGTGTGCAGATGTCTTTTTTATATAGTGACTTTTTTTTCCTTTGGAAAGATACTCAGTAGTGGGATTGCTGGATTGAATGGTAGAGCTTTTAGTTCTTTGAGAGCTCTCCATACTGTTTTCCACAGAGGTTGTGCTAATTTACATTCCCACCAGCAGTGCATAAGCATTCCCTTTCCACCACATCCATGCCAACATCTATAGTTTTTTGAGTTTTTAATGTCCATTCTGGCTGGGGTAAGGTGGTATCTCACAGTGGTTTCGATTTGTGTTTCCTTCATGATTACTGATGTTGAGCATTTTTTCTTTTCTTTTTTTGACACTGAGTCTCGCTCAGCTGCCCAGGCTGAAGTGCAGTGGCACTATCTTGGCTCACTGCAACCACTGTCTCCCAGGTTCAAGTGATTCTCCCGTCTCAGCCTCCCGAGTAGCTGGGATTACAGGCATCCACCATCATGCCAAGCTAATTTTTGTATTTTAGTAGAGTCAGTGTTTCACCATGTTGACCAGGTTGGTCTTGAACTCCTGACCTCAGGTGATCCGCCCACCTCGGCCTCCAGAAGTGCTAGGATTACAGGTGTGAGCCACTGTGCCTGACCGAGCATTTTTTCATGTTTGCTGGTCATTTGCATATCATCTTTTGAGAAATGTCTATTTGTGTCATTTGCCCACTTTTTAATGGATTGTTTTTTCTTGCTGATTTGTTTGAGTTCCTTGTAGATTCTGGCTATCGTTCCTTTGCAGGATGCATAATTTGCAAATATTTTCTCCCATTCTGTAGCTTGTCTGTTTAATCTGATAATTATTTCTTTTGCTGTGCAAAAGCTTTTTTGTTTAATTAGGTCCTATTTGTTTTTGTTGCATTTGCTTTTGGGATCTTAATCATAAATTCTTTGCCTAGGCCAGTGTCCAGAAGAATTTTGCCTAGGTTTTCTTCCAGAATTTGTATGGTTTCAGGCCTTAGATTTAAGCTTTTAATCCATCTTTGTTTGTTTGTTGTTGTTGAGACAGGGTCTCACTCTGTTGCCCAGGCTGGAGTGCAATGGCACAGTCACGTTCACTGCAGCCTCGACCGTCCCAGGCTCAGGTGATCCTCCACCTCAGTTTTTGTATTTTTAGTAGAGACAGGGTTTTGCCATGTTTCCCAGGCTGGCCTTGAACTCGTGGGCTCAAGCGATCCAGCTGCCTCGGCCTCCCAAAGTGCTAGGATTACAGGCATGAGCCACCGCACTGGGTCAAGCTATTAATCCATCTTGAGTTAATTTTCGTGTATGGTGAGCAATAGGGATGCGTAATATTTTGGGGTGAGATATTTTGGTTTCTTTCAGATCGTATAGTAATTGTGTCTAGTTTATTTCACTTACAATGTTTCCCATATGAATGGCAGGATTTTCTTCTTTTTATGATCAAATAGTATTTCATTGTATTTATTTATTTAATTAATTTATTTTTTGGGGCAAAGTCTCACTCTGTCACTCAGGCTGGACTGCAATGGTGCGATCTTGGCTCACTGCAACCTCTGCCTCCCAGGTTCAAGCAATTCTTGTGCCTTAGCCTCCTGAATAGCTGGGATTATTCTATTCTGCCTGGGATTACAGGCACCTGCCATCCTGCCGAGCTAATTTTTAGGTTGTGTACTAAATCTAGCTAGCTTGACCACTTAAGAGCTGTGTGCTCTGGGGCAACTTATTGTTCGCCCCACCACCACACCCAGCTAATTTTTGTATTTTTAGTAGAGACAGGGTTTCGCCATGTTAGCCAGGCTGGTCTCGAACTCCTGGCCTGAAATGATCTGCCTGCCTCGACCTCCCAAAGTGCCGGGATTACAGAAATGAGCCACCACACCTGGCCTCATTGTATTTACATACCATGTTTTCTTTATTCATTCATCCATTGACAGACACTTAGGTTGTGTCCATATCTTGGCTATTGTGAATAATGCTGCAATGAACATGGAGGCTCAAGTATCTCTTGGAGATACTGATTTGATTGTAATAGCAGAGACATAGATCAGTGGAACAGAATAAAGAGCCCAGAAATAACCCCACACATGTACAATCAACTAGTCTTTGATAAGAGTGCCAAGAATACATGATGGGAACAGGACAGTCTCTTTAATAAATGGTTTTCGGAAAACTAGATACCCTCATGTTGCAAAGAATGAAACTGGGCTTTTATCTCACATTATATGCAAAAATTAACTCAAAATGGATTAAAGACCTAAAACCATAATACTCCTAGAAGAAAACACAGCAAAAGCCTTCCTTGACGTTGGCAGTGATATGTTTAGATATGACCCCCAAAACGCAAGCAGCATAAGCAATGAACAAGTGAGACCACATCAAACTAAAAAGCTTCTACACAGCAAAGGAAACAATCAACAAGGTGAAACGGCAACCTCCAGGCTCCTTTTATTCAGAAAGGCATACACATTTCTGCTCCGATGTTTTGCCAGTTCATTTTATTTGAGTAGAAACAAAGTCAAATGCCACATAAAGGAAAGCCCCCTCTAATGAACCCTCTGAAGCACATCATGTTAACTTTCCCATGCTAACTAATGTTGAGAAAGGGGAAGTTTTGCATTTTTTCCTTTGCCCCTTGTTACAAAATCATCTGTTGACCTACAACCAGCGTTCTGCTTAAACGATTGTGTGCAGTGATCTTTAGAAAATGCAGTAGAGAAGAGAAAGGGGTTACAAGGGGAAAAAGATAGATTAACTTAAACTGCATGCATAGAAACCCCCCTTTTTTCTTTTACAAGTTTTACTATGAAGCAAAGATATTGAGAGAGAGTAACGTCAATCAAAATTACAATCAAGTTAAACAATCTGGTGCATTCATCACTCTAGTAGTGTACATCCCTGTTTGTATTTTTCATTTCATTTCTATTAAGATTTAGTACACAACCTAAAATACAGAGACAACTAGGACAAAATTCCTGCCTTTGAGTTCAGTTAACCATGGGAAATAAGTAATAAAACAACTTAGACAGGAAGTATAATGAAGGTTACCAGGGACTGGAAGCGGGGGAAGAGTTATTGCTTAGTAATAGAGTATTTTGGGGTGATGAAAAATCTTTGGAAACAGATCATGGTGATGGTTTTACAACTTTGTGAATGTAACTAATGCCACTGAGTTGTACAGTTAAAAATGGTTAAAATCACAAATTTTATGTTGCACATATTTTATCACAATTTCTAAAATCAGAAAACCCTCAACTATCTGTGAAGTGTGACAACAGCTATAGATGAGATACACGTTAAAGATCTTGAGTAAACAAGAGAAATAATCTTTTAAAAACAAAATGTATTGAGTTTCTACTTTTTCTTAGGCACTCTACTAGACACTTAATATTCAGTGTCTCAGTCTGGCTCCAAGAAGCAGACACCAAGATGAAATTGGAAATTGAATGTGCAGCTGGGCTCAGTGGCTCGCACCTGTAATCCCAGCACTATGGGAGGCCGAGGTGGGAGGATCACATGAGCCCAGGAGTTTAAGATTAGCCTGGGCAACATAGCAAAACCCTGTCTCTATAAAAAACACACACACACACACACACACACACACACACACGCACAAAAAATTAGCTGGGTGTGGTGGTGCGTGCCTGTCATTCCAACTACTCAAGAGGCTAAGATGGGAGGTTTGCTTCAGCCCAGGAGATCAAGGCCACAGCGAGCCATGATTGTACCACTGCACTCCAGCCTGGGCAACAGACTGAGGCCCTGTCTCAAAAAAAGAAAAAAAAAGAGAAATTGAATGTGCTAGAGATGTACTGGGAGAAACACCTGTGCAGGATAAAGGGGAGGAAGCAGGGGTGTGCAGGGAGAGTCTCCCAACTGCAATGCAGGTCTGACACCAGCTTAGAGGAGCAAAGGAAGGGAGAAAGAGGATTGGAGCCTCAGACTGCAGTGCTGGTGTCAGAATGTTTAAGCCAGATCAGTGGGAGGCCTTCAAGCCCATGTCTCCTATTAGAGGAGTCTCATCCTCCAGCAATGGGCCTGATTTAGTTTCTCTGTTGGGCTTCATCAATGGCCGGGTGCAGCCTGAGGGAAGTATGGCCTCAGGGCAAGCCTGATGGAGGATCCAGGGGGACAGCACCCAGTGCTGGGATGTTTATTTGTCAACTGCACATTATCTAGAAGGAGCTCTGACTAGTGTACTTCTGTGGTCACCACACACCTAACCTCATTTAAAGCTCACAACCCCTCTTCCAGCCATTTTATTACCTCCAATTAACAAAAAAGGTAAACAATAAGTTGCCCCAAAGCACACAGCTCTTAAGTGGTCGAGCTAGCTTTCAAAGCCAGGTTCAAAAGACTCCAAAACCAGTGTTTTGTCTCCTATAATGTGGTAGATTAAATTATTGTTCCACAAGTATTTCCTTTCCCACACCTACTGATCTCCATGGAAGGATCATTCTCTGCCCCACTGCCACGGGGTTAGCTGTGCGTTGTGTTTTAGCCATGGAATATGGGTGTAAAGGACTGTGGGCCAGTTCTTGAGTCTTGGCTTTGAGAGGCATCATGTGTTTGCGCTCACCTTTCACAAAGCCATGTCAGAAGGTAATAGGCATAGAATCAGAGTAGACTAGCTGACCCTCGGCCTGAAGCAAAGCACCATGCCTCTCACCTAGCCAACCTGCAGACTCAGGAGAAAGAAGGAAAGGTTTGTAATGGTAAGCTACTGAGATTGATAGGGATTTTGTATACAGCATTACTTTGGCAAGAGTTGACTGATACATACCATGTTGCCTTTACAGAAGGAGCCAGGAGCCATTGATTCTGGCTCTTCTGGGGGAGAGGGCAAAAGATTCATGAAAGAAGTAACATTTGAGCAGATTATTATTTTTTATTTTTTTTGAGACTTTTTTTTGAGATTTTTTTTTTTTTTTTTTTTTGAGACAAGGTCTTGCCCTGTTACCCAAGCTGTAGTGTGGTGGTGTGATCACAGCTCACTGCAGCCTGGACCTCCCGGGCTCAATTGATCCTCCCACCTCAGCCGGCCAAGTAGCTGGGACTACAAGCATGGGGCACCACGCCTGGATAGTTTTTGTATTTTTTTGCAGAGACGGGGTTTCACCATGTTGCCTAGGCTGGTCTTGAACTCCTGGGCTCAAACAGTCCTCCTGTCTTGACCTCCCAAATTGCTGGTATTACAGGCATTATAAGCATGAGCCACTGTGCCTGGCCAGATTGTTCTTAAAAATATAATTGCATTTTTGAAAAAAAAAAAGTTTAATCTCCTTTCATTGTCAAAAATTTGGAAACTATGGGAAGTAGTAAAAATAAAGTCAAAGAGATTACATATGTTGGTCATATATATATATATTTTTTTATATATATATTTATATATATTTTTATATATATATATTTATATATATATATATTTATATATATATATATATTAGACGGCTCCATGCATTCTAGGCCTTTATATGCTCTGGGGTTTTGCCTTTTTCACCTGACCTGTTATCAGCAACAATTTGTGTTCTTACATATGATACAATATTCTTTGAAGGCATGGTTTGTAATGGCTGCAGATTGTTCATAGCAACAATAATTGTTTTAAGGACAAGGTGAAGCATACCAGAAGGAATTCTTTCATTCACTTATTTTAAAGTACTATTTATTGAGTACTTATTACATGTCAGGCACTGTTTGAGGCACTAGGAAGACAACTGTAACAAAATAGATAAAGCCCCAATATCTATCAACAGGTAATTGAATCAGCAAATTGTAGTATATCCATACAATGGAATACTACTCAGCAATAAAAAAGAACTAATTACTGATACATATTACAATGTGGATGAAACTCAAAAACATTATGCTAAGTGAAAGGAGTGACACCAAAGACTACATGTTGTATGATTGCATTTATATAAAAATCCAGATAATTCAAAGAAGTCTTACAGTGACAGAAAGCAGATCAGTGATTGTCAAGGGGGAGGGCACGGAGAGGGAGAAAAGAAGTATAAGGGACATGAGAAACCTTTTGTGAGTGATAGATGTGTTCATGAATATGTACATACGTCAAAACTTTAAATATGTGCAGTTTACTGCATGTCAATGATACCTCCGTAGAGCTGTTTAAAAAGTGATGGGAGTACAGTGAGGGCTGAAGAAGTGGTGGACAAGCATTCTGAGCAGAAGGAAAAGCACATGCAATGAAATAGAGGCATTTTGTTTAATAAGCCCATGGGACTTACCATCTACGAGGCAATGTTCCAAGAGCTGTATAAATATTAACTCATTTTATCCTAACAACATCTCTGTGAGATAAGTACTATTAATGCCATCTTTATTTTGCAGATAAATTGAGGCACAGAATTACTAAGTAACTTGCCCAAAGGAACAGTAATTATCAAAGCTGGGCTTTGAATCCAAGAGCCTAGGTCTAGAGTTCATAGTCTTAATTACTACAACATGCTGCCTCTACATGTCTGGGAACATATTTGGTAATATCTGTGTGTATATTTGAAAAGTCACGTGACTATAGCCAAAAGTGAAGAGGGAAGAGAGGGAGGGGAAGACCTTGGAAATGTAGGTTGAGGTAAGCTCATTTAAGTATGCGAAGTCCAGGCCATATAATGAGAAGATATATTGGAACCCTCCTGAGTGATATCTTTATTTTGAATGGATTTTTCCATTCATTATCAAAGGCTAATTATATCCTCAATGGAACACATCTGAAAGCAAAATTTCCACCACCCTTATAAAGGACTTAGTCCTGAATGCACAAATTGATCAGATAGTGTATTATGCTCCCAAAGTAGCTTAAGAATTAGGTGACATTATTCACAAAAAGATACATGTTCTGTTTCAAAGCATGTATTCACAGGCTGGTTTTTTTTTTTTTTTTTTTTTTTTTTTTTTTAAGATGGTTTCTCGCTCTGTTGCCCAGGCTGAGTACAGTGGCATGGTCTCGGCTCACTGCAACCTCCGCCTCCTGGGTTCAAGCGATTCTCCTGCCTCAGCCTCCCGAGTAGCTGGGACTACAGGCGCATGCCACCAGGCCCGGCTAATTTTTTGTATTTTTAGTGGAGATGGGGTTTCTCCGTGTTAGCCAGGATAGTCTCAATCTCCTGACCTTGTGATCCGCCCTCCTCGGCCTCCCAAAGTGCTGGGATTACAGGCATGAGCCACCTTGCCTGGCCAGGCTTCCTTTTATATCCGCTTGGGGAGATGCAGATGGAAGGAGAAAGGCTGAAGCACAAAGGCTCCCTATCAGTAGTTACAGAACTGCTGTTGCTTTTCTCTCTGGCTTTAACAGAGATCACCTACAAAATCTTATTTGTGAAAGCTGAATCTGGCTGCCAAAGAATCCAGGGCTTGAAGCTAAATCTCTAAGGTCATGAATTGCCTTATTGTGCACTCCATGCCAGTCAGAACTCACCGATGTGCTGAGAGAGCTCACATCTTACCATTTCACAAACTTCATCAACAGCACATCTGTCTCCCCAGGGCTCTGCACATTGCCAGAGAATCCCATCACCCTGAATTATTTCCCTTCTCTCTCCTCCCTCCTTCCTTCTTCATCCTAGACCCTCTAACTGCTCAGTAGACCCTTAACCAAGCCCCAGCCCCAGAGAACTGGTTTCCAAAGATGCCTTGGAGACAGTATTCCCAGTTCCACAGTAGATGACAGTTTTTTGTTTCATTTTGTGTTTATTGCCAAAATGACATATAGGTCACTTCAACTTGTGGAAAATTCCTGATCCACTACAAGTATATTCAAATAAATCTTTCAGAAGTAGGAAATCTTATTACAAGCTACCCTCATGCACAGTGAACAGGGAAAGGAAGTGGGCTAGAACAAGAAGTCTGCTGCAAGGGAGAAATCCAGACTGCTAATTCTACCACATCACCAACTTTCTGTGGACTCACAGCAAGGGAATTCTTCTGAGAGCTCAATTTCCGCATGTGTATAATAAGCTGAGGAGGGTGGGCGAGGATCTTGGGACCTCCCCTAGTCTTCATTGCATGGCCCTGGTGCATTTACTATGAGAAATGAGAATTCAGGCTCTGTCTCTGCCCCATCTATGGTAGATGTATGGTCCCTCAAGTCTCCCTTCACCTGAGTAGTCCCATTCATCCAGGCACATCTAGAAGACAAAAATACTATTACTGCTGCACCAACAGCCTGCAGAGCCCAGCTGGCTGTGAAACATCAAAGAGAGGAGGGCTCCGTGTTCACAGCTCAACTACGAAGATGAGTTCAGGTCAAGCATATTTGTCAGTTCATCCTATTCTGACACAGGCCCAAAGAGCCGGGCTTGTGGGAAGTGCAAGGAGAAGAGTCAGGACTCTGACAAAAAAGATGAGTCTTTTTGAAATATTTGTGCAAGGCTGGTTCTTTGCATATATAAAACACTATATTATTTAAGTCGTCTTCACGTTAATGATCTCACTAGAGGCTCAGAGGATAACACTAATTCCATTTAACAAATGTGGAAATTAAAACAGAGTTATGAATGCTATACCAAGTTCACACTATTTAGTGAAAGAGGTGGAGCTAAAACCCTAGGGACCTGACCCGAAGCCCAGTCTTATTGCAACAAATTGGCCCAAACTGTGATCAGGGAACAGTGGCACTGTGGGATGCCAATCAGTGTTATGCAAAGCAAATAATAAAATTATGGAAGAAATTAAAGGCTTCAGGATCAAAAAGATTTGGAAAGTTTTTGATTAAACAAAGTCCAGCATTTTAGAGGACTTCTCAGAGACTTGAACATATTATCATTGCAAAGTTTCAAGAGTTTGGGATATAGCACTTTCCCAAATCATAAGACTACATAACCCATTTTTAGGGATGTTTGACATAACTAGTATTCTTGAGGACATGCTTTGAGAAACTTTCGTAAGTCAACTGTGGGTTGCATCCAGTCGTGAGTGATACCACAGCCCCTTGACCTGGTCATTCTCGAGGCTGAGTGGTATTGCATCTAGGGACACAGAATTAGAACAGAAGGTCATTTGAAATATGGAAAATATTTCGTGTTCATAAATAGTCACTAGTGTTCTCTTTTTTGGTTTTGTTGTTGCTGTTGTTGTTGGGTTTTGTTGTTTTTTGAGACAGTGTCTTGCTCTGTCTCCCAGGCTGGAGTGCAGTGCCACGATCATAGCTCACTGCAGCCTTGAACTCCTGGGCTCAAACAATCTTCCCTAGTAGCTGAGACTACAGATGCATGCCACCATGCCTAGCTAATATTTTTTATTTTTTTGTAGAGATGGAGGTCTCACTGTGTTGCCCAGGCTGGTCTCGAGTTCCTAGGCTCAAGCAATCCTTCCTCCTTGGCCTTCTACGGTGCTGGGATTACAGGTGTAAGCCCCTGTGCCCAGCTTGTCACTAGTACTCTCTAGGGGAGGATCATTCTTCCCCACTCTGTTGATGTTTGACTTGGCTACATGACTTGCTTTGGCCAAAATATGAGAGTGGACACGACGTGTGGGACTTCTAGGCAGAAGATTTTGAGCCAGCACGTGGTTTGCCATGTGCATTTCCCTCTGCCATCATGACCAGCCATGGTTCATATAGAAATAGCTTCATCAGCCTGGGGCCTGGAGTGAGGAAAATATGGAGGAGAGCTGTTGCCAACCCATGACTGGAAATAGCCCTTTGCTATTGTAAAAGGACTAAGATTTGGGGGCATTTTTTACCAGAGGATAACCTGTGCCAGCCTGACCTTTACAATTTCCAAAACATTTATCATTTCATAATTAAGTATTGGTAAGGTATTTCTATGGAAAACATCTATTCATAATACAGAGTATTTGAAAAGTAATCAGAACTCAGCAGAAAATTCAGTGTTCCTAAATTTAAGAGACCTGTTTCTAACCTGCTTGCCTTTGATAATGTCTCTGAACTTCCAGTTTTTAAAAAAACTCCAAAACAGTTCACCTCACGTAGTTGATGAGACAATTAAATGGGAAATATATATATATATACACACACACATACACTTACATATATATATGTATATTTTAAACTGTAAAGTGTTAAACAAATGTAAGATATATATTGAGTGTGCTGTCCTGGCTGGGCTGGATTTCAGAGCTCCTGCCTTGTCAACATGAATAGCGTTACCTCCAAGTGAGTAAACAGGAAGTCAGATGCTCTTGATTCATGTCTGTGATTCCTTTTCATCATATTCCATAAACTTTATAGAAGGAGACTTCCAAATTAACAAATATCGAAGTTTCTCCATCTATCAAGATACTTTGGTCTCTAAGTAAAAGAAATCCTGGCTCAGCTGGGCACAGTGGCTCACGCCTGTAATCCCAACACTGGGAGGCCAAGGAGGGTGGATCACCTGAGGTCAGGAGTTCAAGACCAGCCTGGCCAACATGGCAAAACCCCATCTTTGCTAAAAATGCAAAAATTAGACGGGCGTGATCACAGGCGCCTGTAATCCCAGCTACTTAGGAGGCTGACAGGAGAATTGCTTGAACCCAGGAGGCGGAGGTTGCAGTGAGCCAAGATCACGCCACTGTACTCCAGCCTGGGCAACAGAGCAAGACTCCATCACAAAAAAAAAAAAAGAAACCCTTGCTCACACAGACTTGAGCAATAAGGATGTATTTCATCTACTAAAACACCATGTCCAGTAGTCAGGTAGTCTATAGACCATCAACAGCTCGTTAATGGCAAAAACTCTGACTTTCTCAGACCCTCCTTTCTACCTTCCTCAGCATCAGCTTGCCCCTAAAGCAGTTTTCCTCACGGTCACTAAACGGCTGCTGGAAGAAATCACATCTAGAAGCTACACACGAGAGAGAGGAGATACAAACATTTCACCCACACACGAGTTGTAAGTCCTTCCTCAGTTTGCAAAAAACATGGGCCAAGGGCTTGATGGACTAACGCTGGAGAAGTCACCTCAGGAGCTCCGATGAGGATATCGGAACAAAATCAAGATTTGTTAGTAATGAAGAAAAGAGAAACAGGCAAGAAAGTAATACTCTGAAAACAGCTCAACAGAAGAAAATCCAGCACCGCATGCATTTCCACAGACCCATGAACTGTTTCAGGTTCAGATTTGCAAACCTGATAACTGGGCATAAGTAATATCTCCTAACACTTAGCTTTACCATCTGTTGCTGACATAACAATTTTACACAATACCGAAAATGCCAGATGGAAGCTACACATGAGCCATGTCCAAGATGGTTTCATGCTCACAACATATATGGAATAGCTTTGTTCCATACACTGTTGAGTTCATAGTTCTCCACTTATAATTCCGGCCATTGATGGAGAAGGACAACTCCAAAGCTTCCCAATTACATGCCTCCTTGATGTTTGGAAAGCTGTGCACACTGCTGGCCTCAGAATTTCTATCCAGGATAGACTTAGAAGCTACAATATATTTGGAGCTAGGGGGTGGGGAAGGGATGGCACACGTATTTGAAACTGTGTTTGCACAGCAAATACACAGTTTTTAGTTTAGAATTTATATTATGGTAAATAAGAATAGCAAAGTTTTCTAAAGGTTTTTTAAATTTTTTACTGTATGTAAGATTGAGAAAATGCCAGTCGCCCTTATCGTAGACTAAGAAGTCAGGGAATAGCTATTGCTATGGAGCGAAGGTAATGGAAGAGGTACTCAGGGAAATAAGATTCCTACATAAACCTCCCACCAGCTTAAAGAAGAATATAGAGACTGGGCGTGGTGGCTCATGCCTGTAATCCCAGCACTTTGGGAGGCCAAGGTGGGTAGATCGATTGAGCTCAGGAGTTCGAGACCAGCCTGGGTAACATGATGAAACTTCATCTCTATAAAAAATAGAAAAAATTACCCAGGTGTGGTGACACGCTACTGTGGTCCCAGCTACTCGGGAGGCAGTGGCGGGAGGATCACCTGGGCCCAGGGAGGTCTAAGCTGCAGTGAGCCATGCTCATGCCACTGCACTCCAACCTAGGTGACAGAGCAAAACCACTGTCTCTAAAAAAAATAAAATGTATAATCAACAATTTCCCCACTTTTATTGTAAGATGTTTTAAACATGTATTAATATACAGAGCGATAGATACCCATGTGCTCAACACTCAGATGTATCAGATATTAACATTTTAACATTCCCCAGGCCCTCTTCCTGGTTCATACCCTTCCTCTTGCTGTGGAGGCGACCCCCATCTGGATCAATCTTCTCCATATTTTACACTATTACCGTAAATGCATGTATCCACAGTAAGACTCTAGTTTTGAAAATGGCATCCTATCAGGCATTATGAGGAGCTTGCCTTTGCCTTTTCATTGGTTGTTTTGATGTATCTTACCTATGTTGTTCTAGTTCCCTCGTTTGATTTGCTCTGTAATATTCCATCGCTGAATATAGTACAACCTACATATCTGTTGTTCGGTTGATGAACATTTAAGTTACTTCCATTTTTCACCATTACAAACATGCTGCAAAAACCAATCTGGTGTGTGATTCCCTGTGCACATGTCAGATAACCTCTCTAGGTTACAGATTCACAAAGGTAGAGTGAGAAATTTCATTCCAGCATGATTATCAACTTATACCACCAATGTATGAAAGTTTCTTTTCCTTCATTTTGCAAATCTGTTGGCTGTGAAATGGCATATTCTTGTTTAGTTTGCATTTCCTAAAAACTAGAGAAATAGAGCAACATTCCATTCATTTGGTGTTCAAGTTTCCTCTTCTGTGAATTTGCTTTTTCATCTATTTTGCCCATTTGGGGTATTTGTCTTTTTCTTGCTGAATTGTAAACTTTTTTTACATATTTTAGATACCAACATTTGTTGATTATATGCATTGCAAATATCTTCTTCCTGTCTATAATTTCTTTTAATTTTAAGGTGCTTTTTTCTTGTATTTAAGTTTATAATTTTAGTGTAGTTATATTTGTCTATTTTTTCCTTAATTAAGGGTTTTGTTTTCTTGTGCTTGTCTATGGAAGATTTAAGATTATAAAGATTTTCTCCTTTATTTTCTTCCAGAAGTTTACATGGTTTCTTTTGACATTTAAATCTTTGTCTGGAATTTATCTTTGTGTGGTATAAGCTAGTGACTTAATTTTCTTTTCAGAAGGATAACTAATTTCCCAGACTCGTTTGTTGAGTAGTTTATACTTTCCCCACTGATTTGTAAGATCTTCTCTGTCACGCATCAAATCTCTATATATGCCTGGATCTGCTTTGTCCAACTCTGCACAAGTAGCATGCTATCTAAATTACTATATTTTAAAAAATAAGTCTTGATATTTGGTAGGGCAAGTTTCATGTGTCTTAGCTATTATGGTCTCTTTCTCATCTATATGAATGTTAAGGTCAGCTCATCAGTTTCCACAGAAAATCCTTTCTAAATTTTGATTTGAATTACATTGCATTTATAGATTAGTTTAAGAAGTATCATCTTCCCGATCTTATCTTTCCTTTCATGAACCTGCTATATTTCTGCATATATTTAGGCCGTCTTACACATCTTTCTGTACTGTTTTGTATTTTTCTCCATAAAAGGTTTTGCATACCTTGTGTAAATTTATTCTTAGGCATCTTTTAGGTCATATAACTGTGGTAAATGAGAACTTTATTCTAAAACATTTTCTATGCCTATCAACATTTTCTCCACTATTTTTTGCTTTTATGTTTTATACCTAATTTTTTTTTTTTTTTTTTTTTTGAGACGTAGCTTCATTCTTGTTGCCCAGGCTGGAGTGCAATGGCATGATCTTGGCTCACCACAACCTCCGCCTCCCAGGTTCAAGCGATTCTCCTGCCTCAGTCTCCAGAATAGCTGGGATTACAGGCAAGCGCCACCACACCGGGCTAATTTTGTATTTTTAGTAGAGACGAGGTTTCTCCATGTTGGTCAGGCTGGTCTCGAACTCCCAACCTCAGGTGATCCGCCTGCCTCAGCCTCCCAAAGTGCTGGGATTACAGGCATGAGCCACTGCACCCGGCCTGCTTTTATGTTTTATACCTAATTCTTAAAAGTATTTGCATTTTATTCTTTGCATGATGTGAGATGTGAATATAACACTTTCCCCCAGAGTCAATTATTTTCAACTCTGACGAATAATCTCTTAACCCATTGGTTTGTGAGTCTTCCTTTGTTATCCGTTATCTTCTCATATATCAGGACTCTTTTTCTACAATCACTTTGTTTTCATTGATGATATATATCCATTTCCATGCCAGTGTATGATCTCATTTCTGTAGTTTTTAATGTGTCTGTGTATGTTTGTGTGTGTATACATACACACAAAAAGTAGAACAATGAAATAATGTGTCTCTTTCTAAAAGAAGTATTAAGAGGCAGGAAGATTGCTTGAGCCCAGGAGTCTGAGACTGCAGTGTGCTACTATGATTGGACCTGTGAATAGCCACTGTACTCCAAACTGAGCAACACAGTCAGGTTCCATCTCGTCTTTTCTTTTTTTTTTCTTTTTTCTTTTTCTTTTTTTTTGAGCCTGAGTCTCGTTCTGTTGCCCAGGCTGGAGTGCAGTGGTGTGATCTCTGCTCACTGCAACTTCCACCTCCCAGGTTCAAGCGATTCTCCTGTCTCAGCCTCCTGAGTAGCTGGGATTACAGGTGTGCCACCATGCCTGACTAATTTTTATATTTTTAGTAGAGACGGGGTTTCACCATGTTGGCCAGGCTGGTCTCGGACTCCTGACCTCAAATGATCCACCTGCCTCGGCCTCCCAAAGTGCTGGGATTACAGGCATGAGCCACCGCACCCGTCCTGAGGTCCCATCTCTAAAAAAATAAAAAGTATTGAACCAAGGTCCTCTCACATAATTTTTCAAAATTTATATTATGCTTTAATATCTAGCAGAGCAGCTCAACTAATTACTCTTGGAGTGTGTTAAACCAATATGCTAATTTGGGAAAAATTTACCTCGATAATATTCAGTCTTCTTATTCTGTATTCAATCATCTTATTCTATATTCATATATTCATGTTTTCTTTTAACTTTCTCAGTTGCAGTTTGTAATTTTCCTCACATAGATTCAGTTTTAAAATTAACATTATGTCTAGACATTTTAGGGTGGAGTGTTGTTTCCCCAACACCTCTTATATCTTGGTTAGTTACTTCAGGGAGAGCAGGAGAGCTGGTTACTTTTGTTCACTTATCTTTAACCAGTCATTTTGCTAAACTCCCATAAAGATAGCCACTTTTTAATTATCTTGGAGTTTCTCAGTAGGCAATTATATCATCTCTAATAATACTTTTTGTTTTCTCATTTCCAATAGCAATGTCCCTATATCTGTTTTAGAATTATATTAACTAATACAATGGCAGTAAGGATCTTTGTTTTCTTTCTGATTTTATGGGATCCTGTTTCTATTTTGGTACTTTGTTCTGTAGTGGGTGCTCATTAAAGGACTTCCTTTGTGTTTTGTCTGGATTATTCTCCAGGCAGCTGGTAAGCTCCTTGTGAAGACAGCCCATCCTGTTCTAACATGTCTGATACTCTGTGTCTGGTCTCTGCAGCTACTGGCACACAGCAGGGAACTTGATTAGGGCCTGAAAGAACGTGTCTTATGCCGGATTCTTGGGAGGCCCTAAAAGATCTGCACTGCTTCTTTCTGGATGTGGCCATGTGTTTAGAAACATCTGCTCTCCTAGAAGTCTGGGTTCCTGTTCCAGCTTTGAGCAAACACTTGGGTTTCCCTCACAGGCTACTGTCTGTTGTTGACCACATACTCAGGAATACATGGAAATTGCAGCAATTTTGTCAGTAGGGTTTTGACAAACTGAGAGATTCTAAACAGAAAATAAAGAGATTCTAAACAGAAATACTTACTTGTTATAAAATAGCACGTGCAAATTTCCCACCAATCCCATCACCAAAGGTAAACACCACTAACAATTTAGGATTTGTGTTTATGCACACTTGTACACATAAATACATGCATTTCTAGATGTGTGTTCTATGCTTTTCAAACATATGCATGTTTGAATAATGTGAGCCCATTTTTGTAACTTCTTTCCAATTTTATGTAAATATTGTTTATTCGTTTTAACAGCTATATATGCCACCATATGGCTAGACTATAATCATCCTTTCTCCTATTAATATATATTTCTAGTTTGTTTCCTTGTGTCTTAAACCAACATATATTTAGGATAGATTTCTAGAAGTAAGTTGTTGAAGTATAAGGTAAACTTTTTTTTAATTTAGCTTAATTTTAACATACTTTCAATTCATTCTTTGACCATAAAAATTTAGAGTCTGGTCCATGAACCATGACTTATTGGTCTATGATAAGTACAGACATTAAGAGTAAGTGTTTAGAAGTATTTATCATAATTTGATATTTCTATGATATCCAAACGTGATTTTTATATTTTACAAAAGCATCGGACTGAAAAAGAAAACCTGATTATTTTAAAATAACAACAATAGTAATGCTAAAACAAATTGTGGAAAGGGCCCATTTGGACAATATAGGTTAAGTGAGGCCAAAAGCTTTTCACTGTGAAAATCAAAATATTTTAGGAGTAGTGTCTTAGAAGACATATGAGGGATAAATGAAAAAAAAAGTTATTTTTAAAATATGATGTTAAAAAAATATATGCTGTATTTGGAGCTGGATGTGGGGTATGACCAATTATATAATAATTTCTTATCAGAAAAAAAGAATAAAAGGACCTGATTCTGCACCATGAATAATTGGGAAGCACTGCTTCCGTGAGCAGTCAAAGGGAGTTTCCATTTTCTTTTCTAAATCCTCACCTCTAGCTCACATTGTCAAAAATCAAAATGTTTGTTTTATAATCTGTTGGTTATAAACACTCTCACTGTTGTTTTGATGTGAAATTCTGTGATTACTAATGATGTCCGTATCTTTACTCGTTATTTGGGTTTCTTCTTGTTATTTATATCCTTTGTGCTATTTTTTATTGGCTTGGAGATTTTTCTTTTTCTTCTGGTATCTGTGGATTTCACATACTTATATTTGAGCTCCTCTATTATTTCAGAAGTAATTTTGTTATACTTCACCCAATAAATTCTGTGTTGAGAGCGTGAAGAATTGGCCTCTCCTCTAGGCTCCATTATATTTTCTTATTGGGCACTGCTGGTTTAATGATATAGCTATAGATTTTTGTATAGTTGTCTTTCTTTTGCACTCTCTTATTGCTAATAGTAGTTTTTTAGGGAATACAATTTTCTCTTTCTCTGTACCTCTTTCTTTTCTATTCTTTCCTCACAGCAGTACCATATTTTCTGGACATGACTTTATAAACAATCTCAATTCTGTCAGTAATGCACATCATGGTCCATAGTCGGTTGACCTGTCATCATAGTCTGTATGATGGTCAAAAAACAAAATGAAACAAAGCAAAACACAGTTTAAAACTGAAAAATTGCTGTTCATCAAGTCGAGGTTATTTAGAAAAAGAAACTGTTCGGGATTCCTGTAGGGTCAGTCTCTGATATCAGGACTGTCGATTCTCTCAAACAATAATGCTGCCCAGTCTCTTCAGAGGCTTTCTGATTTGGCCCTATTCCTATCCTTTGTCCAGGACTTTTCTCCACACCCTTTCTCTTAAGCCAAATGGCAGGTCAAATGAAGCCCTGAAATACAGCCATCTGTGGGTGTTGAAGTGGGGATGATTGTGGTCAGCCCTGGGAAGCTGGGCATGCATGTCACAGATTTTAAAAGTACTGCTGCTGGCAAGCTGACGGAGGGCAAAATGTGCACATGGAAGCAAATGTACAGCTTCAAGTGATCAAATGTCAGTGCAGACAGCAGGTGATGAGGGTGGCTCACACCACCTGCTGGAGCACAGCTGTCAGAAAGGGGATAGCCACGTGTGGGGCCACAGGCAGTGCCAACCCAACAGGTGAAAGCCCAGGACAGAGAAGAGCCCAGAAGCTCTGAGGCAGACATTTTGATCACAGCCTGGGATGCACAGTCATGCCTTGTGCCCAAAATGAAATGCCAGCAAGTGTTTCTCTCTCCCTATTCTCAAAAGATCTCTTCCTCATGTATCTTAATTAGTTAAGATTTGGGGTCTTGGGGCAGCCTCTTGAATGCCATCAGACACAGTAAGTTCTACAGCCAGGGTCATTGGCCTGACTTCCAGGATTATGAAGGGTCAAAAAGTCCCACATGTCCTAACTACAAGGCAGGTGCCAGTGAAGACAAGCTGTTAGGTAAGACACAATATTTTTGGAGAGACATAAAGGACAGAGGTCAGTTGTGAGGGCAAGCATGGACCCAGCATCGAACCAGCAAGGCACAGGTTAAGTGAGACACTGAGCAGGGCCCCAGTTCTGTTCAGCAGCAGAACAGAAATCACCTGACAAATCCAGAAGTCACATCAGAAGGGGTTAACTGGGAAAGACAGCTCAGGAACTAGGGTGTTCCACAGTCTGTCCATAGGCTACTTTTTACAGGCCCAAAGTCCCATCACCATGGACAAATTTTGATGGTTGCTTTAAATATGCTCATTTGTGAATCCAGTGTCTGATGAATAAGGTGTGGTCTCTTGATATGTGGAGCCTGTAATTAAGTGAAATATAAAATAGTAAATCATTTTGACCATTAGCAAAGTTTCTCTTTGTTCATTTAATGAAAATGCTCAGTATTGGCAAAAGAGCAGAGAAACAGATGTCCTCATATACAACCTATGAGAGGTAAACTGAGGCCTTTCCAAGGAATAATGTGGTGACTAGAATCAAAACCCTTTCAATGCACATACCTTTTAATCTAGCAACTCCACTTCTATGAACATATCATAGCATATATATAATAGTTTAAGTGCAGGCTGGATGCAGTGGCTCACAGCTGTAATCCCAACACTTTCGGTGGCTGAGGAGGAGGATTGCTTAAGCTCAGGGATTGAGACCAGCCTGGGCAACGAAGTGAGACTGCCTCTCTACAAAACAAATAGAAAAAAAAAATTAGCCAGGCATGGTAGCGTACACCTATAGTCCCAGCTACTCAGCAGACTGAGGCAGAAGGAGTGCTTGAGCCTGGAAGGTCAAGGCTGCAGTGAGCTGTGATTGCACTACTGCATTTCAGCCTGGGAGACACAGAGTGAGACCTTGTCTAAAAATAAAAATCAAAAAAAAGTCTAAGTGCAAAGATGTTTGATGCTCTGTTGTATATAATAGCAAAATATGACGCCACTGAAGCAAGATAGATTCTTCACACCACTACCCTCAGCCCCTTGCTTTTAGTACACCTGTAGTGGACAGTTTCATGCATGATCCCAGCCTTTCACTGTGGGCTTACCTTGCTGGCTCAAGGCTTTTCTGCTTCAGAGTTTTGTTGGATCCCACAGAAGGCCATTCTGCCTGTGTTGGATGTGGCAGAGAAAAGTGGAGCAGTTAATATTCCCAGGGGACCACAGTCCACCAATGAGAGAAAGAAATGAAGGATGAATGCTCCAACCTCTCCATCCAGAGACCATTCTGAGGACTATTCTATGTGATTCCTCCAAGGGACCCCATGGGATTGAGCTTCAGTTGCCCATAGTGATCAGCATCTCACTAACACACCTTTGTGGCTTTGCTCCTTTCCTTGACTTATTCTCCCCACCCCTCTCTTCTGCTTCTCTCACATAAATTCTTGCAAATCCTTGTCTCGGATCTCAGACTTTACTTTCAAGGGAACCCAAATCATGAGTCAATCTAAACATCAGAAATAGGGGTTAGATTAACAAGGGTACATTCATACAATGGAATATAATGCAGCCATTAAAATTACCTTGGATCCAAGGAAAAAGAAAGCATATGGCCTCACAAACGTGTACATAAATGTTAAAAGAAGATGTATTTCAAATAGCCCAAAACTGGAAACAATACAAATGTCCATATTTGCATGTAAGTGGATAAATAAATTGTGGTATATCCATACAACGGAATATTCTTCAGTGATAAAAGGGATTGAACTATTGATATAGGCAACAATATGAACCTCAAAATAAGTATGCTGAGTGAAAGAATGCAGACACAAAGAGTGCATAGTATAATATTCCATTTATATAAAATTCTTTTTTTTTTTTTTTGAGATGGAGTCTTGCTCTGTCGCCCAGACTGGAGTGCAGTGGCATAATCTCGGCTCACTGCAACCCCCACTTCCTGGGTTCAAGCAATTCTCCTGCCTCAACCTCCCGAGTAGCTGAGATTACAGGCACCTGCCACCACACCCAGATAATTTTTGTATTTATAGTAGAGACAGGGTTTCGCCATGTTGGCCAGGCTGGCTCAAACTGCTGACTGCAGGTGATCCACCTGCCTTGGCCTCCCATAGTGCTGGGATTACAGACGTGAGCCATCGTGCCTGGCCCATTTATGTAAAATTCTAATGCAAACTAATCTATACTGACAGAAAGCATTTCAGTGGTTACCTGGGGTAGGGGTTGGGGTGGGTGCGGACAGAAAGAAGAAAGTGGGATTACAAAGAGGCACAAGAAAACTTTTAGGGGAGATGGACATGTTCCTTATCTTGATTGCAGTGTTGGTTTCATTGGTATATGCATAGGTTAAAACTTATCAAAATATACCCTTTAACTATGTGTAGCTTACTTTTTGCCAATTATACCTCAGTAAGTTTGTTAAAGATGAAAAATGACCTTGGATAAAAATAATTAATGACACTAAAATTATTCATGTTAAAGTATTAGGTTGAAATAAAAGGCTAGCTTTAAATCAATATTTATGAGCATAGATACCCATACAAATTCATAGATGAATGATCAAAATGGAAAAGTCCAAAACGTTACTAGTGTTCATCTCAGAGTCTGGGATGACATGCATTTTCATTTTTTTTCTTTTCATATACCTGTATCTTCCAAATATTGATAAATATATATTACTTCTGTAAAATAGAAAATCAATAGATAAAACACAACACAAGGTATCTTATGCTACATGCTAGGAAAATGGTAGAGGCCGAAGATTTTTCAAATTTGTTGTTTTAGAGCCCTGGGAGTTTCATGAAAGTGCCTCAGGGATTATCCCAGGAGGAAATTTAGAATACATAGGCCAGTGTCTTCATGGCACCTCTAAATAGAGCAGCTGTTTTCATTTAAGGAACAAATGTGAAGGTCTGAAGAAGGCTAATTACTGGGGCCTGGGGCAGTTATGGAATGCTTTGAGGTTAAGACAGAAGTGAGTAGGAAAGATGGGCCTTGTCTAAGCAAAGAACAGAAAGTGAGTCTTCTAGAAAAGTCTGAGCAAAATTACTAATGGCACCTGTTACCCTCTGTAACATATTTTTTTCTGCTTCCATTACTATTCAACTCTTCACTCAAATGAGAACTTACCACTGCAAAACATCTGGGCAAATTCTAGGCCTACTCAAAATCACTTGGGTTAGGAATCCAAGGGACTCAATAGCACTGCCATGGGTGCTGGTGGGAACACTTAAAAGGAGTGGACTTTATCTCCCTTCCCAATCTCCATCAGATCCCCTTCCCCATTTTTGATGTGTACCACCAATATTTTCTCAAGGTAATATGAATTTCTTTGCTAACGTAACTAAAAGGCCCTGCCAGCCTTTCAAATAGGTCTCTGTTCTCCTAGAGCTGCCATGGAAGGAACTGAAAATCTGGAAAGGACCACGTTGAGTCATTGTGCTCATGTGAAGTTCTCCAAAGAGCCTTTTAAGATGCCAGAAACACCTTCTACTGGTGTTCTTTTCTCCCTTTAGCAGCCCTTGAGCCTGCTGCAATAAACTCATAACTTGTTTGGACTCAACCAAATGGGGCATAGGGAGGGCATGTGGCATGAACTACTGCCAAGGCATGCATGAGGCAATGAGCTGGCTATGCAAAGACTCATCCCAAAGTCCATGAGGCAGCATGTGCTCCTTGGACCAAGAGGAGGGAGAAAGGATGTGCACTGGGGCTTACTGTCTCCTCCATCCTCATAATCCTAGCTCAATACTAGACAGAGTGTCTTTGCTAGCACTGAAATCTGAGTGTCTTGTTAGGTCGATGTTTCGAAGACAATCAAAAGTACGTGACAGGCCAAGGCTTGCCAAGGAATAGAAAAGCAGTGGATTTGTTTCCTGGCTGATGGCCAGCTGCAAGGCTTTCTTAAATGACAGCCGAGAAGCAGTAAATCAGGTACAATGGAGTCCTATCCATGGAGAGATTGTCTCTACAAAGTGTTACACTTCAAGTTAAATGGTCACAGACAATTCAGCTTCAGAATAACTTAAAACAGCATTTCCATCTGCTTGAACCCAGGTTCCAATTAAAACAGAGAAGTATTACTCTAACCCAGTCCTTCACTGTTACCAACTAAGACATGCTCTGGAAGATTTAAAAAGCAGCACAGCCGTGAACTGAGGAACGGGTTTCTGATTTACTCACAGAAAATACAGTTTATTTTCATCTCCCTAGAGAGAGACAATCCTGTTAAAATCACAGTTTTTTATGTAGCCTGTAGGACCAAGAAAAAGTAACAGTTGAATATATTAGTATTTCTCAGTTTAGATGAGAGTGAATAGTTAAATTTAGCTTTATCAAAGAAACAACTATTCCATGTATCACTATCCAAGGAATTTCAATAACTTTACTTATATATTTATTTATTTATTTATTGAGACAGGGTCTTTCTCTGTCACCCAGGCTGGAGTGCAGTGGCACAATCATGGCTCACTGTGCATCCTCGAACTCTTGGGCTCAGGCGATCCTCTCCCCTCAGCCTCTCAAGTAGCTGGGACTACAGGCACGTGCCACCACGCCTGGCTAACTGGTGGCATTTGCCTGTAGTATGCTGAAGTGCCAGTAACTTTAGCATAATGTTTGCATTTGTGGCTACTTATTTCCTAAGTGGATGCTTCTCAGCCTTTCATGTACATGTGGAAGATGACCACATTTTTAGGACACACTAGGGTAAAGGAATAGTAGGGCTGCTTACAGGAGGCCCCACCTGGCCACTCCAGAGATTGACAGATCAGTATCTCTCCAGGCTGGGATTCCCATCAGTTTCCAGGTGGCTGGTTCCTGAGTTTTAGAGCAGGTATTGCCAACCTTGGCCGCACATTGGACTCACCTGAGGAACTTTAAAATATGCATGACCTGGTCCCACCCCAGAGGTCCTAATTTAATTGGTCTGGGGTATGGCCTAGGCCTCCGGATTTGAAAAAGCTCTCCAGGTAATACTGATGGCCAGCCAAGAATGAGAAGCACTGTTTTAGAGCAGGGGTCACCAGCCTGTTTTTGCAAATAAAGTTGTATTGGAACACAGCCACCATTTGGTTACATACTGCCTATGGTGGCTCTCATGCTACCACGGAAGAGTTCAGTACTTACAACGGAGTTCTTATAACCTGAAAAACAAAAAATATTTACTGTCTGCTTCTTTACAGAAAATGTTTGCTGAGCCTGTTTTAAAGGGAAGCTTCAGGAGGACTTTCAGTGTCATGTGAAAAATAGTTTACAAGGATTTTTGCTCAAGGTAGTGGCAGAATTCTCATAAGGGACTCTCACAGGGACAAAATATTCAAAGTACACAAACATTCAGGTACCACGAAGGTAAATGAGCATTCATAGCCTTTCTTGTTTTCCCCTTGCCTTACAAGGCACATGCTGTTTTCAAGTTTTTGTTGAACAAGACGAGGGGTAGCAATAGGGAAGTCAGGAGAAAGGAAAGACTAGGCTGGTTTATGTTAGGAAAAGCAGGGAACTGCTCTTAGGAAGAAACAATCCCGAAAAGAAAAAGCTACAAGTCAGAGGAGAGGCAGGGAGGAGTGAGCTTCAGGGAAGAGTTTGGGGAAGTTTCTAGAGATGGGGGACTAGAGAGCTGTCACCCTGTGTTGAATGGCACTGCAGAGGTTAATGGTTCTGGTGATTTTTAGAAATGTGGCTGTGTGATATGAATCATACTCCCCTTAGTCTAAGAGATTTCTGTAAAGTTATATACATTTTCCATACTTTTTTAGATGTCAGATTAGTCTTTTTGCAGTGAAACTCTGTACTATGATTGGCCACAATGGAAGCTGGAAATATTGGGCTACAGGATGAATACGCCTTAAAACTACCAATTATTGACAGCATCATAATAGTTGGAATAGCACATCTAAGAGTTAGCAGCAGGAAAATAAAAAAGGAATGAGATGGGAGTCTGAAAGCTTACAAATGGCAGGGTGATATTGCTGGGTCAGTTTCCCCAACTCTAAGCTCTAAGTATCTCTGATAGGAACCTGTGGAGAGGAGCGTCTGCTCTCCTCTTGGCCACTGGAGCCCAAGATCACAATGTTCACACTTCCATTTATTGTGAGGAATAGAACACCAGCACTTAAGTGATTGTCCAAACCAACATTACCAAAGCAACAGCCTTGCATAACACCCTTGCCAATACTCAGAATCAAGGACCTTAAAAAGTGAAGGAAAGTAACTGGAATGAATGCAAATACTTGCACCTAGAGAAGCCTTTCCAGAATTATTAGCAAACACTCCACTCATTCCCTGACTTGGCAATTCTCCCAAAAAGAGAGGAGGGGTTTAGGTACCTGCATTCCTCAAGACCCTGTATGGCCTGGTGAACTTGGAGGTGATCTAGGACCAAGGTAAATCATGTGGCTGGAAAGCCTGAGAACAAGGATCAAATCAGAAGTCAGAGAGGCAGCAAGCAAATCTGGGCTGTTTTACGGTATCCCAGCATCCTGGACTGACAACATGAGCTGGTATTTTTCTCTCCAGTTCAGATATCAGTAGCCAGACATTGTCATTCATTCATCATCTTCTTCTTCTTCCCATAGGTTGGACTCTGAGAACATCTAACTCAAAAGAGCACTGCTGTAAAATATCGTAGGAAATGTACATGCATTGAGTGCATTTCAAAAGAACTATCCTTCAGTTTCAACTATTTTTCTATTTGTCTGTAATTGCTTATCTATGTACATGCTTATCATATTGTGTCATAAATATGGAAAGCCTTCATTGCCCAAGTGTAATTTGTTTCTGAAAAAGTCCATTTAAAATTAAACCACCTGTAACATTCCCAGCGGGTCGGCAAGGAAAAACAGTACCACATTACATAGGACCCAGCAACTAGGAAGAGAAGTATCAGTTAGGACAGAATACTCAAGAGCAAAGGAGGCATGTGACAACATGAATGCAACAACCATAAGCACACTTAAGGAGACTCAAGAGTACAAAGAAAAAAGTTTCTGGAGTTAGAAAGAAAAATTAAAGTGAAGAAGAGGCTAACATTTTTGATACTTGAATTAGAGGCATGGGTGAGCAATATAAAAAAAATTAATCCACCCAAAATAGAAACCAAATGTCACAGTAAGTACTGGAAAAAAAGATTAGACTAGGATTTTATTCTAAAAAGAAAACCAATTTGTTTTAAAAAGTAGGAAAATACATTTATATTTTCTTATTTGTGAAAAATTTGGGATATAATTGCCATATCCTAACTCTTAAAATGAACAACAATGAGATAAGTGTTGATTTTTCTTTTGGCACAGTGGTTCTGGCAAAACTGTATGATAGTTTTGTGCACCCTGTCTTCACAGTTGACTTTCGTGCACAGTCATAAGGTCATCTTTACAAAAACATTTGAGGTTTCACCAGTTTCCCCACAGACCTCTCCAAAGCTTTTGATATTCAAATTGTTTTTTGACTCCCATCTTCTGACATCATCTTTGTTAAGTTTTTCTTTTTCCCAAGTTAACCTTACCAAATTCTTATTTTGGCTTTGCCAATGATTTGAGCCATTCTCCAGCATCATCAGCTTTGTGAACTCCTTCATGTTAGTAACATTTGTGATTTCAGTTTAACAACTGTTTTCATTGCATCATTAGATTTTACAACAGCCACATTCAATGTCACAGTTACTTACGAAGCTCCTTTGCTAGACTGTGAACTCTTTAATGGAGAAGCTGTGACTTATCTTCTACCACCAATGATTGCCATAAAGTAGGTACCGATTAGTATTAGCTGAATTTAATGGCTTTTCATTTAAGGTCTTCATCTTTAAATATTGACTAGCATAGATGCTCACACAATATTGATTGAGGACAAACTTTATTAAGTGGTTAATTCCTTAGCATATTTTTAAAATGTTATGTTGACTTTTGCTTCCCTATCTCATCTGTGAGTATCTAGATAAGTATTTGGACCACTGGCATGCACCAATATTGTTTAATTAACAGCCTCTTTAATGGAGGAGCTGTGACTTATTCATCTTCTACCTCCAATGACTGCCATCAAGTAGGTATCAATTAACAGTATTGCATTGAATGTCTTTTCATTTACGATCTTCATCTTTCAATATTTCCAGGCCAACCAGGAACACATCATAAGCAGCACATAGCTCAATTAAATCATTGGCAAGATTAGAAAGACAGTCTAGAAGTAACTTTGGGCACACACAGAGTATTTCACAAATGTTACTTGAGTTGAAAAATGGATCTTCAAACGAGACAGAAAAGGTTTTATTTTACCTATAATTTTGCGTGGAAGTCTTGGGTGAACAGAGTAATTCTCGATTTCTTTCCTTCCTTCCTCCCCTCCCTCCCTCCCTCCCTTCCTTCCTTCCTTTCTTTCCTCCTTCCTTCCTTCTCCCTTTCCCCCTTTCCCTTTATTTTCTTCTTTATTTCTTCCACTCTTTCAGCATAAAGAGGTTAGGTCAGCATTAGCATCCTGAAGGACCAAGACAATTGATTGCAAGGGCCAATGTCCACGATAACAGAGAGTCAAGATGACCCCCAAAGAAAGGAAATTTGCTAATCCGGGTGTTACTTGCTCTCCATCCAATAGAGAGTCTTTAATATGCTCATTCATCCCTCCAGTCTTCAGGAGATTTTCCAGCCATCTGGCTTGCTTGCTGACCCTTGCCCTTTCAGGTAGCAGCCATAAATGCAAAGCTCTCAAATAGGAAAGTCTGTTGGTCTCATTTAGAAGGCCTACTCTAGGCAAGGTTAGGAAGATGGGAGATAATGATCCTTTCCCATCTCCCTAGAATTTAAATACACAAATTAAAAAGCACATTAACTCTTTGTTTAAAAAGAAAAACAAAATGTCATCAAAGGCAGGCTTGATTCAAATGCAGTTTAGGCTAATGAAGGAGCTGTGTCCTTTCACTATTTGTTCTGGGATCTTTTCAATCAGCATTGGCAAAGCTTCTGAACAAAGACAGTAATTACCAGATAAAAATTGCCTTCAGTGCATTGTCTAACTGTGTTCAGTTTGGCATGAATGGATTTATGATCCTTTCATTCCAATAGGAACTACCAGTCCGCCTTTCACTTCAAATAGCCTATTCATCTCAGCATAAAAACAGCTAAAATATACTAGCAGAATATGCTGCCTCTGCAACCCAAGCTGCACACAGCAGGAGTCAGCTTCTTCCAACAGCCACAAATATAGCTGGCTTTGAAAAACTATAAAACAAAGGCTCTAGAAAACTCTTGCATAATTTTTTTAAAAACAGCAATTATTTGGTTCCAATCCCTTTTACTACTCTGTATCTTTTATCCAAAATTAAATTAATTCCATTGTGTATAAAATGGTCAAAACCACAAATTACAGCAGGGAATTTATGCTTAAATAATGATCTGTGGTTGCTATTCAGATACATAGATTAATACTTTCTATTCCTTAGGGGGAAATGGCATAGAGAGGTGTTTTTGTTTTGTTTTGCTTTGTTTTTAATAGATAAGGCATAAAGAATCACTTTATCAGAAATAACTTAATTGGTGGCAATTTACTTGACTCCCAACATCCATCTGCAGTGCATTATCTCTTCTACCCTCTATCCTGTGTGTGAGGTAAATGTCTATGTACACACAAACCATGTATTAGAAGCATAGAGTAGTACTCATAAAGGAAGTTTCTATAGAAAATTAAGACCTTCATGCTGAACTTTGTGCTGCAATAATATAATACAGAGCATGCTAAAATGTTGACCTGAGACAGTCTTCAAGTATAGTGGTTTCAAGATCAGTTCCAATCACAACTTTCCCATTGGTCAGCATCACGTGATGTCTTCATGGTGGTATGAGTTTTGCAATTGATCCTGTTGGCTTTGGTTATCAACAACGTTTCATTGGATGTATAAGAACTGCTCATGTTGGTTTGTCCCAAATGCATCCTAGAAATGATAACTATTTAACTAACACAAGTATATAACTGTAACAGAGTGGAGTCCTGAAAAAGTACTCTCCAAAATTTGACAGACTTGTTTCTATGCCTTGACCTGTTACTAAGTCTACATATGAGTAACTCTCTTTACCTCTGTGAACTTCAGAATGCTATTCTTAAAAACTAGAGGAGGGAGTTGGTCCAGAATATTCCTTTTGTCTCAAAGTATTTCATTATAAGATACAGCACTGCATATGCTTGTTACTATGCCCTGCTGGAAGAATCAAGCCTCTGAGAATCCCTGCAATAAGTAAATTTGTTTAACTTTTTAGCTCAGCATTATAAGAATTTATATGACTAATGAAGTCCTTTTATTCTTTAGTGGAACAGTCCTAACATTCCAACCCTGATTGTTTCTCAAACACACTTGGGGAAGCACTAAACTAGAGTGTCTGCAAGCTCCCTTCCAGACCTAATCTAATTTTAGGCTCAGTCCCCACTTTGTGGACTAATGGCAATGAACCCCATCATGGCCAATTGCTAGAGAGTCTGAGGATTTTTTAAATGCAGTGCAAGTTTTTCCGGCCTCCAACATTCATAGGGACACAAAAGACCTCTCTCTCCCTATTCTTCATCCTCCAAGTACACAGAAAGTATCTATAATCACCAGAGAGAGTCCAGGGCCCTTAGTCATGTAAATCTACATTCCTTAAGTGTGTTCTTGTTTGTGGTCCCTTGGTAGATGTAGATTAAAGCTCAGCCCTGAGTAATTTGAATATGTATGGAGTAATGATACTTTGCCTTGTCTATCTCTTGCCTTTTGACATCAATACAAATTATACCTTTAAAAAATCTACCCAAACACCATAATCTCCACCTTTAACTTCCCAACAACTCTCTCACAGATTTTGTCAAGACTTTGCTGGCAAATCTGTTTTAAATCCCAATTGCTCCCATTTTTGCTCACTCCCACTTTTTTTATTCTCTCATATACCCAGAGAACAACTGTCAGCTACCACCCAAATAACAGTGGTTTCCATATTCAAAGTCTAATTCTCCCTTAGCATTCTGTTCTTCATTTCATTTACCATTTCTTCTAGAATTCCACCATCCTGACTTCTAATGGCTTTGATTGCTTTTCTCTGGATTTTCTCCAAGTTCTACATCTCTCCCTTGAACTAAAGTTCCCAATTTGAACACAGTGCTTCCATGGAGATATGACTAATAATGCATTGGCTCTTAAATCTGGCTGAACGTCAGAATCATATTTTTTGAAACTATGGATTACTGAGCCCACACAGCCATGTACAAAACATTAAATTGTTATTTTTGATTCCTATACTTGTTAAACAACAGGATCCAATTAAGCTAAAGAAGAACTTCAACCTATTTTCTCACCACTTCTGTGATCATGAACAACCAACCACAGTGGGTCTCCCTCCAATATTAATTTCCTTTGGTTGATAAAGCTTTCAGGAAAGAGAGTTATCATATCACAAATACCACAATGATTTTTATCTGAATGGCTTCCTTCCAAAATTCCAGATCCATCTAAACTTTTACCTCATTGGAAGGTCCTTCCTGACCCATGCAACTCAACAAAAAACTCTCACAGTTTTTATATGCTTTGCTGGAGATTAACCCATCTTGCATTGCATTACTAGCATAGTATGTCTAGCATGGGCATGCCTTCTGAAGTTTGGAACTTCCCATCAAGGAAACAGGAAAATGCCATTGGCAATGAGCTGAAGACTGATTTACTCTACCAGGTATGACTTTAATGACTAACTGCTTGTACACCCTTTAGAAGCTTTTAGATTGTAGAGCCCCTTACTCTTGTATTTGTCTTCTGACCCCAGTCCTGGGGATAAATCTGTTTCAGTTAAAATTAACATTTCATACAAGTCCTCACTATATTCCTCTGCATACATTTCCCGCCAAATAGCAGCTAGAATGAAGGTCCCCTCAACTTTGAGGACAGAACATTTATAACCTCCCTATCACCACCACAAGATGTAGCATATACTACTATTTTTTAAAAAATTTTTTCCCAACAAGATTGCATGCATTCTGAGAGGAAGTGTTATGTCTTAAAATTTTTGCATTTCTTATAAGGGACTGTACCTAGTAAATAGTCTTCAGTAAATACACCATCAGAATGCAAAAATCAAAGTAACTTAGGGAATAAACATTCTAACCTCTCATTTTATAGATGAAGAAACAGGTTCAGAGAATTCAAAAGATTTGCCCAGATAAAAGTACGTAGTCAAAATTAGATCTCAGACTACTCTATTCCCCGGGCTGTTTTTGTTTACTCCATGTATCCTCTGTTAATTTGACCAGATTGATTGATTGACTTCCTACCTCTATCACCAGGAAGTCAAAGTAAAACTCCACCACTGAACTCTTGAAAGGCATGTCTTCTGAAGGGTGGGATTTCCTATCAAAGAAACAGGAAAATGCCATTGGCAATGAGCTGAAGACTGACTTTGATTTACCCTACCGAGCATGATTTTAATGACTACTTGTACAAACATGTAGGTACATCAATATTGGGTAGATTCATAGTGTTAGGATAAATTAGGTAATTGAGTAGAAAATACAGGCACAAGCTAGACCAGGTCTAAATACCTGGCCTCATATCAGTTGAAACCATCATATCAAGAATAAACAGTAGAAAGACGTGATCACTTTCATTGACTTCTGCTGGAAACATTTACAATCCAATTTCAATTTAGTAAGATTTCATCAGATGGACCACAAATTGAGGTCCATCTTATTGTTATTATTTGAAATCTTTGTGTATATGTGTAGTTTGGAACATCTGTTATTGCTGCTACTGCGGTTTCTATCACTGTTTGATGCTGGGACTCTTAAGCTCCAACCACGTTTTCACCCAGCTGAGTCGCCTTCTTATCACCCCTTTGTGGTGAGTAAGATCATCTAGATAGACTCTCCAAAAGAAATATCCAGTGAGGGAGGGGCAACCAGCAGAGCCACAAACCAGTCCTCATGAACCCAGGGCCTGAGCATAAAAAGCTATCTGATACACATGTAAAGGAATTTGGAGGTGGGGTAGACAGCAACTGAATCTTTAACTTGTAGAATATATTCTTTAGAAATGGCTCCCCGAACCACGCTAAACCCCGTAAGTTGCCCAGACACCGAAAACCCAAAAGAAAAGCTTCCCCTGTTAGTTAAGGTCAGGGAAGCAGAGGCGTTTCTCAGAAAAAGTGTAGCTTCTTTGGCATTATGAGCCTGAAAAAAACTCTTCAAGCCCAACTGCGAATGAGTCAGCAGAGTTTTCTAGAACAGCCAAGGAGAGAATGCTTTCCTTAGGAGACTATTTATTTCGTTGCTACATAATACTGTAGATTAATTAGGAGTAAGAATGAGTAAAACTATTTGGAAAAAGTGATAGCAGCTTGAAAGCTTCACCCACCCCTGACCTAATGGAGGAGGAAACATTACAGTTCTGGGTAGTTCATTATTTTGAGGGGGTGGAAGAAAGTGATATCAACCAAAGTATTCTTATAAAATCTTTGAGTATTGACCCAGATATCACCCTTATAAAGTCAAGATTATAGGACAAATGAATTGGTTCAACATTTAAATAAACCCTTGATATTTAAAGGTATCAAATATGCTCAATGTGACTCCCAGTATGTTAAAAAAAAAAAAGATCGAGAGCAAAATCTAGCCAAAATAGAAATTAATGTGGCTTAGAAACGTCTTTCCTCATTTTCTAAATATTTTCATATCTGGCAAAATGACCAGAGTGGAGGGTGAATGCTTTCAGCATGCTCAAAATTCAAACTCCAAGTTTAAGTGATTACTTAAGAGGCTTTAGTCTCTGAAATCCACCTGTCCTCACATGACATCATTAAATGTTTGCTTCTTAGGCGATTTCTTCTCTCTTCTTGGTCATCAGTTGCTCCAACTAAACTGGATCATTCCCATCAGCATACATACACCAGCATGTATTTATCACCAGGTTAAAACAAATATCAACTCATGGTTAACTTCATTTCATTCATACCCTTCCCTCTGAACTATTTTGGTTTTTTGCTTGTTTGTTTGTTTTTGTTTTGTTTTGTTTTGAGACAGGATCTTGCTTTGTTGCCCAGGCTGGAATGCAGTGGCATGAACCTGGCTAACTGCAGCCTCAGCCTCCCAGGTTCAAGCGATCCTCCTGCCTCAGCCACCCAAGTAGCTGGGATCACAGGCATGCACCACCATATCTGGCTAATTTTTGTATTTTTTGTAGAGACAGGGTTTCACCATGCTGCCCAGGCTGATCTCCAACTCCTGGGCTCAAGCAATCCCCCTGCCTCAGCCTCCCAAAGTGCTGGGATTACAGGCATGAGCCACTGTGCCCAGCCCCTCTGAGTTATTTTGAATTACTTTCCAGACATTGGATTGTTTTATTCACAAATAGTTAAGCATTTATCTCTAAAAATAAAGAAGATTTTTGAAAATGTAACCATAACACAATTATCCCACCTAAAAATATTAGCAGCTTTAGTTTAACAATGTTCGTAGAGAAATTCTATTACTTACGGAGGACTAGAAAAAGTACTAGAAGCTGACCAGAGACAAAACAAAGAGCACTGGTTCTTTTCTTTGGGCATCTGCTGAAAGAACATCACATGCCCACCTAAATAGGGTCCGCCTCTCTGTATTCTATCATTAGGAGCAGCAGGACATCTGGGGATGAGAAGATGGAGAGATCATCCTTATATAATGTTGCAGTCTGGAAGTATCACTCTCAAAAAGGTAAGTTTTTAGGTTATTTTTAGTTTGGTTTACAATTTAAAAAAATCCTTCATTGAACTCTGACTCTGCAGATTCTAGAAAATAGAATATTGCGGGCAAGACTGGCTTCAGAAGTTTTATGGCTTAATAGTAAAAGAAGGTGGGCAGACCTGGTGAAAATCTTTGCAGGGTCATGCATGCCTCCCACGCCAAGTATTTGCCACTCTTTTTTTTTTCCAGACAGGGTCCCGCTCTGTTGCCCAGGCTGGAGTGCAGTGGTGCGATCTCCACTCACTGTAACCTCCGCCTCCCAGGCCTAAGTGATCCTCCTAACTCAGCTTCCTGAGTAGCTGTGACCACAGGCATGCGCCATCACACCCGGCTAATTTTTTGGATTTTTGGTAAAGATGGGGTTTTGCCACATTCCCTAGGCTGGTCTCAAACTCCTGAACTCAGGCAATCCACCCGCCTCAGCCTCTTGAAGTGCTGGGATTACAGGCATGAGCCACCATGCCCGGCCACTCTCATTTTTTTTTAAACCAAAGAAATCAATCTTAAATCAATTTGCACTTGATTTATGCACATCAATTTTGTTTGCTTCTTAAAGAGTATATGATTAGCTGTACAAGAGACTATAGGTTAAGAAAATCCTTAGTCTTGAGAAAAGCACTGAAGAGGAAGAAGAAGACACCAGGCCCCAAGACATCCACCAAAAATAGATCAAACTTAGATTGTCTGGCAGGGCAAACAATCCCATCACAATCACATGCCAGCCCCTATATTCTGGCTGGTCCCCAGAATTTAGTCAAGATCAAAGTAAAATTTTTTGGTTTCTGGGGTGAGCCTTCATCCAGGTCAAAATATGCTGGAAGAAGGCTTGCTTGGCACCTGGAATTCTATACCCTTGAGCTCTCCTTTTCACAGAACAGCATTCGTCAGATTTACTGACAGCATAGCAGTGGCATAATTAACGAATAATCCAGTTTTCAGCTTCCCTGGCCTCCACCTGCTAGATACCAGGAGCACCTCCACTCCCACAGAAGTTGTGTCAACCAAAATGTCTCCAGATATTGCCAGATGTCCCCTGGAGGGCAAAATCAACCCTGGTTGACCACCACTGCAATACTATTATTTGTATCAAATATATGAAACATAAAGATTGCTAAGGGATATAAAATAGACTATTTTAGATATCCAGTCTTAAAGGAAACCACTACTATCATCATTGGTCAAAAAAAAAGAAAAAAAAAGAACAGTGCTAATAATTAGACATAAAATAATAAATGAAAACTATCATTGCTTTGAAATATTCCCTGGAGGAAATGAACATCTGTGTAAATTTTATCCTTTCACGTGTGAAGATGACTGGGATAGCAGGTGTGGTAAAAGACATTGTTCCAAAGCCTGTTCTGTGGTTTGCTGATGAGAATATTCCCTGGCTTGGGCTACAGCTGCCATGTGCAGTCTCTCTATTGACAGTCTTTCTCAACCACTCCCGAAAATCCCCACATTGTTTGAACTCAAGTTTTGTAATTACAGAGATGTGGTTCTCAGAGCCAAAAATGAAGCTGCCTGGCTGGAGCAGCAGGATATAGAATAGGCCCTTGGGACTGGGAGATTATAACTTTTGTGGTTTCAAGTACTCATAAATGTGGTGGAGAGGGGTTTTGGAGATGATCCACAACTCGTCAGAGGCCCTGCTATTTTTTCTACCCACAGCCATTGTAGAGAATCCAAGCCGAGTTTAAGAGTGCTGTAGAAATACACTGCTGCTACTGCTGTTTCTATTACTGTTTGATGCTGGGACGCTTATGCTCCAACCACGTTTTCACCCAGCTGAGTCGCCTTCGTATCACGCCTTTCCAGTGAGTAAGATCATCTAGATAGATTGTCCGAAAGAAATAACCCAGTGAGGGAGGGGCAACCAGCATGACCACAATGCTAGTTGTTGTGTGCGAATGGTAAACAGAATGAAATTATGTGTGTGTGTGCTGGTCATTATATGCATGCAGACACATACATATGCATATGTAGTATAAATTAATCTCCATAAATGCCTAAGGTGATGGCAGTGATGAGGGGCAGTTAAAAATGTTAAGCACAAATTGGAGCTGAGACACTGATCAGAGAAAAAATATCTGTAATACTGAGAGCGAGCCATCTGTCATGGCTGGAGGCTCAAGCAGAGAAGGGATAAGTGGAGAGGCCCCAGGAACAGATGGAGAGGCTTGAACCCCCACACAGAGCAGAGCGTCCAACAGCTGGGACTGATTAATCCAGACGGCCGACTATTACGTCATGTGTTGGATTACACCCAAGTGAGTGGCTAAAAGCTCCTAGCAAGTTCAGGCCAACATGAAGTCGCTTCACAGATGGCGTCCACCTTGGAATTCCGTGAGGGATGAAGACACTGCTCAGTCCTGCCTCATTCTCCTCTATGGAAAGAGCAAGAGGAATGAGGATAGGCCTTTCCCACCCCTTTATTCTTCTTTATTCTCAGGGTAAATGGAAGTAGAGAAGGAGAGTAAGTGAGATTTTAAAGAAGCTTGTTGACCTGTGTCTTTGTTCTCTCCTTGCTCTCTAAATTACATGATAGAATAATAAAGAACTTTAACGTATGAAGTTCAGTCAAGTAAATTGATCCCGTAGCCCAGCATGTGATAAACAGTTTCTGAAGATTAACTTGATCTACTCATGCTTCTTAGTAATCCCACAAACACTTTAAACAACATTTCAGAAGCACAGGTAATCCCATAAGCATTTCAGCAACATTTCAACTCAACACCTGTCCTCCCTCCAATGTTCCCTTCAAGTCAGAAACCTAACTTTGAGTACCCAACTCTACCGTCAATCAGTCACTGGGGCCTTATGGAATCAATGGAGTCTTGTAGATTCCATCTCCTTAGCATTGCTTGAAACCATCTTGACTTCTCTATTCTCATTGCTGTTGCCTTAATTCTGACCTTCAGTAAGTCCTGCCTGGACGGTTACAATAGTTTCTTCTAAGCTGTCTTCTGGTTTCTTTGCTCCAGTGCATTCTTTTCACAGGGTCGGAGCCATGGGAAAACTTCCTCTTTGCCCTCTGAAGGTTCTCTGAAAATCACTGACAAGAGACAGATTACATTAATAGGAGAAAACGCAGACAAATTTGAGATCATAATTTTACATGACAAGGGAGCCTTTAGAATGAAGACCCAAAGATACAGAGCAAACTGGCCATTTTTATGCTTAGGTTCAACAAAGTGTGGACAGCTGTGCAGAAATATGACTGGACAAAAATGTTGTGATCTAAAGCTAATGGACGGAGTGGTGAAACCCAACAAGGCCTGTCTGTCTAGATTCTTCTTGGCCTCTCTGAGCAGCGTTCCTTCCTTCTGGGTATGGGGCAGGACCCTCTCTGGAATGGGGGTCTTAGGACCTACAGCCAAACTAGTTAGGTCAGATAATTTCTTTATGGCCAGTTTTTACACAGAAAGGTGGGAGGGAAAGTTAGAGTAATGTTTTTAGGTTTTATGGCTGGCTTTGGGGAACTAGGTTTCTGGTTTCTAGAACCTGCCTTGGGGAAGGATTCTAGCTTCTATTGCTCCTCTGGGGAGAATCGGACTGAGACAGGAGGGCAGGGGAAGGTCAGAGAACAACATTTGCTTCTAAAGCTGCTTCTGGAGCCTTTTTTGGGGGGTATTGTTATCTGAGTCCCCACAATAGCCTCCAGAATAGCCTTCTTAAAACTGAAATCTGTTCTGGCGCCACTGAACTCCAGCCTGGGCGACACAGCGAGACTCCGTCTCAAAAAAAAAAAACCTGAAATCTTTTCATATTATTTTCCTGCTTACCACTCTTGTATGGTTGCCCATTCTCAAAGGTTTTTAGACACATTTTTGTCTTGACAGAATATAGATGAAATTTATCAGAGCAACACAATTCTATATACGTAGTCAGATTTTTATGAAACTCTAATTTTTTTTTCAGATAAATAAAGTTCATCACAGTGAGTCAAGATGCCTCATTCCAAGCTATGGTGTAAATTTCATAGACTAAGAAATGTGCAAGTTTCCTTTTTGCTAAGTATGACACATCACCTCTCTCTCACAAAGGGATATATGTTGTTACCAATGTAAACTCATTAGTTTTGATCAACGTTTTGTGAACTCAAAAGTATCTGAGACAGCTCTCAATCAATTTAGAAAGTTTATTTTGTGAAGGTTAAGGACATGCCCTTGACACAGCCTCAGGAGGTCCAGATTACATGTGCACAAGGTGGTCAGGGTACAGCTTGCCTTTATACATTTTAGGGAGACATAATACATCAGTCAATACATGTAAGGTTTGCATTGTTTCGATCTGGAAGGATGGGGCAACTCGAAGCAGGGGTCGGGCTTCCAGGTCATAGGTAGACTTAAACATTTTCTGATTGGCAGTTGGTTGAAAGAGTTGTTATCAGTAGAAAGAATTGTTTGGGTTATGATAAGTGGTTGTGGAGGCCAAGGTTTTATCATGCAGATGAAGCCTCCAGGTAGCAGGCTTCAGAGAAAATAGACTGTAAATGTGTTTTATGGGACTTAAGGTCTATATTGATATTAATGCTGGAGGGGTATAATGAGGCTTGTCCAACCCCCTCTTCCATCATGGCCTGAACTAGTTTTTCCGATTAACTCTGGAATGCCCTTGGCCAAAAGGAGGGGTTCATTTAGATGGTTGAGGGGCTTTAGAATTTTATTTTTGGTTTACAGTATCATGGTTATACAAGATGTTAACATTTGGAGATGCTGGGTAAAAGGTATATGGGAATCTTCTGTACTGCCTTTGCAACTCTTCTATAAATCTAAAATAATTTCAAAATGTTACTATTAACTATACTCTTGAGGTTATTTATGTCTATTTTATCTGAATAATGGGAATATCATTTAATGGTGTGCTAATACCTCTTTCCCCAACTCCACATTCAGTGATAGCTAGTTGATGGTTTCACGTCAGACAATGTGGGAGTATTTACACCCTGGCAAGTGGTATGTGCAATAAACATTTATCAGCATACTGAGACAGCCAGATGTGACTTTCTCTGCCTGAATATGAAAAGGTATCAATACATATGGGTTGCCAAAAGTGCAAGGGAGGAGAGAAGACAGCAACTGTGAAAACAAGCTCCCCTCTTTCTCTGTAAAGGCTGCAAATCTGCTTATGAGTGTTTCAGAGTCACTGGGCAACCCAGGTCACAGGCATACGGCAGAGATCACTGTGCTGCTCTGGGCCCCTAGGAAGGCAGGGTGTGGAGCCTATCATTTCAGATTCTGAAAACTTTGAGGGATGCGAGAAGAGACCATGGAAGCCAAACAGGAATCTTCTCATAATTTTAGCCATGATGAGTATATTGAGAAACATTCAAAATATTTAAAATTTGGCATCAGGGGTCAGGGCCCATCAGTTCTACATAGCAGCTACCAGCATAACATTTTCCATCATGGTTTTCTGTCTGTTAAACGTCATGTTATTATTCTGTGCCAAAATCATTCAATTTAGTATATGAAGAAAAAAGGAATACTTCCAGGGACCACACACCCAACAGAGTGGGATGCTGAAAAGATTCACCATCCAGATCTTTCATGGTAGAGGTGATCAGCATTGAGGGTACAGTTTGATCTTTTTTTTTTTTTTTTTTTTTTTTTTTTCAGATAGAGTCTCACTCTGTTGTCCAGGCTGGAGTGCAGTGGCATGATCTTGGCTCACTGAAACCTTTGCCTCCCAGGTTCAGGCGATTCTCCTGCTTCAGCCTCGCGAGTAGCTGGGACTGCAGGCCCACCAAGCCTGGCTAGTTTTTGTATCATTAGTAGAGACGGGGTTTCACCATGTTGGCCAGGCTAGGCTCGAACTCCTGGCCTCAAGTGCTGGGATTACAGGTGTGAGCCACCACACTCAGTCCTACAGTTTGATCATTTTTAAGGTGCAAACTCTATTCAACTTTCCATATACATGGGGTTTCACACTGGGAGGGTAAGGCAGGGGATCAGAGGTGGGGTTAAGTATTGAAATCAGCATATAAGGCAAGAATAGTTGATAATCAAAACTACTCTCTAAAACTCCTTAAGTCAGTGGTGCTACAGAGATAGTACACTGCTAGAGGCAATTTAGAATATTTTATTGTGTGTTTTTGGTTAGCATACCCAAGGGAGGGGGTACCTTAGATATTCATGAGCCACAGCTGGGGATTTTAAGCAACCCTCATTGGTCATAAAGTCCAGAGAAAAGAAGGATCCTCTCTGGTCCTTCAGGGCTTCTGAATGCCCTGCTAGACCTGCATTGTGTGTGAAAACCTGCTCAAGATTATCTGAGGATAGAGGCTCACAGCATTTTACAAATAAACACAAAAGTATTTTTAGCAATTTTAATAAACCCTGAATTTTTCTGGAAATCAACTACTGTATGAATCAAAAGTTTATGTTTTGCTCTGTATGGAACTTTTAGCACAAGTCGTTCATTGTTCTGGAAAATCCTGACACCACCAGTTCTCAGTATAACACACCTGAATCTACTGGCATTTGTAACTATTGCATTCTTAGTTTTCCTACAACTATTTATTATTAAAGGGGAGCACTGTTCTGATACGGTTGGAAATCACTGCCTTGAATTTCTGTAAATCACTGGAATCTATGCTGCTTGAAACCAATGTGTAGGGACCAAGGGAAAACTTCCCCTTTGCCCTCTGAAGGTTTGCTGAAAAATCAACTGACAAAAGGCAGATTAATAGGACAAAAGGCATACAATTTACTAATGTGCATGAGAGTCCTACAGAATAGGAGATCTCGAAGGAATGGCCAGATAATTAATTGATGCTTTTATACCATCTTGAGGTTACAGAATGAATGGGGACTTGGGAGATTGCAAAGCACGCTATGTTGGCAAAACAGGTTATAGGAGAAGGAGGAGAGGAGGCCTGGCTGGCAAAGGTGGTCTTGTTAACACAGATAAGACCTCACAGGTAGCAGCTCTCAGAGCGAATAGATGGTAAATGTTTCTTTCAGACCTTTAAAGGTGTTGGACTGTCAGTTCATCTTTCCTAGATCCGGACAAGGCAGAGCTAAGAGAAAGCCTGGCTGCATCAGTGCAGATTTTCTCTACAGATGCAAATCTCTCCCCACAAAAGACAGCTTTGCAGGGCTGCTTCTGTTTGCAGGCGCTCTGAACAGCCATCTCAAAATATGTCAAAGAAATATATTTAGGGGTGAAATATTTTGGTTTTCTTTAAAGTCAACAATGAAATTTGCTATTTTTTTCACTTTACATTCAGGTTGTTGTCGTCTTTCCCAGGGACACCAGAGGTCCTGGCTTTGCTTAAAGACAAGGCTTCTCAACCTCAGAGCTAATTAACATTTGGGGAAAATGCACAGTGGATATTGCTAAATCCTCTACAGTGCACAGGACAGTACCAGCCCCCACCCCAACATGGGGTATATCCGTGGTCTCTACCCACTAGATTCGAGCAGCAACCTCCCCAAAAGTTGTGACAACCAGTGTTAAAAGAAACTTTATACGAATTAAATTTAATAGAGTTTAACTGAGTAAAGAACAATTCTAAAATCAGGCAGCCCACAGAACCACAATAGGTCCAGACCTGAAGGTCTGCCACATGGTTGGATAACATTTACAGATAGAAAAAGGGAAGTGACAGAAAACGGAAGTGAGGTACAGAAACTGCTGGATTGGTTTTATAGCACTGTGTTTGCCTTATTTGAACAGGGTTTGAACAGTTGGCCGCTCGTGATTGGCTGAAACTCTGTGATTGGTACAAGGGTAAGTTAGTCTGTTTACATATCAAGTTAGGTTACAGTTCAGTATGTACGGAGAAACCTTTAGGCCAAACTTGAAATATATAAGGAGGCAGATTTAGGCCAAACTTAATTTTAACACCAGAAATGTTTCTAGACATTGCCAAATGCCCCCTGGGGGGCAAAATCACCCCTAGTTGAGAACCTCTGGTTTAAGGCAATGCTACTTTGGAATTCTTTTCAGAATGAGGAGAATTTGGGTCATGTTTCTCAAAGCACGGTTTGCAAATCAGATCAAAAATATAGGATTTCCCCCAAGGTACTGGCCAAAAGTGCAAATCAGAATCTGGGGTGTGTCATATGGTGGGTCAGAGCCAGGCACGATGGCTCTTGCCTGTAATGCCAGCACTTTGGGAGGCTAAGGCAGGTGGATCACTTGAGGTCAGGAGTTCAAGACCAGCCTGGCCAACACGGTGAAACCCTGTGTCTACTAAAAATACAAAAATTATCCAGGCTTGGTGGTGCATGCCTGTAATCCCAGCTACTTGGGAGGCTGAGGCAGGAGAATCATTTGACCCCGGGAGGCGGAGGTTGCAGTGAGCCGACATCGTGCCACTGCACTTCAGCCTGGGTGACAAAGCGAGACTCCATTTCAAAACAACTAAAATAAAATGAGAAAGATCCTGGCTTGATTCCAGCTCTACTTGTTAGTAACAGTGTGGCCTTAGCAATTTAACCTCACTGAACTTCATATTCCTTAGCAGCAAACTGAGAGTGAAAACGATGCTACATCTCAGGGATCTTTCGAGGATTAAATGAGATACTGTATGTGAGGAGCTCACAATAGGGCGGGTCTTATTGATCTTTGTAATGCCTTGTTATCCTAACCCAAGCTGAGCACACACAGCAGGAACAAGGTCAGAGAACCTGGGAGCAGGGACTGAGGAGCCAGCCTTGGCTTCAAATGGGTAAAGGCTATTATCAGTTTTGTTTCAGAGTTAAACCATAAATTAAATTCCTTTCCAAGGTTAGTTGGCCTACGCCCAGGAATAAACGAGGACAGCTTAAAGGTTAGAAGCAAGATGGAGTTGATTAGGTAGGTCTGATCTCTTTCACTGTCATAATTTCCTCAGTTATAATTTTTGCAAAGACATTTTCAGCATATCAAGGCTTTAGGCTAGTATTATCCAATACAGTAGCCACTAAACACATGTGGCTATTTGAATTTCAATATATACTAATTAATATTAAATAAAATTAAAAATCAGTTTTTGGATCACACTAGCCACACTTCAAGTACATAACCAAATGTGGCTAGGGACTACTGTACTGGAATGCACAGATATAGAACACGTCTGTCATCATAGAAAGTTCATAGCATGCTGAATTTTAAATAACCGCAGAAGCCTAGCTCAGTGTTTCTGTCATTTTTACTAGGAACACATAAACCAAAATGAAGACAAACATTAGGACTATCTGGGGATAGCCATCAACGTTTTTTCACCTTAAATGGTTGTTTATTTTTTGTCACTTTGGGGAAGTTAAAAGTAAATATTCCCTATATCTGTTTTGACTTCTCATTAAATTAATAACTAAGTCACAAAAAAGATACTCCTTTTTCCAACACTCTGTTAGTGCTCAGGCTGCCCAATCTGCTTTCGAAGAGAAATTATTTCCAAAATGCCCTACTCAGGGTTATTCAGTTTCCCTTAAATATGGACTTCACCATATTTTTTTAAAGACTATGAAATCTACCACAACATTAATCAGAAGGGAATTTTTGATAATAACAATTATTACATACGTAGGGTAACTATATATTATATATAGGGTAACTTCCTGACATTGCCATGGCATTTGTAAAATGTCATGGCACTGGTGGGAGTGTCTTTTAGCATGCTAATACATTATAATTAGCGTGTAATGAGCAGTGAGGATGACCAGAAGTCACTTTCATTGCCATCTTGGTTTTGGTGGGTTTTGGCCAGCTTCTTTACCACATCCTGTTTTATTAGCAGGGTCTTTATGACCTGTATCTTGTGCTGACTTCCTATCTCATCCTGTGACTTAGAATGCCTAACCTGCTGGGAATGCAACTCAACAGGTCTTAGCCTTATTTTATCCAGCCCTTATTCAAGATGGAGTCACTCTGGTTCAAACGCCTCTGACAAGGTACAAATAAAACAAGTAGGATTCATTTACTTTACGGAACTGGAGCCTTTCGGAGCTTCCTAGAGGAATCATGTCATCCTAAAATGTCAGAGCTAAAAAAATCAGAGAAAACACTTTATCTACATTTGTGAATAAAAAGACCAAGATTCATAGTGAAGGGACACAGCCAGTCAGTAGCAGAACCAGGACTAAGGGAGTGACAAGAATCTGTTTGACTTCAAATCGCTGGTACTTTCCTTTTCAAAACCTGGCCAGAATAGTGAATGCCCTTTTGCTGTAGGACTGACCACAGAACACCATGTCTGCAGTGTCTGTTCAGGTTCAACTATGTCATATAACATCCCCAGAGAGTGGGTATCAAATTCCTGACACAACATAAAGCTACAAACATCCCTTTTCATTCACCAGCTCCCAGAGTCTTTGAAAACCTAGAAATTGGCCACTTTTGCCCTTCAAGACATTCTACTACTTTGTTCGAAGGAAGCAGAAGATCAAAGGAAAGTAGCCATGTGGAGGCTCATTGTTCAGGCCTAGGCTGGCTGAGTTTCCAAGGCCTCCAGGGAATTGGGGATTGAGGACCATGTCAACTTGATTAGACCTTCAACTAGCCTTTCAGGAAATAATTCTCTCATTTGGGAGCAAAGAGAGTACCTTTCTCCCCATACTTAGTACATTATATCTGTTCCCTTCTTAATGCCTTTCTTTTTTCCTCTCTTCCATGACGCAGAAGTAACTGGATATTTATGAAGACAGCCTCCAAGACCTTTCATATTCCCCCACATTTGTGTATATCTCTGACACATAGTACTTCAATTCCCTCAGCCTTAAAATCAGGCAAGTAGTGCCAACATCACAGGATTGTTGCAGGATTAAATGCAATCCTTTATTAAGTGAGTTGGAGACTCGGTTTATTCATTTCCTAAGGGACTTTCTGCCACTAAAAGACACACTAGCCAAATAGTGCTTCTCCTCCAAAATGGCAAATTACTTCAAGCAAAAGCCCTTCAGACTCAGCAGGGAATAAGTAAAGAGTCAAATGTTACATCCACCAACACCAGGAGAATCCAGGGAAGTCTCTTTAGTGTCTTTTTCTTGTACTTCTTATATTGCTGTTAGATTATGGGTGAAGGAAAGAAACTCCCAGATCCTAAAGCATGCTGACTGGACCCAAATAATGACATTATGAGAGCCTGTATTCATTATCTATTGCCTTCCAACAAATTACCCAAAAATATTGTGGCTCAAAATAATAAACATTTATTATCTCAGTTTCTGGGGGTCAGGAATTCAGGAGCAGCTTAGCTGGGTGGTTCTGGCACAGAGTCTCTCATGAGGTTGCAATCAAGATGTTGACTGGAGCGACAATCTTCTGAAGGCTTGACTGGGGTTGGTGGATCTTCTTCCAAGACAGGTTACTCACATGGTTGTTGGCAAGAGGTCTCAGTTCCTCCCCAAGTGGACCTTTTTCATAGGGCTGCTTGAGTGTCTTCATGGCATGGCAGCTATGATATAAGAGAGACAGCAAAGAGGAAGTTGTCATGCTGACACCATCTAGTCTCAGAAGCCACACACCACCACTGCTGCCATATTCTATTAGTTAGAAGTGAGTCACTAAGTCTAGCCCATGCTCAAGTGGAAGAGAATGAGTCTCCACCCTTGAAGGGGAAAAGTTTCAAAGAATTTGTTGACCTATTTTAAAGCTACCACAGGGCAGCTGTCTGGGTGGTTCCTTCATCAGTTTTCTTACAACACTTCATATCAGTTCTCTGTACCTGCCAAACTTCAATGATTATAAGTGTATGAGTCTAGTCATGTATAAAAAGCTCTGAAAAATTGGGTAGAAGAAACTTCAAATAGTTTAATAAGTTTTGCATTGCATTTTCATTCCCCTTTGGTTGGATTTTCATTGGAATGTGGATTTCTATAAACTACATATTAAAACTCCCTTTATGGGTCATTGCTAATCTAAAACTTATGGTGATTTAGACAGGGATTGGATTATAAAATAACTTTGTCCATAAGAACAAACAAAAAAGTGTAAATGAGATCTGAGGAACCGTGTTTACATACTTTAATGAGGTCATTGCTTTCAGGCACTTTATGGGCAAACTTTCCATTTAATTAAATCACAGAGGCCAGATTTAAGCTGACACTTTAAAATGTTCATTAAAAAAATTATCCTTTTTGTACCTTGGACCTAAGGGAAAGATCATGAAGTGTATGCTATATGCACAACTACGTTCTGAGAACAATGAATCAGCTGTTTTTTAAGGCTATTTTTCTTTGTTTGCATTTTCCTCTAAATTCTATTGTAAAAAATTTTAAGCATGCAGAAAAATTGAAAGAATAACACAATAAACACTTGGTTATCCTCCACCTAGATTTGATCATTTTGACATTTTGCCAAATTTGCTAATTCTCTCTCTCTGCACAGACACACACACACACACACACACACAGACATAGATGCACAAAGCATATAAAAACATCGCCTTTTTGGAGGTGCTGACCCATTTGAAAGTAAGTTGCAAATAATACCATCACTCTTCACCCCTAAATATATCTCCCAAGGAAAGGGGACATTCTCTTATATTACCTTAATACCGTTGTCATATTTAAGAAGATTAATAATAATCCCATTACATGGCCTTCACATGCAAATTTTCCAGCTGACAAGTCAAAAAGGGTGTTCCTACTGATGAAATTAGGAAAAATTTGAGCATCAGAATGAATAATGACAATAAAGGAGTATAGCCCATTAAACGAAAGAAGGACCTGTGTGTCCATATTTATATAAATAAATGGTGGGGAGGCAAGGGGAAAAAACATTGTCCTCGTAATAGAAAACCACCTATTAAATAGAAGGAACAATGGGATAAGAAAAATTACCATCATAATAAAAATTGATTTAGGCAAGAATCATCAATGGATACTAAAATTAGTGGGTGGAAGCTTGAGGAGTATATTGTATTAGTTTCCTACTACTGCTGTGACAACTTACCACAAATTTTGTGGCTAAAACAATGCAGATTTATTATCTCACAATTCTGTAGGTTAGAAGTCCAATGCAAGTCTCCCCAGGCTAACACCACCATGTTAGCAGGGCAGCATTCCTTTCTGAAGACTCTGGGGAAGAAGCCCTTTCCTTGCCATTTCCAACATCTAGAGGTATATTAGTAGCATATTTTTATTTTCTCTATTTTTAATGCTTTGACATCTTGGGGACTTGGTGACCCTGGAGCTCTTCCAAGGGCTAGCTAATCCCTAGAGATAGTAGAGGATTTGACTGCAAGTGTGCCTAATGCAAACCAACTAATCCAAAGCCCACACCCACAACCACCTCCTCTATTGAGCTCTGACACTCTGGGCCATCACTACCCTGCCTTAATCACCCAGGCCAGGTACCAGACACTAGAGACAGCCCTTACACCTCAGAGTCCACTGAAATTATTCAAACTAGCTGATCTAAACCTGCTTACCCTGCCTCACCCATTTCTTCCAATGGAAACCACAATAAAGGCTCTTGCCCACGTTTTCACCTTGCACTCTCTGCCTCCTGACCAACTGATAATAGTTTGGATGTGTGTCCCTGCCCAAGTCTCATATTGAAATGTAATACTCAGTGTTGGAGTTGGGGCCTGGTGGGAGGTGATTGGATCATGGGGGCAGTTTTCTCATTAATAGCTTAGCGCCATCCCCCTTGGTATTGTCCTCATGATAGTGAGTTCTTGTTAGGTCTGGTGGTTTAAAAGTGCGTAGCACCTCCTCCTCCCTCACTCTCTTGCTCCTGCTCTGGCCATGTGACATGCCTGCTCCTCCTTTCCATCATGATTGTAAGTTTCCTGAGGCCTCCCCAGAAGCTAAGCAGATACAGCATCATGCTTCCTATAACAGCCTGCAAAACCGTGAACTAATTAAACCTCTTTTCTTTACAAATTACGCAGCCTGAGGTATTTCTTTTTTTTTTCTTTTTCCTTTTTTTTTTTTTTTTTTTTTTTTAGATAGAGTTTCACTCTTTCACCAAGGCTGGAGTGCAGTGGTATGATCTCGGCTCATTGCAACCTCCATCTTCTGGTTTCAAGCGATTCTCCGGCCTCAGCCTCCCGAGTAGCTGGGATTACAGGTCCGCGCCACTACCACCCGGCTAATTTTTGTATTTTTAGTAGAGACGGGGTTTCACCATGTTGGCCAGGCTCATCTCGAACTCCTGACCTTGTGATCCAACTGCCTCAGCCTCCCAAAGTGCTGGGATTACAGGGCGTGAGCCACCACACCCGGCCCCCGAGGTATTTCTTTATAGCAGTGTGAGGATGAACTAAAACACCAAGCCCAGTGCTTCCTCATGTAGCCCCCATAATTTGGCATGTCCCTACTCTTGGGATCTGCGAGTATAACAAAGTATTTTTTCAATGGAAATAATCTCCTGGTCTGTTGGCCTCACTGTATCTGAATAATAATAAGATCCACATTTTAAAACAAAGGCCACCCATGTTTCTTGGCTCATGATCCCCTTCTGTCTTCACAGCCAGCAAATGATGGGTCAAGTCCTTCTCACTTTGCATAATTCTGATTTTGCTTCTGTATTATAACTCCTTCTCTGATTCTGATTCATTTGCCTGCCTCTTGAACTTTTAAGGACCCTTGTGATTACCTTGGGCCCACCAGCATAATCTTCCTCTCAGCTGATTAGCAACCTTAATTCCGTCTGTAACTTTTATTCAGTCCTTTGCCATGTAACATATTCACAGGTTCCAGGATTAGGACATGGCCATCTTTGGGAGGCCATTCTGCCTAGCACCAGGAGTAAAAGGATATTTACAGAGTCTCAAAGTTTTTCCTCACAAGATGTTCATTAATTACAAAGGGGAAAATAGTAAGTAGCTTTATAGTAGAGAAATTTGTCATAGAGGGCCTTAATCAAGTGATCGAATTCAGCATCACCAGAAATGGGACAAACTGACATAAATGTGATCCACAGTATGATGTACTGAGTACACATGATTTCTGTGCTATTGCTGCCAAAAAAATGCATAACCTGAGTCTAATCATGGGAAAATAGACAAACTCAAATTAAAGAACATTATACAGAGTAACTAATCTGTATTACAAATGTCAATGTTGTGAAAGGCTAAGAAGGACTAAGAAAGTATTTAGGATTAAATGAGATTATAGACACAAGACAACTGAATGCTTTATAAGATCTGAAATGTTGCTGTAAAGGACATTATTGGGACAATTAGCAAAATTTGAAAAAGGTCTATAGATTAGATAACAGTATAGTGTCCATGGAAATTGCCTGATTTTAATGATTATTAGTGTGGTTATGTAAGAGAATATCCTTATTTCTTAGAAATTATCACCGAAGGAAAGAAGCATCATGCCTGCAGTGGACTTCAAAATGGTTCAGGAAAAAATTAAATATATAAATGTACATTTTTTTTGTGTGTGTGTGCATGTACATATGTGTGTGAGAGAGAGAACGAAAAAGTAAATGTGGTAAAATGTTAACACTTGGAAATTATGAGTGGAGTTTACATGGTCATTCTTTGTATTATTCTTGCAACTTTTCTGTAAGTAAAATTATATCAAAATAAAAGCTTTTTGGTTTTTTTTTTTTTTGTTTTTCGTTTTTGAGACAGGGTCTCACTCTCTTGCCCAGACTGGAGTGCAGTGGTATGAACATGGCTCACAGCAACCTCTGCCTCCCAGGCTCAAGCGATTCTCCTGCCTCAGCCTCCCGAGTAGCTGGGATTACAGGTCCACACCACTATCACCCAGCTAATTTTTGTATTTTTAGTAGAGACAGGGTTTTACCATGTTGGCTAGGCTGGTCTCGAACTCCTGACCTCAAATGATCCACCTGCCTTGGCCTCCCAAAGTGCTGGGATTACAAGCGTGAGCCACCGCACCCGGCCGTATTTTTCTAATTACCTAATATTTTTTATTTCATAGCTATTTTTTCAACTAGAATCTAATCATGGTTCATAGAAACATTTGGACATTATATTCCTTTAGTTTCAATCCATAGCACTCCTTCCCACTCTTCCTTTCATGACACCAACTATCTAAAGAGTCCATTTCAACTGCCTTGTTCTACATAATGGATTTATCTGCATGTTTCCTTGTGGTGTCATTTAACTTATGCCTGGTAGCGTGAGCTATCACTTTTCTTACTCCAACGTCACTACTGAAGAGTCTTCTTACCATGGCAGACCAAGGTCTGCCAAACCTATAAACACTTATTAGCAAGAAGGCACACAAAACCATGACATTGTTCCATAGTACAGGGTTTGCCCACTCTCCCCCAGAACACACCGACTAGCACCTTATGTGAGAGGCTTACTCTGAAGTGAATACAAAGATATTTGGGCAGCAGGACCGGATAGACTCAAGTGATAGTCAGGGGCTGTTGAGAAGAGAGCCATGGGACATTGTATCTCAAGACCTCAAGGACTACACATATTGTTTTAAACTTTGGCTGAGTGCAGTGGCTCACGCCTGTAATCCCAGCACTTTGGAAGGCTGAGACAGGCAGATCACGGTTGGAGACGAGCCTGGCCAACATGATGAAACCCCATTTCTACTAAAAATACCAAAAAAAAAAAAAAAAAAGATTAGCCAAGCGTGGTGGCGGGCGCCTGTAGTACCAGCTACTTAGGAGGCTGAGGTGGGAGAATCACTTGAACCAGGAGGCGGAGGTTGCAGTAAGAGGATATCACACCACTGCACTCCAGCCTGGGCAACAGGGAGAGACTCCATCTCAAAAAAAACAAAAAATTAAAAATTAAAAAAATAAAAATAAAATGTTGGGTTCGGGTGTGGTGGCTCATGCCTGTAATCCTAGCACTTTGGGAGGTCGAGGCGGGCGGATCACCTGAGATCAGGAGTTTGAGATCAGCCTGGCCAACATGGCGAAACCCCATCTCTACTAAAAATACAAAAATTAGCCAGGCGGTAGTGGTGTGTGCCTGTAATCCCAGCTACTTGGGAGGCTGAGGCACGAGAATCGCTTGAACTTGGGAGGCGGAGGTTGCAGTGAGCCAAGATCACACCACTGCACTCCAGCCTGGGCGACAGAGCAAGGCTCCGTCTCAAAAAAAAAATTAAAATAAATAAACTGTTAGACATAAAGAGTGGTGCATTTTGAACATTATCCCCAACCAACTGCTTTTCATGACCACCACTCATTTTGCCAATAAAATATTCTTCACATCCCTTCGTGTCAACTAGCAGAATACTAGATATAGGCTTAGTGAGGATTCTTCAAGCTCTAAATAATCAGCTCCAGCAGTACTGAGTCCTGAATAGGCTCCTTCATTGACTACTGCTGGAGTGGATACATGCGCACTCACTGATGTACACTTATCCACTGTATACACATGTAAACACTTCACCTCATTCTGAAAACAATCACCTCCCAGGGACTCATTTTGCCCAACAAACACACACTTGTTTACTACAGGTCATTAAAAATAGCAAAGGCTGCTGGAGGTGTTTTTATGCTCACATTCCCTATGACTAAGAAAATGCCCACCTGAATCTAATCCTGAGAAAACTCAGACAAACCAGAATCAAGAGGCATTCAATAAAATAATTGCCCTATAATCTTCAAAAGTGTCCAATCCGTGGAATTCAGAGTATGACTGAGGAACTGTTTCAGCTGAGGGAGATGGAAAAGATATGACAACCAAGTTCCACATGTGACTCTGCACTGATCCTTTTGTGAAAAATGGCGTTACTGGGATAGTCGTCAAAACTTAGTTGGCATCTGTGGATTGCAGGGTCTTAATGTATCAATGCTAATTTCTTGACTTGGATGGTTGTATTGTGGTTGTGTAGGAAAATGTTCTTTTTTGTAGGATTCAGGAGGGTTGGAGCATCAGATTGGTAACTGGTTCAGGGAAAGACAATTCTGTATTCTTCTTTCAACCCTTGTGTAAGTTTGTGTTTGTTTCAAAATGAAATAATTTATTTTTTTAAAAGATAGTGCCAATTGTGCATATTGAAGAGTGTTAGATAAGTGGGTGGCTTGAGAGGTGCTAGTAGAAATTGAAGGAGTGTCTGAGGATCTATCTCTCACAAATCCACCCTTGGCCTTGCCCCTGGTTGTTCTCTGGGAATCCCTCAGATACTTCACTTCTCCTCCATGAAATCCTACTCACATATTCATCTCAAAGCAAAGGGATTCAAGATGATTGTGGGGATGACGTGGTGATTTCCACAGACTCCTCAGTTATCCTGTAGTTTGGCCATAAGCCTCCCCACTCAAAGACAAATGTACATGGCTCTTCTTTGTGTTCCTACGGGGAACTTGATTAGTTCACCCTCAATTAAGTCATGCTTACCTAAACGTTCTAGTTGGCATGCTGTTTTCAAATGTAGGTTTATTATTATTCAAATATGGTGAGGCCAACGGATCTGATTGCCATTGAAAAGATGGTTGGTTACACTTCCGAAGAAGATGGAGACGCCATGCCACTCAGGACCACGTGGAGTGTAAGAGTTCAATAAAGGAGGTGGTTGAAGGTATGGGCTTTGGATTGGTTGGTTTGTATCTAGAAAGACACACTTGCAGGTGAGCCCTTCACTATCTCTAGGAATTGACTAGCCCTGTGAGGGGCTGTCCCTCCACAGTCAGCAAGGCTCGAAAACGTGAAAGCATCAGAAACACAGGACTAATACACAAACCCAGAGTAGATAGCTACCATTGCTCTTCCAAAATGACTTATACATGTCTGGTGGCCTGAGGCCTCAGTTCTTCTCCACATGAACTTCTCCACAGGTCTTAAAATTTTCCCTTTCTGAACAAGAAAGACATAAATGGAAATGGCCAAGCAAGATGGAAGACCTTGAGTGAAGTGCATACTGAGGTTTCAGCAACTCTTGTCACACCCTGCAGGTTTTGATAGACTAGAAAAATGACAAGACTCCAAGTCCTTGAAGAGGAGGAAAAGTGTGAAGAAAACAAAAAAGGGAGATTGATGCCTGCTTCACCATTTTGCCCAAGACTTGACCTGTCATACACTGAAGGTACTCGAATATTTATAATCATAAATTGCTTATTTTGAAGTTAAAATTCTAATCTGTTCTATATCATTAGACAGGCTTTTTCCCCAGTCAGTCTGGATTGTCAAGACTTCTCTATATAAGCATCATGCTTTGTGATGAAGGATGCACTCATTCAATCAATAAGTATTTATTGAGCACTCACTATGTGCCAGGCACTGTAATCAGGGTTGGGGAAAAAATGGTGAAAAAACAAATATGGTGTCCTCCTCTATAAAGCTTACTTGACACTCTAACAGGGAAGCCAGAAAATCAAGTAACATGAAATAGATGTGAGACTGCAACAGTGATAAATGCTGCAAGTTACAGTAAGGAAACAAGAGTCGGGGAAGAGGTAGTTTTTCAGAAGGAAGTTAGAAGGAGGGTAAATATCAGACGGTGTTACTGGTGGAGGGTGTCCAGGTTCTTGGTGTTTTGAACAAAGAATTGGACAAAACACACAAAGCAAGGAAAGAATGAAGCAACAAAAGCAGAGATTTATTGAAAAGCAAAGCACACTCCACAGGGTGGGAGCAGCTTGAGCAAGCAGCTCAAGAGCCCAGTTACAGAATTTTCTGGGGTTTAAATACCCTCTAGAGGTTTCCATTGGTTATTTGGTGTATGCCCTATGTAAATGAAGAAACTAAAGTGAAGTTACAAAGTTATTTACTTGGTGTACATCGTATGTAAATGAAGAAGATGAAGTAAAGTTACAAAGTCATTGTATTAGTTCGTTTTCACGCTGCTGATAAAGACATACCCAAAACTGGGAAGAAAAAGAGGTTTAAATGGACTTAAAGTTCCACATGGCTGGGGAGGCCTCAGAATCATGACGGGAGGTGAAAGGCACTTCTTACATAGCAGCGGCAAGAGAAAAATGAGGAAGAAGCAAAAGCAGAAACCCCTAATAAACCCATCAGATCTCCTGAAACGTATTCACTATCCCAAGAACAGCATGGAAAAGAGGAGTCCCCATGATTCAATTACCTCTCCCTGGGTCCCTCTCACAACACATGGGAATTCTGGAAGATACAACTCAAGTTGAGATTTGGGTGGGGACACAGCCAAACCATATCAGTCATTTACTCATTGTATGCCCTATGTAAATGAAGAGGCTATTTCCTGTCATAGCTTAAGTGTTTCCATTTGATTTAGTTCTAGGAAGTCCTTAGGTTCCCTGCCTTCAGGCCCTATTCTCCTGCCTCAGTGGTAGTCCCCAAAATAGTATAGCTAATTACGATGTTGAAGCTACCCAGGATGACAACGTGTTTTGGGGTGGGAAGGAAGACTGTGAGTAAGGTGCAAAAGTCTTCCATCAATGATGGGGAGTTAACAGGAGGTCAGTAGGAGAGACAGAAAGTGGTACAGGGATGAAATGGCATGAGCTGGAAAGAGGTTTTTTTGTTTTTTTGTTTTTTTTGTTTAATAAGAGTTCTAATAATACCATAGAGAATGTTCAGGAAGAGGCAATGAAGAATAAGGAAAAATACTAATCATGAAAAAATGAATGCAAACTTTATAATTTTCTAAAATGCCCATGGGCCTCCCCACGCCCCCACTGCAAAGTTAAGGCAATATAAAACTGATCTATGAAAGGACTTGGAGTTGTTCCACAGAGCATTCAGAAGTTTTTTATTAATCATTTATTCCCCATCTCTGCCCTTCCTTCCTATGACCTCATGCTTTGTCTATCCTCCCAATAAGCATGTTTCTGAATTATATGTTTTCCATTCCAGACTGACATTCATAATTCTAGTGCCTTCTAATGCACAATTTGTTTCCCATTTCAGTCCACTTCTTTCAGCAAATAGATTTGCTTTCAGAAGAGCAGCCTTAAGGAACAGCTAGCATAATATATGGTCCACCAACCAGAGAGCGTATTTCTCAACAGCCCACTCATATTTCATAAATCACAGAGCAATTATTATACCTGATTTACTCAGAAAATTTCATTTTATTTTCAATTTAATTATTTTGATTGATAAAAGTAAGATGGTTAATGGTTCCTTTTCTTGGAACTTTTAAAACACAAAGTACATAATATCTAGCTTTCTAAACTAGTGAAATTCATGGTACATTGCATTTGTGTTGTGAAAATCATCATTTATGAAGCTAAATTAGCCTCTCTACCCAGTGAGAGAAGGTGCTCAACTTGAAGAGCCTGTGGCAGAAATCTCAGCTAAAATAAATTTAGCCCCTCACTGTCTTTCCCAGTGAATCTGATATCTCTGTCCAATACAATGTCTGCAATTTAAAACATGTACACAAAGATAATTGGAATTTTCAAGGAAGCAAGTAACTGATCAACGACTGGAGATGCCTGTTTAAATGTTCCCTCACCTTTATATCTTGCAGGAAGCTCTTGTTTGACCTTCTGAAAAAAATTTTGAAGTATCTATGGGAACAGCTATTATATGAAGCAGAGATTATAATAGATATGGAGTTTAAGTTGCAGAAAAAGAAGACTGAATTATTAAATGGGACATCAGAAAATAAAAGTCTTTCCTTTTATCTAGTTTGGAGAACCTAAAAAAAATCAATAGGCAAAAATTTACATAATCCTTATTAGATTCCATGAGCTACAAATGTACTATAAGTACAGATTACTATGAAAGAAAGATTAGTTATGTTTATAGATAGGTAAGAAGAGACACTCTTGCAAAATGGTAGATTGAAACACCCACTGAATCTTCCTGGAAGTGTGTTGAAATCAGTTAAAGGGTTAATGACACAAATATGAGGATGATTTTGTAAGGGTATGATGAGGGGGGCAAACAGCCTAATCAAAAGAAAAAAGAAATAGCGCATCATGCAAGGTTATCGACACTATTCTCAGTAACCTCTTGCAACCCTGCTGGAAAGAAACTAGTAGGGTTAGGTCAAGAATTTCCTATTGTGAAAGGAAGAAGTGACCATTGATTTGTGCCTTGTCACTCAGGTTAACTGCCCGAGAACTTTGCTCATCCAGGGGTGCATAAATGAATGCCATGTGCTACCAAAAAAAAAAGTAATAAAGGATTAAATAAGGCCATGGAAAAATGAAGCAAACTGTCACCTGGCAGTGTCTCAAGCCTGCAAACTTGATATCCCCAACTGCATTCCAAAAGTAGCGTTCAGAGCCCACAAGTACTACAGGAATGGATGAGTTAATATTTATATCTAGGAAGAAAGGATTAGCATATGCCTTCCAAAGAATGTTTGAGCAAATGCATGCAGCTGCCTGGGCATTCGCAGTTGATTGAAATGACTCGGGTCAGGTTTTGGTGGCCAGGCCTGCTCCACCTTTACTGGAATGCATGAGTCATGTGTTAGTCGGCTGGGTGAGAAGACTACACTGGCTTCGCGCATTCTTATATTTCTCACAATCCAGACAAAGCAACCACATGACCAGATTCCAACAAGACTAACAGTCAGATAAGGAGGGAAAGTCATTGAAATGAACCAGAGAAGAGAAAACCTAAATGTATTTTAAACTTCTAAAGCGAGAACTGAACAATAAACAATTTTCTACCACAGGGCTTCTATCAGACCAGTAACTTCTATGCTCCCCAAAAAGTATTTACGAAACTATTTGAGTGGTTTTACGTCTTGATTATTCTTCCACTTAAATATTGTCTTTAAATGACCTGCCTAGGTGCATGTCCAGAGTGGAAATAGCAAAAGTTAGATGTCTTAAAGTCCATGCTCTGCAAGTCCTAGCTATGTGACTATGTTGATTATGATTAGACCAACTGCATTTGGTCTAATCATAACCTCTGGGTGTTTTAATAAACTCTGATAGCCTCCAGGGATTATTAAAAAGTCCGGAGGTGAGGCCAGGCATGGTGGCTCACACCTGTAATCCCAGGACTTTGGAAGGCTGAGGCAGGTGGATCACTTGAGGCCAGAAGTTCGAGACCAGCCTGGCCAGCATGGTGAAACCCCACCTCTACTAAAAATACAAAAATAAATTATCCTGGCATGGTGGCACACACCTGTAATCCCAGCTACTCGGGAGGCTGAAGCAGGAGAATTGCTTGAACCTTGGAGGCAGAGGTTGCAGTGAGCCAAGATCATGCCACTGCACACTAGCCTCCTGGGCGACAGAGTGAGACTCAGTCTCCAAAAAAAAAAACCAAAAGGGCCAGAGGTGGTCAGTCCAGGCCGATGTAGTACCTTAACAAAGTCTCTGGGCAGTCAAAGTCCTTCTATCTGCTTCACCATTCTTATACATACATGGTTTGCATCCTCAGTGTCACAATATGGCTACTCTGGCTGCAGCCATCACATCTACATTCCAGGGGACAGGAAGGTAAAAGGGGTAAGGCAAAAAGAGGCACTTCCTATTCCTTTCTAAGGAGTCTTTCCAGAAGTGACATCCAATAGCTTTCAGATTGGACAGAATTGAGTTATAATGCCATGCTTAGCTGGGAAATATACTCTTTTAGTTAGGCTGCCACCCTGAAAAATATCAGGACTCATTGACTAAAGATGTAAGGAAAAGTGAATATTAGGTAGGCAACAAGCAGTCTCAGCCAGAGTGACATTAAAGTCACTACCATCTTTGAGTCCATTGTCTATTCATTTATAAAATGGATGTAAAATTTATAAAATGGATAGGCAATGCCTACTTGACATGATTGGTGAGGTGAAAAACACTATACAAATATTAGCTGATAACAGCCCCCAAAACCTAGCTTAGAATGATAGGCATCCAAGTGTACATTCAGCATTACCCCACTTTCTGGAAAAATCAAGTCCCTAGTCAGATAGAGTTCAGAGACTCAGTTTTGCTTCGCTACGTCATCCTAGTCCTACTACCTGGACATCTTCTCGTTTCCTTCCTTACAAATAATTTGAAGAAATAGCTCTCTTTCTTCATTCTGTCTTCATAGTTCTCTAGTGTCTCCATGACTGGGCCCAGACTTGCTCTTCCCAGTCTATATTGCCATCAACCTTTAAAACTTGAGGATCTCTCATTTTTTATACAAATCCTTTCAGTGTTTTTTAAAAACTCACAAGTCTTCATAGGATCATTACTTTCTCATCTCACCTGTATCTTTTGCATTTCCTGGGAAACTGGACACGAGAACTTAATAGACATGTGCAATGCAATGTGTATTACTATTTAGGGGCAATTGCATTGGTCCCTACTTAGAAATGTGGTAATGACAACTAGTGTGCTTTATTCACCACTATTATTTCCACCTGGTGTTTATTTATTTATTTATTTATTTTAGAGATGAGGTCTCACTATGTTGGCCAGGTTGGTCTTGAACTCCTGGCCTCAAGCAACCCTCCTGCCTCAGCCTCCCAAAGTGCTGGGATTACAGGTGTGAGCCACCAAGCCTGGCCACCCACCTGGTGTTCTAATAAGTTTCAATCTGCATATTTTAAAAGACATTTCGCATTTAAATTCTTTAATACTCTCTAAGATACACTCTTCAGGCTTCTCATGTGGTGCTAAGAATAAGTTAACATTTTACAGATGTGAAAATTTTAGTTTCAGTGATTAAGTGAATTGTTTCTGAATTTAAGTAGCTCATCCAAGACCTTCCACGCTATAAGCAGTAGCGCTAAGATCTATATCCACCATCCGCTTCCAAGCTCAGGCACTTTTTCACCAGAATAAAAATGCCCGATTTCTACTTAAGTCAATGCAAACCACACTGCCCTATTTTATGATGCATTGAGAAAATGTAAGGTTTAAAACTTCGAAGTCTAAAATATGCTTCTATCGTGATTATACTATTAGCACTCATGATTTCAAACACTAAAATAAAAGGTGGTGGTGAGATAAAAATCCATGCTAGTCATTTATTTATAAGGCTTTATCCTACAGTAGTCTGTTCGACAGACAGGTCAATCAATCTTGACTATAATGAAAAATCTTGCTTGTCTTAAGAATAGGTATGTAGCCCAGACCAGGTTTTCCTAAAAAAATTGTCTTCCTGTAGGTAGCTTTATAAGAATAGAGACATTTTAAATTTTAGAAGATTTTGGAATGTCTGGTGAAATTTCAAGCCACCAAGGTTAAAGTAATTGTTTTATAAAACAATGCCTGTGCAAGTTGGCATCTAAAATTGGCATATTGATGAGGGAAAGAAGGTTCTAATCTAATGCAGAGGCTGCTGAAGAGTCGGCATAGAGAACTGACTTCAAGAATGCCTGAAGCTAAATGTATTGATTGAAAAGGTCAGCATATTAGCAGAAGCATCCATTAACCCAAAATATTGAGCGTAACCAAGGAAACCAAGGGGAAAATGGAAAGCTCTTAAACAATGAAATGGCTTTTGCCTTCCTGAAATGACACTTGACTATCTATGTCTCCATCCCTGGAGCATTTTCACCAGAGCCCTAGGATTCTGAACTAGGGTGGCTATCACTGCATGAAAAATGAGAAGTCCATTATGGAACACAGCTAAAATGTGGAAGGCTTGTTGAAGACTCACTAGCATGAAAAAATAAATGAATCACTTGGTCATAACAATAATGAATACCTAAGAACATAAGAAACTACAGATAATGACCACCAAACAAAGTTAATATTATACATAAAATATATGGTGTCTTACATTTTAACCAAACATAGCCAGATGTATGACAGGATGCAAGAGCCACCTGTGGGAAACAATTCATAGCCACACAATCCTTGCCAGGATAATTACATTGAACTGTCAAAGGCTATGGCTTTTGGCCTTCCTTGGGTCTTTGTGATTTTATACAGACATAAGAGACTGGCAAGACACTACTGGAACCAAACCATAGTTTTGCTAATTAAAGGCTAAAACAGGCTGCCCTCCGTTGCTTCTACCTCACTGAGGCCCCAAAGACCTTGATCTCTGGGATCCAATGTTTATTGAGATTTACCACTGATGTAGCCAAACATATGGAATTTGGAATCATGGCTTGCCTATTGGTCTAGATGGGAAGATAAGCTGGAAGCTGTGGCTCATGCCTGTAATCCCAGCACTTTGGGAGGCTGAGAAGGGTGGATCACCTGAGGTCAGGAGTTTGAGACCAGCCTGGCCAACATGACGAAACCCCCTCTCTACTAAAAATACAAAAATTAGCCAGGTGTGGTGGTGCGTGCCTGTAATCCCAGCTACTTGGGAGGCTGAGGCAGGAGAATCACTTGAACCTGGGAGGCAGAGGTTGCAGTGAGCTGAGATTGCACCACTGCACTCCAGCCTGGGTGACAGAGTGAGACTTCGTCTCAAATAAATAAATAAATAAGAAGATAAGAGGTTTCTAAGAGATAACATGAGAAGTCCCCTATTATGATACCTAACAAAGAGTAGCTGGTGCCCAGTAAATATTAAATATTCCCTTCTTTTATCTTCCTCAGCTCAGAGAGGAAGAAAGGACCATGTGAGAGAAGAAGGGAACAGCCTTTCATCCATAGGAGAAGTTCGTCTATGACAAAGCCATTAGCTCCATGTGGCCACTGAGCACTCAAAATGTGGCCAGTCTGAATTGAGATGGGTTGTTAGTATAAAGTCCACATTGGCTTTTTGAGCACTTTGTATGAGAAAAAAGTACCAAATATCTCCTTAATAATTGTTACATTGATTATATGTTGAACTGATAACATTATGGATATATTGGATTAAATAAAATATATTATTAAAATCAAATAAAAAATAAAATCAATTTCACCTGTTTCTTTTTACCCTTTTAATATGGGTCCTAGGAAATTTAAAATGGTACACATGGCTCACATTTGCACATCTACCTTTAGTGGACAAAGTTGAGGCAGGAGTTAGGTTTTTGCAAGAGCTCCAAAGGAAGGCAGAACTAAGTGAGTCCACTGTGAGAGGCAGGGAGGCCCTCTGGTATATGAGATGAATGCCTTCAGTTTTGACCCAAACACACAGGAATCAACTCCGTAGAATCAAAGAAAAATCTCTCTGCCTCTTGAGGCATGTAGGATGAGGGATGGGCTGGCAAGGGGAAAAGGCTACAGGCCGACTCAATGGAACTGCCTTTCCACACATCTTGCTTCTCTCCTTTAGATCCTTGTGTCTTTGGATGTCACCTTCTTTCATTAGAGAGCCACAAAAACCCAGGCTCAGGCCACTCACATTAAAGGAATTGAGACAGCCAAGTAAAAGGGGCTCCCTGGAGAACCTCCAGCCAGCCTTTGCACTGGGAGAAGCAAGCACTAGGGTGGAGCCTTGGAAAGTTCAAGCCATTTGCAGTGGGGAGGAGCCTGGCCTCTCCTGTTCCTGGGTGGTAACCTGGGATTCAATCAGTGAAGCAGGAAACCTGCTGGCAGGACTCTCACTTTGCTGAGAGTCCCTGTTTCCCATTTTTTACCTTTCTGCCCAAAAAATTCCATTTTTTCCTCCCTTCTATGTGTCTGCAAGCCTAATCTTTCCTGGTCTGTGACAAGAACCCAGATTTTCCTACAACAGAATGAGCCAATCCGACATTGATTTACCACCACTCCCAGGGCCTTTTCGTCTTTTGTTTCCCCTTCTTGGATTACCCCTGCTCCCCCTAAACCTGTTTCTCTCAGATGAAATCCAAGGACATATGCTCAGGTGTCCCAAAGTTCCCTATGGGAATTATTAAATTTTGTTCATTCTAAATTCATCATAAAAATATAATAACAGAAGGGAGGGGCCAAGATGGCCGAATAGGAACAGTTCCCGTCTGCAGCTCCCAGCAAGACTAACACAGAAGGCAGGTGATTTCTGAATTTCCAACTGAGATACCCAGTTCATCTCATTGAGACTGGTTAGGCAGTGGATCCAACCCACAGAGGGCGAGCAGAAGCAGGGTGGGGCATCACTTCACCCAGGAAGTGCAAGGAGCCAGGGACCTCCCTACCCAAGCCAAGGAAAGCCATGAAGGACTGTGCTACCCAGCTGGGTTACTACAGTTTTCCCATGGTTTTTGCAGTCTGCAGATCAGGAGATTCCCTTGTGTCCCTACACTACCAGGGCCCTGGGTTTCAAGCACAAAACTGGGCAGCTGTTTGGACAGACACCGAGCTAGCTGCAGAAGTATTTTTTCCTACCCCAGTGGTGCCCGGAACCCCAGCGAGACAGAACGGTTCACTCTCCTGGAAAGTGGGCTGAAGCCAGGGAGCCAAGTGGTCTAGCTCAGCAGGTCCCAATCCCATGGAGGCCAGCAAGCTAAGACACACCGGCTTGAAATTCTCGCTGCCAGCACAGCAGTCTGAAGTTGGCCTGGGACGATTGAGCTTGGTGGGGGGAGAGGGGTCCTCTATTACTGAGGCTTTAGTAGGAGGTTTTCCCCTGACAGTGCTAAGGAGGCTGTGAGGTCTGGGATGGGCACAGCAAAGCGGCTGTGGCCAGACTGCTTCTCTAGATTCCTCCTCACTGAGCAGGGCATCTCTGAGGGGAAAGTAACAGCCCCAGTCAGGGGCTTACAGGCAAAACCCCCATCTCCCTCGGACAGAGCAATTTGGGGGAAGGGGCGGCTGTGGGTGCAGCTTCAGCAGATTTAATCGTTCCTGCCTGCTGGCTCTGAAGAGAGCAGCTGATCCTGACAAGAGGCATTCTGCCAGCGCAGTGCACCAGCTCTGCTAAGGGACAGATTTCCTCCTTAAGTGGGCCCCTGGCCCCCCGGCCTCCTGACTGGGAGAAACCTCCCAACAGGAGTCAACAGACATCTACAGGAGAGCTCCAGCTGGCATCAGGCCAGTGCCACTCCAGGAGGGAGCTTCCAGAGGAAGGAGCAGGCAGCAATCTTTGCTGTTCTGCAGCCTCCACTGGTGATACCCAGGCGAACAGGGTCTGGAGTGGACCTCCAGCAAACTGCAGCAGACCTGCTGAAGAGGGGCCTGTTAGGAGAAAAACTAACAAACAGAAAGCAACAACATCAATATAAAGGACCCCCCACACAAAAACCCCATCCAAAGTTCATCAGCCTCAAATATCAAAGGTAGATAAATCCACAAACATGAGGAAAAACAAGTGCAAAAATGCTGAAAATTCCAAAAACCAGAATGCCTCTTCTCCTCCAAATGATCGCAACTCCTCTCTAGCAAGGGCGCAAAACTGGACAGAGAATGAGACTGAAGAATTGACAGAAGTAGGCTTCAGAAGCTGGGTGATAACAAACTCCTCTGAGCTAAAGGAACATGTTCTAGCCCAATGCAAGGAAGCTATGAACCTTCATAAAAGGCTACAGGAACTGCTAACTAGAATAAGCAATTTAGAGAGGAACATAAATGACCTGATAGAGCTAAAAAACACAGCATGAGAACTTCATGAAGCATGCACAAGTATCAATAGCTGAATCGATCAAGCCGAAGAAAGGATATCAGAGATTGAAGATCAACTTACTGAAATAAGGTGTGAAGATAAGATTAGAGAAAAAATAAAGAAAAGGAATGAACAAAGCCTCCAAGAAACCCTGCAAGCCAGAAGAAAGTGGGGGCCAATATTCAACATTCTTAAAGAAAAGAATTTTCAACCCAGAGTTTCATATCCAGCCAAATTAAACTTCATAAGTGAAGGAGAAATAAAATCTTTTCCAGACAAGCAAATCCTGGGGGATTTTGTCACCACCATGCCTGCTTTACAAGAGCTCCTGAAGAAAGCACTAAATATGGAAAGGAAAAACTGGTACCAGCTACTGCAAAAGCACACAAAAATATAAAGACCAATGACACTATGAAGAAACTACATCAACTAATGTGTAAAATAACCAGCTGGCATCATGATGACAGGATTAAATTCACACATAACAATATTAACCTTAAATGTAAATGGGCTAAATGTCCCAATTAAAAGACACAGATGGCAAATTGGATAGAGTCAAGACCCACTGGTGTGCTGTATTCAGGAGACCCATCTAACATGCAAAGACACACATAGGCTCAAAATAAAGGATGGAGGAATACTTACCAAGCAAATGGAAAGCAAAAAAAAAAAGCAGGGGTTGCAATCCTAGTCTCTGGTAAAACAGACTTTAAACCAACAAAGGTCAAAAGACACAAAAAAGGGCACTACATAATGGTAAAGGGATCAATGCAACAAGAAGAGCTAAGTATCCTAAATATATATGCACCCAACACAGGAGCATCCAGATTCATCAAACAACTTTGTAGAGACCTACAAAAAGACTTAGACTCCCACACAATAATAGTAGGATACTTTAACACCCCACTGTCAATATTAGACAGATCAACAAGGCAGAAAATTAACAAGGATATATAGGACTTGAACTCAGCTCTGGACCAAGCGGACCTAATAGACATCTACAGAATTCTCCACCCCAAATCAGTAGAATATACATTCTTCTCAGTGCTACATAGCACATATTCTAAAATTGGCCACATAATTGGAAGTAACACACTCCTCGGCAAATGCAAAAGAATGGAAATCATAACAAACAGTCTCTCAGACCACAGTATAATCAAATTAGAACTCAGGATTAAGAAACTCACTCAAAACCGCAGAACTACATGGAAACTGAACAACCTGTTCCTGAATGACTACTGGGTAAATAACGAAATTCAGGCAGAAATAAACAAGTTGTTTGAAACCAATGAGAACAAAGAGACAGCGTACCAGAATCTCTGGGATACATCTAAAGCAGTGTTAAGAGGGAAATTTATAGCACTAAATGCCCACAAGGAAAGCTAGAATGATCTAAAATCGACACCCTAACATCACAATTAAAAGAACTAGAGAAGCAACCGCGAACAAATTCAAAAGGTAGCAGAAGACAAGAAATAACTAAGATCAGAGCAGAACTGAAGGAGATAGAGACATGAAAAACTGTTCAAAAAATCAATGAATTGAGGAGCTGGTTTTTTGAAAAGATTAACAAAATAGATGGACCACTAGCTAGACCAGTAAAGAAGAAAAGAGAAGAATCAAATAGACACAATAAAAAATGATAAAAGGGATATCACCACTGATCCCACAGAAATACAAACTACCATCAGAGAATACTACAAACATCTCTACGCAAATAAACTAGAAAATCTAGAAGAAATGGACAGATTCCTGGACACACACACCCTCCCAAGACTAAACCAGGAAGAAGTTGAATCCCTGAATAGACCAATAACAAGTTCTGAGATTGAGGCAGTAATTAATAGCCTACCAACCAAAAAAGCCCAGGACCAGATGGATTCACAGCCGAATTCTACCAGAGGTACAAAGAGGAGCTGGTACCATTCCTTCTGAAACTATTCCAAGCAATAGAAAAAGAGGGACTTCTCCCTAACTCATTTTATGAGGTCAGCATCATCCTGATACAAAACCTGCAAGAGACACAACAAAAAAAGAAAATTTCAGGCCAGTATCCCTGATGAAGATTGATGTGAAAATCCTCACTAAAATACTGGCAAACTGAATCCAGCAGCACATCAAAAAGCTTATCTACCGTGATCAAGTGGGCTTCATCCCTGGGATGCAAGGCTGGTTCAAAATATGCAAATCAATAAATGCAATCCATCACATAAACATAACCAATGACAAAAACCATGATTATCTCAATAGATGCAGAAAAGGCCTTCAATAAAATTCAACATCCCTTTATACTAAAAACTCTCAATAAACTAGGTATTGATGGAACATGTCTCAAAATAGTAAGAGTTATTTATGACAAGCCCATAGCCAATATCATACTGAATGGGCAAAAGCTGGAAGCATTTTCTTTGAAAACCGGCACAAGACAAGGATGCCCTCTCTCACCACTCCTATTCAACATAGTATTGGAAGTTCTGGCCAGGGCAGTCAGGTAAGAGAAAGAAATAAAAGTGTTCAAATCGGAAGAAAGGAAGTCAAATTATCTCTGTTTGCAGACGACATGATTGTATATTTAGAAAACCCCATCGTCTCAGCCCCAAAACTCCTTAAGCTGATACAAGGAACTTAAACAAATTTATAGGAAAAAAACAAACAACCCCATCAAAAAGTGGGTGAAGGATATGAACAGGCACTTCTCAAAAGAAGACATTTATGTGGCCAATAAACATACGAGAAAAAGCTTATCATCACTGGTCACTAGAGAAATGTAAATCAAAACCACAATTAGATACCACCTTATGCCAGTTAAAATGGCGATTATTAAAAAGTCAGGAAACAACAGATGCTGGAGAGGCTGTGGAGAAATAGGAACGCTTTTACACTGTTGGTGGGAGTGTAAATTAGTTCAACCATTGTGGAAGACAGTGTGGCGATTCCTCAAGGATCTAGAACCAGAAATACCATTTGACCCAGCAATCCCGTTGCTGGGTATATACCCAAAGGATTATAAATCATTCTACTATAAAGACACATGCACATGTAAGTTTACTGCAGCACTATTTAGAATAGCAAAGACTTGGAACCAACCCAAATGCCCATCAATGATAGACTGGACAAAGAAAATGTGGCACATATACACCATGGAATACTATGCAGCCATAAAAAGGATGAGTTCATGTCCTTTGCAGGGACATAGATGAAGCTGGAAGCCATCATTCTCAGCAAACTAACACAAGAACAGAAAACCAAACACCGCATATTCTCGTTCATAAGTAGGAGTTGAACAATGAGAACACATGGACACAGGGAGGGGAATATCGGACACAGGGAAGGGAACATCACACACTGGGACCTTTCGGGAGGTGGGGAGGAAGGGGAGGAAGAGCATTAGCACAAATACCTAATGCATTTGGGGCTTAAAACCTAGATGACAGGTTGATAGGTGCAGCAAACCACCACGGCACATGTATACCTATGTAACAAACCTGCACGTTCCGCACATGTATCCCAGAACTGAAAGTAAAAAAAAAAAAAAAAAGAATTGCAAAAAAAAAATGCATCTAGGATAGTACATTATTTTTTTCCTATTTTCTATTTATTTGTAATGCTTAACTAAAAATTCTTTTTAAAATGTTAAAAAATATGTAATAACACAGCATATTCTAGATTACCTGGTCAACGATCATACAACCACATACTGCTATTCAAATTCAAGGTGCACGTTTGCATTTCTCTTAATCATTGCACTGGTGCCAAGTGACCTGCCTGTGTGACATGTTTGACTTTTAATACAGGATTTCTCAAACTTGGGTTAGCACAAACATCTGCAGACATAACGTTGGGATCTACAGGTCCTCAAAATTCCACTTTTCCTCATTCGTCCTCTCAGCCCTTGAGTGTTTTGTACTAGTTTAAGGGATCTCTGCAGAAAAGTTTGAATGTCTAATTAATGCTTATCAACCTAATCTCTCATATAAAGATGTTCATTTTCTTGACTGACAGACACAGTGTCTTCAGTGGGTTTTTCCTTTCATTCACTGTACTACATTTAGTATGTAATAAATTTTGAAAGATCATCATGGCCAGGTTTAAAGAATTGGTCATAGGGGTTGGGGATGCCACAGAAGAAGGACTAGTGAAACAGTGAAGGGTATATTGTTCTCATCTGCTCAGGAGGAAAGGGACAGAATGAGAGGGATTGATGACATCCTGTCATATTGATAACTGACATAGAAAGTGCTGTGATGGGAGAAAGAATATAGATTTTGGAGTCACATGGACAGCCATGTGACTTGGCAGAATACTTGGCTTTTTCAAGTCTCAATTTCTTCATCTAAATAATGCAAATAAAAATACTAATACATCTTCAGCAAATGGCACTACACAAAGTGGATGTACATATTTTTAAAAATAAGAACTTTGACTCTTACCTCACATCACATGCAAAAAGTTAATTCAAGATGAATCATAGACCTAAATATAAATGCTGAAATTATAAAGCTTCTAAAATAAAGGCAGGAGAATATCTTTGTAACCATGCAGGAAGTAAAGATCTCTTAGAGAGGGCACAGAAAGCTTTAGCCATGAGAGGAAAAATTGACAAATTAGACTTTATCAAAGTTAAAAACTGCTTTTCAACAGACCCTATTAAGAGAATGAAAAGACAAGCCACATACTGGGTGAAATATTTGTAACATATAAAACTGGAAAAGGACTTACATTTTAAAAATATAAAGAATTCAGCCGGGCGAGGTGGCTCACGCCTGTAATCCCAGCACTTTGGGATGCCTAGGCAGGCGGGCAGATCACAAGGTCAGGAGTTCGAGACCAGCCTGGCCAACATGGTGAAACCCCGTCTCTACTAAAACTACAAAAATTAGCCGAGCATGGTGGCGGGTGCCTGTAATCCCAGCTACTCGGGAGGCTGACAGGAGAATCGCTTAAACCTGGGAGGCAGAGGTTGCAATGAGCCGAGATCATGCCATTGCACTCCAGCCTGGGCAACAAGAGCAAAATTCTGCCTCAAAAAAATATATACATATAAAGAATTCATATAATTTAATAATAAAAGGTAGCTTAATAAAAAATGGGGGAGACTTGGACAGAGATTCATGAAAGAACCATGACTAATAAACATATCTTTTAAAAAGATGCTCAACAGCTTTAAGCATCAGGGAAAATGCAAATTAAAACCACAATGAGATGGCACTACACACCCACTAAGATGATTAAAATTAAAGAGTCAGACATTATCAACTGTTAGCAAGGATGTGGAACAAATGGAACTCTCATATTGCTGGAAGGAGTTTAAAATGATACAACCATTTTGTGGAACCCTTTGGCAGTTTCTTAAATGGTTAAACATATACCTACCCTATCACCCGGTAATTCCATCTATAGGTATTTATCCAAGATAAATGAGAACATATGTGCACATAAGTCTTGTAGAAAAATATCCGTAGCAGCTTTATTTATAATAGCTAAAAATAAGAAATAGCTCAAATGTCCATCAAGAGAATGGATAAACAAACTGTGGTATATTCTTACGATGGCTTACTATTAAGCAATAAAAAAAGAACAAATTATTGATACATATAACAACATGGACAAATTTAAAAACATGCTCAGCAAAAAAAAAAAAAAAGACAAGCACAAAAGAATTTATATTCTATGATTCTGAAACCACCTTTGCAAAAATTGTAACAGTGAGAAAATTATGACCGAAAAAGATCTGACCTAACCAACTCCATCTTGCTTCTAACCTCCAAGCTGTTCTTGTTCATTCCTGGACATAGGCCGAACTAACTTTGGGAGGAAACTTAGTTTATAGTTTAACTTTGAAATAAAGATGTTAACAATCCTATTCTTGCCTGGGAACCAGATTGCCTTTGCAGGACTAACAAATTAGCCACCAGATTAGAAAATATGGTTTAGGAGTCATGCAGCCAGAGGCCACAAGATTCTAAACCTCCCCAATTGCTCCTAGGGATAACATCACTACTGTAAAACCTAAGATTGATACTTGAGATATTTTTCAGGCCCTGCACTCAATGGATCAGCTGGCACCACCCAGATCAATAAACTGGCTCATCTGGTCTTGTGGCCCCCATCCAAGTACCAACTCAGTGCAAGAGGACAGCTTCGACCCCCTATGATTTAATCTCCAACCTGACCAGTCAGCACTCCCTACTCCCTGGCCCCCTACCCACCAAATTATCCTCAAAAAAACCCAGTCTCCGAATTTTCAGGAAGACTGATTTAAGTAATAATAAAACTCTGGTCTCCCATTCAGCCTGCTCTGCGTGAATTAAACTCTATTGTAATTCCCTTGTCTTGATAAATCGGCTCCATCTGGGCAGTGGGCAAAATGAACCCGTTGGGCGGTTGCAATTGGATTTTTATGAAGCTCTAAAGCAGATAAAGCTAATCTGTGGTAATAGAATCAGATAAGTGGTTGCTTGGGGTTGGGGGTAGGAAGGTGTGGCTGTTAATAACCCGAAGTGGCAGGGGAGATGCTTTCTGGAGTGATTAGAAATGTTCTATATCTTGATGAGGCAGGTTACATGCATGTGTGCATTTGTAAAACTTATGAAAGTAAACATTAAAATCAGTATATTTAATTGTAAGTAAATTACGTCTCAGTAAAATGATCTCTTTAGCAACTCAGGTACTCTATTCAAGTAAAACTGAGTTATCTCGTTAAGGATGAATGACAGTTATCTCCCAGAGATGAATGATGCTAATGGCCTGGAGGTTTTCCTTTTGAGGTGTTGATGAAGTGGAGGACTATTCAACTGGGGCAGCCCCGGGTCAGGGGAGTTGCGGGGGGAGAAGGGGTAATGAAAAGCAAGCATTATTTTCCTTCAATTTTACAACATCATTTTCATGTCACATTTTCTAAACCAGCTATGTGTGCCATTGGTTTGGCAAATGGGGTGAATAAAGTATTTCTAAGAACAAAATGAAAGGCCTGTGGTCTGTTTAGAAGTAGCCAACTGAATACTTCAAGAGGCAGAGTGAGGGTTAAGCTAAATTGCTAAACTGTGCATACTTAATTTCCCTCTTAAAAATAACACTCTCGGCCAGGCACGGTGGCTCACGCCTGTAATCTCAGCAGTTTGGGAGGCCCAGGTGGGTGGATCATGAGGTCAGGAGTTCAAGACCAGCCTGGCCAAGACGGTGAAACCGCATCTCTACTAAAAATACAAAAAAATTAGCCGGGCTTGATGGTGGGCACCTGTAATCCCAGCTACTCAGGAGGCTGAGGCAGAGAATTGCTTGAACCCAGGAGGCGGAGGTTGCAGTGAGCCAAGATCGCGCCACTGCACTCCAGCCTGGGCGACAGAGCGGTACTCCATCTCAAAATAGTAATAATAATAATAATAAACCACTCTCAAAGAAGTCTCAACAGTTGCTATGGATAGATTTGCATATTAAAAATCCCATAATGATTCCTGAAATATTGATGATTTTGTATTGATATATGCTTTTTTAAAAGACTCCAAATAATTAAAATGTTTTTAGAGCAGCTGGGAACACAAAGTGAAAATAACAATTGTTTAGCTTATGGTCTTGTGATCTTGCAAAAGATCATTGAATACTATTGAAATCGTTTCATGGGTTTGATTGTGTGTTTGACAAAGTGGCAAGGTCAGTGCCAATTCCAATGAACCATCTTTCTTTTATTATTGTTTTCCATATGTCCATCTACTAAAAAGTTATCCAAGGGTACAATTTAAGGTTGAATTATAGCAGGAGTTGGTAAACTTTTTCTGTAAGGGTCAGACAGTTAATATTTTAGGATTTGTGGGCCATATGGTCCCTGTCACAACTATTCAACTCTGCCATTGTGGCATGAAAAAGCACCATAGAAAATATGTAAGCAAATGGACATGTGTGTTCCAATAAAACTTTGTTTATGGACACTGAAATTAAATTTCATATAATTTAATGTCACTGAATTTAAAAAAATCATTTAATAATGTTAAAACGATTCTTAGCTTGACGGCAATACATAAAGAAGTGACAGGCTGGATTTGGCCAAAGAGTTGAGTAGTTTGCTAATCCCTGGATTAGAGCACTGATATTTTCTAGCAGAGTTATTTTTACTAAGTCATTTAACTTTCCTGAGATTTCAGTTTCTTTATCTATGCAACTGGAATTGCCAGATATACCTTAGAAGGTTGCTGAACATTAAATGAATATAATATGGAGGAGTTCTGTGTCTTCTAGAAAGCACTTTAAAAATGAAATATTAGTGTTTTAAAGTATTATTATTAAATAACATTTATTGTCATAGTTAATACATCAGATATTCTCATACAGGTGATCAGCCACATTACTGTTACTGGAAACGGGGTCTGAATCCAGACCCCAAGAGAGGGTTCTTGGATCTCGCACAAGAAAGAATTCAGGGCGAGTCCACGGTGCAAAGTAAAAGCAAGTTTATTAAGAAAATAAAGGAATAAAAAGAATGGCTACTCCATAGGCAGAGCAGCCTCGAGGGCGGCTGTTTGCCCATTGTTATGGTTATTTTTTGATTATATGCTAAACGAGGGGTGAATTATTCATGCCTCCCCTTTTTAGATGTTGCCATGGCATTTGTAAACTGTCATGGCGCTGGTGGGAGTGTAGGACCACCAGGGATCACTCTCATCACCATCTTGGTTTTTGTGCATTTTGGCCGGCTTCTTTACTGCAACCTGTTTTATCAGCAAGGTCCTTATGACCTGTATGTTGTGCTGACCTCCAGTCTCATCCTGTAACTTAAAATGCCTTAACTTATTAGCTTTATTTTACCCAGCCCCTATTCAAGATGGAGTTGCTCTGGTTTCAACACCTCTGACATTACCATGATCATATCATCTAGGAAATGTAATTACAAACACTGGCAATAGATAGCCTGAGGCAAAACTACCCCAAATCAAATGAAATTTCATTTTTAACACAAGAAAGTGTGCACTATAACTCTCCATGTTCTTGTTTGCTCTCTCTCAGCTGGGTGGACAAGATCATTTAGGGAATTGAGGTCATTTAGAGAAATCAGACAAAAGTGAAGGATGGGTAAAAATTGAGTTGAATTGCTGTTTAAAACCTCTTGCTCATCAAGTTAAGCTGCAGTTTCCCTCCCCCCTCTTAACCCCCTAGATCCTTTAGGAGAGAAAGGCCATCTGTTCTGAATGATTCAGACATTTACCTGCCTCAAGGCAGGGCAAGATGATCTCTTAATGCTTTTCTTCTGTCACTGGTAGACGTGACCATTATTAACAAAAATTAAATTGCTGACCACTGATGTGATCACTGCAAATACTGCTGCTTCTTATATAATTTCTATTTGGGGAATATCCAAACAGAAGAGTAAACTCGTTCAAAACCTTTCATGTCTTAATTTTGAAAGAGCTAGTTTTGCAAGTCATTAGAATGTATATAGATGGAAATTTCCCAGCCTCCTTCGTTATCTTCTGTTCTTAGTCCTCTGGCTAGAAAAAGCCAATACAAACCAAGTAGAGGATGAAAAATGAATTCAATCTAGAGGCTCTTCAATTTACCCAGGAGCATGTAGAGCCTTGAGCACTGTCATTTAATACTATTATGTTTGGAGGATTGCTTTGAATGAAGTAATTATTTCACACTGAATGAATAAGTAACTTTAAAATCATGTGACTCCACATTTGATGTCACTACTAACCTTTTTCCTTGTCTCGCCTTTGTTTCCTTCTGTGTTCAGCTGTAGAGCCATTTAAGCCAGAATCAATAGAACGGTTTTGTGATTTAAGACGGGTCTACAGGCCTCAGTCTCCCACAATCTAGGCTGAAAAGTTTATGAAAGCGTCCAGAGAGGGCCTCTACTATTATTTGCTGTACTATGTTGGGAAAAAAACACAGAAATGAGATCTTGATTACAAATGGTTTTTTTGATTACAAATTGTTTTTTGTTGCTTTTAACAAGCCTTGCTGATATTATTTCACAATTAGACAGTGGAATAAAGCTTTTTAAATGACGTCAATTCACGCCAGCCTTAGAGTTAGCATTTTTACATTGGCTGTAAAGTAAGAGTTTTGATTATGCACATTTCTACTTCAGCTAACGCCTTTTATGACAAGATAATTAATCCTACAAGTAGTCACTAGTTAGTACAGGACTGATAAGAACTGTGGGAAACACATTAAGGACATATATTTGAGATAAAAGTAGATAAGGGGGTGAAACGTTTCAGACATGTGGCCGACACAGGTCTGACCTTTAATATAAACAATATCTTGTTTATTTCAGTCCCTCCCAACCTACCCTCAGACTTCCCAGGGGATCCGCTGAGCTGAACAAAGGTACAGAAAAACTCTCAAAAAGTGTTAAAGTCTATTTCCATTTACCTTAATTAAAAATATATGAAAAGAAGCCAGACACAAAAGGTAGCATATTGATTGCCAAGGGATGGGGGGAAGATTTTGGGGGGAAATGGGAAGTGACTGCTAGTAGATACTGGGTTTCTTTTGGAGTTGATGAAAAGTGTCCTAAAATTGATTGGGATGACAGTTGCATAACTCTGTGACCACACTAAAAGTACATTGAATTGTACCTTGTAAGTGGGTGAATTGTAGGCTACGTGAATTATATGCCAATGAGACTGTTATTAACAAACAGACTGGGCGCGTGAGTTGGAGTTACACTGCAGAAGACCTTTACTGCCATTGGAAGGCATTTGGATGCTACCGTTGTCACTGGCAGCCATTATATTTTCAAGGAGTAGGGTCACACAATCAGGTTCCTGTTTTAGAAAAACCACTGTCTTAGTGATATGGAGGGTGGGTGGAAGCAAAGAAAACTTGAAGCAGAGAAAGCAAGGGAATCTGCCAGATTTGTAGCAGAGATTTTTTCTGAAGGTATTAGTTCATGTTTTGTTCTCATGGTATGTTTTCTTCCATTTTGGGAAGGTTAACCCTCATCATGTCATTAGTCCAGAGAGGTATGTGTTGTGAGGCCAAGAGCAAAATTTGTTTGGAGACAGCTTTCCAAACAGCTACCCTTCCCCATCAACACTTGCTATTTTTGTCTATTTCAATACAGCCATCCAAGAGGGTGTGATTTGTTATCTCACTGTGGTGTTTATTTGCATTTCCCTAATGATTAATGATGCTAAGCATCTTCTCGTGTACTTACTGGCCATTTTATATCTTCACCCTCCATCTTGCGGAAGTGGAAGTTTTACAGTTAGAAATTGATTCATTTGGTCTCTCAAAGTGAAAATACCTAAGCCCAGTGGTTCTCAAGCTACGCAATTTTTATATCCCAAGAAGCGTTTCCGGATGAAATACAGACACTCAGTTCAATTTAGATTTCAAATAAATAGTAACTAATTATTTAGTGTATCTATGTTCCAAATATTGCATGAGACATACATAGATTTATAAATTATTAGTTGTTACTGGCATCTAGTGAGCAGAGACCAGGTATGCTGCTAAACATCCTACAGTGCACAGAGAAGTTCCTCACAACAAAGAATGATTCTGCCCAAAATGTCAGTAGTCATCAACCATTTAATGAGAATAAACTCTGATATTGTTTGGATATTGTTCTCTCCAAATCTCATGTTGAAATGTGATCCTCAATGTTGGAGGTGGGGTCTAGTGGGAGGTGGGGCTCGTGGGGGTGGATCTCTCATGAATGGCTTGGTGCCCTCCCCCCAGTAATGAGTTCAGCAGGATCTGGTTGTTAAAAAGAGACTACAACCTTCCTCTCTCCTTTGCTCCCTCTCGCCATGTGATAGCTTGTTCCTTCTTCATGTTCTGCCATGATTGTAAGCTCCCTGAGGCCCTCACCAGAAGCAGATGCTGGTGTCATGCTTCTTGTACACCCTGCAGAACCATAAGCCAATTAAACTTCTTTTTTTTAATATACATTACCCAGTCTCAGCTATTCCTTTATAGAAATGCAAAACAGACTAATACAGACTCTATGAAATTAATAGACTCTGCTAGGAAAAGAGCTAATGGCCTCAGGGAAGGGAAAGCCTCTGGGTGAGAGTCAATTTAGTTGACGTCTTTTCTTTTTTCTTATTTTTCTTTTCTTTCTTTTTCCCTCTTTCCTCCTTCCTTTCTTTCTTTTCTTTTCTTTTTCTTTTTTTTTTTTTTTTTTTTGGAGAAAGGGTTTCACTCCATCACCCAGGCTGGAGTGAAGTGGCACCATCACAGTTCACTGCAGCCTCAACCTCCTGGGCTCAAGTGATCCTCCCAACCTAGCCTCCTGAGTAGCTGGGACCACAAGGGCAGGCCACCATGCCTGGCTAATTTTTTGTTGTTGTTCTTCTTCTTTTTGTAGAGATGGGGTCTCGCTACGTTGCCCAGACTAGTCTCAAACTCCTGGCCTCAAGCGAACTTCCCACTTTGGCTTCCCAAAATGCTGGGAATGCAGGCATGAGCCATCTCCAGCCCCAACTTCTTTTTTCTTTTTTTTTTTTTTTTTAAGACGGAGTCTTGCTCTGTCACCCAGGCTGGAGTGCAGTGGCGCAATCTCGGCTCACTGCAAGCTCCACCTCCCGGGTTCACGCCATTCTCCTGCCTCAGCCTCTCCGAGTAGCTGAGACTACAGGCGCCCGCCACCACGCCCGGCTAATTTTTTGTATTTTTTAGTAGAGACGGGGTTTCACCATGGTCTCGATCTCCTGACCTCGTGATCCTCCCGCCTCGGCCTCCCAAAGTGCTGGGATTACAAGAGTGAGCCCCCGCGCCCGGCCCTCCAACTTCTTTATTTAACGATGCCTAAGGCCTATCCTGGCTGCTCTCTTGGAGAGTCATATATATGATAACAGCTCTCTGCAGGCAGAGAGGAGCCCACTTGTCCATCTGAGAAGTTACCACCAAACAGGCACAGCCCCAAACAGTACCAGGTTCTCCATCTGCCTGCTGTTGCTGCAAAACAAAGCATCCTCTCCTGCTGGAGCAGAAAAAGACCCGAGGCCCCAGACCCCAACTCCTGAGACACAGGGATAAGGAGGCCCCCATGCAACTCTGTTGGTGTGAAGTGGATCTGTTTGGTTTGAGCAGCAAATGAGCTGAATGGCTATTGCTTCCTCTTCCTAGTCAGAACTGCTGACTCTGTACATTTTGCCATTGTCTCCATTTTCTCCTCTCTTACCCAAAACACATATTATAGTGGGTACCAAGCTAGCATTTATCAAATTCCTTTGTGTGTAGATCATTTCCAGTAATCTCATGAATGCAGGCTTCTAGTCCCTCATGGAGCAGAGATGAGAAGTTGGTAAACTTGATTAACTCCGAACCCCAGCACCCAGGTTCTTAGAATATTCCTTCTTAAAAACTGCCTCTGCTTTTTTTTTTCCTGCTTTGTACTTTATTTGTCCCCATGGTAAATTGGTTCATGTGAGAAATTCTGTGTGCAGGAAAATGGGCAATTCAATAATTCAAAGGGCTTCCCCCTAACCATATGAAGTTGCCTTAAGCAGTTCTGTCAAAAATAATTTAATTGCTCAGAGCCATGTTCCAACTCCAAAGATGTCAGACAATCGTTTCCTTCCAGTGACGAAAACAAGCCCAAGGCTCATTCATCTAGAAAGTACTCCCTGCGACTCATGCTATATACATTCTTTTGAGTGATTTGGAGACTTCTTGCACCAGTGTTTGTGGCCATGTTTCATTAGAATGTTCGGCTTTTGTTTCAGGAACCTACCCCAGAAAGCTGAGAGGGTACCCAGAATGAGAGCTGTGTTTTAAAAATGAGTATCAGGTCAAATTGCTATGGAGTAATTGAAGAATGATTGGTGCTATGCATGTAATTTTTTCAAGAAGATAATTTATGATTTCTCTTTTTTAAACTTGCTTTTTTTCCTTCAATTCGACATTTTGTGCCTGGCTGCCTTAGAGGTCTCGTGTTTCTGTGGTATATTTGGACTACAAATTGAGGGCCCAGAGGCAAAAGTTAGAAATAAATAACGTTTGTACTATGCAGAAAAGAAGCAGAGCTCTGCTCCAAAGAACTGCTCATAAGCAGGTAATTATTTTTTCTAGAGAATGGAACATTCTATGAGGCATGAAAGCTGTTACATAAATCAACTATCTCTGCTCCCACTGGCTTTTTCTTCGTGACAGCCACACCCACTCGGTGCAAAAGTGGTGCTGAATCAACTTCTATGGAGACCGAATTACAGAGTCAGTGTATGCACTGTGGGATCATGGGCCTGTGCGATCACTTACCTTGGCAATAACTTTCTACTGCATGTGAACTCTGCAGCCCCCATATCACTGTTTTAGGGCTTGCCAAAACTAAGAAGAACTCCTCGTTTGTCTCGACGGCGCCTTCCTTTTATTCCAAAATGATGAAAATTACCGGACGCCAGGAGACAAGAGTGTTGTCCCTTTATCCTCCATCACATGAAGCGTCACTAACATGAAGTGCTCTTGCCTCTGCCAAAAGGTGGTATTCTTTCCTGTGGAAAGAGTCCTGGGCTGTGGAGGAGATGACTCCCTCCACACAGGGCCTGATGATAGGGTTTGCCCTCTCCCAAGAGTAAGGCTGTGGCGCCAACCTGACACACAGTTCCAAAGGCCAGGGGTGGTGCATCTCCTTTCACCTCTCCTGGGTCCACAGGTAGAGAGATCATTTTGGTCTCGATGTTTACTTTTCCACAGACCATAGGGCAATAACTACACCAATCAATTTTAGTCCACATCAGAATCTACCCTGCCAGGAAAGAAGTTCTTGACATTATCTGTCACAGTAATCGAAGCATGTCTGTGTTTCCTCATTTTAATTTGAATATCGCCTCCAAGTATCAATGTTTCCAACTCGGTCCCTGAGCATGAAACCACCTGCTTGGGTTTTAATTTATGTTATATCCTTTTAGTTCTCCCCCTTCCACCTGCAGCGAGCAGAAATAAAAATCTAGCCACCTGCAAAGGATTCTTCCTTAACTGTACATAAACCTGCCACCTTTATATAATGAAAGACAAAATGATTGTGCGCTTTAAAAGCCTGGTGAAGACAAGAGGAGCTCAGAGAAGGGGCTCACCCCCAGCCCACAGTCCCTACCCACTTGCAGTCCCCATCCATCTGCCAAAGAGATGCTACCTGCCAGTGAGCAGGGCGAATTGAAAATGGGATAATGACAAGACTGTGGGAGGAGGCGATTTCCAAGATCAGTTCCACTGAGACAGACTGAAAAGTGAAACCCCTGGGGCTAAGCTATTATGACCTCTAAAAATGGTGGCAATGGATCTCTCTGGGCCTGTATGTTCTCGTGCATAAGGCACCTTACTTAACACAATAGACAATGATCAGACAAGGACAGTGTGTGCATTTCAAGAAGCCTACTTCCAACACAGCCTCAACAATCTGTTATTTTTAGAACATGACTAGGAATCGTCTTCAACTGCCCAATTTCTGTTTCCTTCTAATCAGCCTCTTAAAAGACAGTACTGTATTCCTAAAGCAGAATATTAGAAGCACATAGAATACTAGGAGAGACAACACAGTCATTGTTAGGAGGGCTTAAAAGAAAGAAAGGGCTGGGGATGGTCTTTGGGCCTGTTTTGGCAGGTACCACGGTTCAGGAGTCACGTGGGGAGAAGTTTACCAGTTGGAGAACTTTCTGTTGTGCTGAGGGCCATCACACAAGGTCTGAAAATGGAACAAGCCTGGGACTAGATGTGCTGTGTATACAGCAATGTGGAAATCACAGCTACAGGCGAAGCATTTGCCTGTAATGACCGTACTTGCTCAGTTTGCCATAACATACATATGTAAATTAGCATTTAATACACACCCATTAGGGACAAAGATCTGAAGTTGTGTGGACTCTAAATGGAAAAGGTACTGTGATCGAAAAATAATAGTCCAGGGCTTGGCACGGTGCCTCACGCCTGTAATCACAGCACTTTGGGAGGCCCGGGCGGGTGGATCACCTGAGGTCAGGAGTTTGAGACCAGCCTGGCCAACATAGCAAAACCCCGCCTCTACTAAAAAATATAAAAAATTAGCTGGGCATGGTGGTGGGCGCCTGTAATCCCAGCTACTCAGGAGGCTGAGGCATGAGAATTGCTTGAACCCAGGAAGCGGAGGTTGCAGTGAGCCAAGATTGTGCCACTGCACTCCAGCCTGGGTGACAGAGACTCCATCTCAAAAACAAAAAGAAAAAACAAAAGAAAAATAATAGTCTAGCCGAGAGGGCAAGATTAAAAGAAATAAGCACACACAATCATAATACACATCAACAAGTATATGATCATTTACTGTTGGCAAGGTCCTTGGGACTCAACCTACAAAGACCCACTTATTGAAGAAGAAACTGGGACATTTTTGGTTCTCCATTACCTCACCTTGCAAGATTCAATGGGATAGCCTAAGAAGAAAACCCAATAATCCTAGAAATCACAAGGACTGTTGGGAGAAAAGGGCATTTCAAAATGGCCACATTCTCTCTGGTATGTTTCCTAATTTGTTTCCGGATTTATTTTTATTCCTAAAGGTTAATCAGAAGTTACATGTGCATTTCAAATTTGCTTAGAATGTAAGCTGCCAAAGGGCAAGGATGCTTTCATTTTCTCTTTCTGTAACTCTTCCTTGTATGAGGACTCAGCTCTGTATCTAGCAAATAAGAAGAGTTATCAAACAAAAGCCAGTACAATGCAAGGAAATGCATTCTAGAGACTCATGCTTCTGCACTTTATTTTTTTAAATTCTGTACTCTCAGGCCCTAAAATCCCATCCACTGCAATGGGATCTAGAAGCATTGAGGCAGTGTCCTATACTGAGTGCAAAGACTTGGTGGGAGGCCCTGAGAAGCTAGGGAAACTCAAGGACTGTGAGTGTCTGCCAGTGGGCAGAGAATGCTGCAAGATCAGGGCATCACAACCAACTGAGCATGTTTCTTGTAGAATCTAAAATAGTCAAACTCTTAGAAGTAGAGTGTAGAATGCTGGTTGCTGAGGTGGGGGAAAAGTGGGGAGATGTTGGTCAAAGGTGATAAAAATTCAGTTATACAAGTTGAATAAGTGCTCAGAGTCTAATATACAGTAGAGTGACCACTGTGTTGTCACAATACTGTGTTATATACTTGAAATTTGCTAAGAGGGTAGATATCAAGTGTACTCAGCAAAAGAAAGAAGAAAGAAAGAAAGAAAGAAAGAAAGAAAGAAAGAAAGGAAGGAAGGAAGAAAGAAAAGAGAGAGGGAGGGAGGGAGGAAGGAAGGAAGGAAATGAAAAGAAAGAGAAGGAGAGGATGGAAGGAAGGGAGGGAGGGAGGGAGGAAGGGAGAGAGAGAGAAAGAGAGAAAGAAGAAGAAAGAAGAAAGAAAGAAAGAGAGAGAGAGAGGGAGGGAGGGAAGGAGAGAGGGAAAGAAGGAAAAAAGAAAATATGTGAAGTGATAAGTGAATTCGGTTGATTGCAATGATCACTTCACAATGTCTACATGTATCAAAACATCAAGTTGTGTATCTTAAATATATATCATCCCTATTTATGAACTATACCTCAATAAAGCTCCCCAAAACATCAAGTGAGCACATTTCTTTACAATTTTCTCCAAAACCAGCCCTGCCTTAAGTACATCAGAAGCTCTGGTATGACATTTTGCCAAACCAACACCAGGCATTCACCAGCCTCCATTCCCTCTTCTACACACTGGTAGGGCACATTGAACACCGATAGCTAATTGGCCACTCTCTCTGTCACCCTTGAGCATTTCTCTCTCACCAGCTGGGCTGTATGCTTACTTCAAATCAGTTGTATTTGTTCTCACAGCTGTGTAGGCCAGTTGTACTTGTCACTTGAATTCTGTAATTTTATTAAAACTGGTAGTTTGTGATGGTGTGTTGGTTTTCAGGCAGGCAGGCCAAGCAGCAGGAAGCACACATCATGCACCACACAGAGGAGGACCTGGAAACAGAGGCAAAATGTATGACAGCTCAGAAGAGACACGGTCTAACTACTCCCTCATCTCTGCAGCGGATTCCAACAGTCCCCAGGAAAGCTGAAGACAACACTACAAGGGCGTCTTCTAAGGCCTCCGTGTCTCCACCGCTCTTTCCAGCATCTTTAAAAACCACCAGGAGGGAGCTCTGTCACATACCCTGGAACAAGGATTTGAGAATCAGATTTAGGGCCCCAAATTTAAAACTGCATGAAGTCATATGGTTGATTGGAACTTGTTAAAAAAGAAAAAAAAAGGTAACTTTTCTTTGGCTTACAAATTACAGAAGAATATTTGTGTTTATAAAAATGACTAATTAATTCATAGCTATCACTTGAAAACACTCAAAGGGGAAAGGTCTGTGTTTGCATTTTGAAAATTTAAAACAGCGAAATTTTTAGGATGCTAATCCAAAGCTCCATTAAACCAATATTAATGAACATTTCAGCAAGATCGTGTGATGTTTCTTAAAGAAAATGGCATTAGAGGGTTTTTTTTCCACATTCAGTATTAAATGTAAAAATAGTATGTCAAAGCAATAAATAGCAGAAAATCATTCTGAGTTTAATTTTATCTCACACGTATGTGAAATAAATGAAGCATGATGTGACAATCCAATGTTATCTATCGTGGAGAAAGAAAAATAGATCTTGGTAGAATCTTGAGTATTTAAAAATGATTGTTAAAATATGAATATGTCATAGACGTTGTACTCAGATTTTAAATGTTCCACGGTTAGCTACTTACATGCCTTCCATTATTAAAGTGCCCTTGGAGTTAGAAATGGAAATATGCTTTTAGGATTATCATCTATTCCTGGGAGGCACCACAGAATTGTTATTTCCAAAATGTTTCCTTGTTCTTGGTGCACTGTAGAGTCTTTCAAGAACAAAGAGTTATTCTCAATTCAGACTGGACTAAGCTGCGCCAACTGAACTCTCGCATTATTTCAGAAATTCTGTATTCAGTGGGGAGGATGGAACAAAATAATTAGGATATGGGGCCCAGAGACCTTCCGGGAAAGATATTCTTGCTGTGTTCTACAGCTTTTTCTGCTGCTTTATTTTTCTCTCTTTTACAATTCCTCCCACCCACTCTTCATGCCAGCAAACAGATGATCCGGGAGAATAAGAATATTGTATGATCACTAGTTAATTTACTTCGGATTGCTTTCTAGGCACCACAAGTCTGACCGCTCAGGGGTTTCCAGTGAATTTTTGGCAGCTGTTAAGCACAGTTAGTTGCCCATAAGAACTACTGATTCTGCTTCGTTTTACATACCACATATGACAGGGCATAACTCACCATGACTGGCTTACATTTAGGCTACTCTGTATTGAATCAGACACTATTTATCACTTTCAAGTTCTAATTTCTGCATCGTGCATATGGTTATTTAAACCTATATAGTTCAATGAAAATGCTCCCATCCTGTACAGACTAGCCTAAAGGGGCACTACATGCAATGATACCAGAGGGTAAAAACATGGCACTGGCTCTTTTTTTAAATGACTAGTTTGAAATGGGGCAATTCATTAATTCAACATTTATTGAGTGCCTATTGGGCAGCAGGCCATAAGTTAAACTCTGGGGATTTTTAAAAAGGAATGCCTGGTAGCTGCAGTAGCTAACAAACATCACATTTATGCTTTATGCAAATTCATAATCCAGCTAAGAAATAGACACACGGCCGGGGGCGGTGGCTCACACCTGTAATCCCAGCACTTTTGGAGGCTGAGGCAGGTGGATCACGAGGTCAGGAGATCGAGACCAGCCTGACTAACACGGTGAAACCCCGTCTCTACTAAAAATACAAAAAATTAGCCGGGCGTGGTGGCGGGCGCCTGTAGTCCCAGCTACTCCGGAGGCTGAGGCAGGAGAAAGACGTGAACCTGGGAGGCGGAGCTTGCAGTGAGCCGAGATCACGCCACTGCACTCCAGCCTGGGTGACAGAGCAAGACTCCGTCTCAAAAAAAAAGGAAATAGACACCAAAGCAAGTGTATTGGCGAAAATGGTATGAAACAAATGCCCACAAAGAGCCCAGAGGAGGGAGGGACATTGGGACCAGGCCTTTGTTGCCTTCATATATGAATCTTTTTGCAGACATGTTTTCATTTAAAATAGCTGGGTCAAGTGGTAATTTTATTAGAAACTGCCAAACAATTTTCCATGGGGCTATACCATGTTAAATTCCCACCAGCAGTATATGAATTCCAGTTGCTGCACATCCTCACCAACACTTGACATTGCCAGACTTTAAAATTTTACCCATTCTCATGTACGTAGTGATATCTTGTTGTAGTTTTACTTTACATTTTTCTATTAGCAGCTATGTTGAACACCATATTTACATGCTCATTGGCCATTTGGATATCGTATTTTATAAAGTGCCTGTTTAAATCTTTTGCCCATTTTTAAATTGGTTTTTGTCCTCTTTTATTGATTTGGAGAAATTCTTTATATATTCTGGTTATAAATCCTTTTTGGATGTATGTATTGCAAATTTCTTCTTCCAGAAATGAGTATTCTTTTGTACTCAGTAAAGAAAAAAAACAAAAACAAAACAAAAAAACTTCAGGGTTACATTTCAGCAAGCACTGTTCATAAGGATAGAATAAATTCTGGCCAGGCATGGTGGCTCACGCCTGTAATCCCAGCACTTTGGGAGGCCGAGGCGGGCGGATCACAAGGTCAGGAATCGAGACCATCCTGGCTAACACAGTGAAACCCAGTCTCTACTAAAAATACAAAAGATTAGCAGGGTGCGGTGGTGGGCGCCTGTAGTCCCAGCTACTCGGGAGGCTGAGGCAGGAGAATGGTGTGAACCCGGGAAGCGGAGCTTGCAGTGAGCTGAGATTGCACCACCGCACTCCAGCCTGAGCGACAGGGTGAGACTCTGTCTCAAAAAAAAAAAAAGAAAAAGAAAAAGAAACACAGAATAAATTCTGCAGGTTTTCTTTACTGACTGCCCAACATACCTACATATGCCATAAATGATATGAAAATCTGATGCGTGATAAGAGACTGAGATTTAATCATGTGTTTGGTGGCTATTCAGTCATGGTCATAGTAAGTGTTGAACACATATTTGTTGAATAAACTAATAATTGAAAAAAAGTGCTTTTTAAAACTGAAATTTACTTAAAACTGAGCCTCCTAAGTGGAAAAGTACCATCACAGCAGAAATCAGGAAATTATTTTTTAATGAAATCATTTGTTCAATAAATATCTGAGGGTCTAAGAAGCGCAGGATACTTCTGTTAAGCTCTGTAGGGGATGTAAGAAACATAAAAACAATTATTTTCTTTGAATAGCAACTTACAATTTATAAAATGCCCCCAGAAATTGTATTTGAACTTGAAAACTAGCTTCTTGGCCAGGTGTGGTGGTTCACGCCTATAATCCCAGCACTTTGGGAGGCTGAGGCAGGAGGATTGCTTGAGGCCAGGAGTTCAAAACCAGCCTGAGCAACATAGTGACACCCTTTCGCTATGAAAAATTAAAAAAATTAGTTGGGCATGGTGGCATGGCTGCAGTCTCAGCTACTTGGAAGGCTGAAGTGGGAGGATCACTTGAGCCCAGGAGTTCGAGGTTGCAGTGAGCTATAATCACACCACTGCACTCCAGCTTAGACAAGATTGCAACCTTGTCTCTCCAAAAAAAAAAAAAAAAAAAGAAAAGAAAGAAAGAAAAAGAAAACTAGCTTCTCAAATTCTGCATTGCTTACTTGTTAATTCAAAAAGATATTTATCATGTGCCTACTATGTGCCAGAACTAAAGTTTTAGGACAAGGTGGACAGTAAATAAATACTTGAATGATATGATTGCACTAAAACCATAATCTCCCATCCCTCCAACAGTGTTAACCACCTGCCTCCATGATGCTTGTGAACTTTGGACAACCCTCTTCTTTGTTTGCTTTAATTTTACTTGTTTTTTCAAGTGATACCTTCACATGGTTCAAAAATAAAAATGGTATAAAAAATACATATTGAGAAGTCTTACTGGCATCCATAAGCTGGTCTGTCCTCCACCCTATTGCCTCATTCCTTTTATTAGTTTCTTGCATATATTTCCAATGTTTCTTTATGGAACTATGTACAAACACATATATGTTCTGATTTCTCCCTCATTCTTACATAGAGTTAACATGTTACATGCTGTTACGTAAATGGGCTAAAGGTGGGGGGCCCTGGATATTGGTCCCCATGTTGCTTACTTCTTCACAGCAGGCTAGGACAATTAGCTCAAAGCCCTCTGGCACTAAACTCAAATTCATGTACATCTGATTGCCTTAAATGCAGCCCAAATAACCATATTTTTAGCTATTTAAAGCCTGCCTGTCTTGCACATCCTATGAAGCTGTACCCAACATCTGCTAGCCATAGATGAGATGAACCTTGGGGATACGAAAGACACCAAGCTACTGCTGCGGATTCAAGCTCTCTGACCCAAAGACTCCCCATCTTGTTACTGGGTAACATCATCTACCTGCAGGAGCGACTTCTCCAATTTCCCTCTCCCCTGGGAATGCCCTTGTTCTCTTCCTCTTCTGGGTGGTGGCTCCATGCTGCTCTTTGTGGAAGGTCTCCTGCTGTGAAGAACTTCACTCATGTATCCTAACCAAGCACCACCCCAACAAAGTTCATTTGTGCTACTGTCGTTTCGTGGTCATGTCCTTTCCTTGATCAGCCGTGAATCCTCTATCTCACCATATATACTCTGCCTTTTCATTTTGATTTTTTTTAACTTAACAGTATATTCTGGGAAAGACTCCTTCACTCTTTTATACAGCTGCAAATCACTCTACTGCATTTAACCAGTCCCTCCTGATGGTCGCTTTGATTATTTCTAGTCTTTTGTTATTACAATGATGCTGCAATGAATCACCTTGCACATTCATCATTTTGTTCATGTACAGGCAGATCTATAGGATAAATTCCCAGAAGATGGATTGCTGGGTCAAAGGGTAAACAAACACATTTGTATTTTTGAAAAACATTGGCAAATCATTCCTTTTAGCAACCATACATGAGAGTGTCTGTTTTCCCATAGCCTCACTATTTACCAATCTGTTAGGTAAAAATAAACAAACTTCTAGTCTTGGTCTCCTTACACAGTAAAGATTGTTAACATAATATTTGTTAACATGCCTGTCTCTGCCACTGAATTGTGACACCCTTAAAGTCTGGAACCATTTCTTACTCATCTTCATATCCTGTTGCTTAGCTAGCAAAGTTCTTTGGACAGAACAGCTTCTGCCACTTCCCTCTCTCCCCCGCAAAAACATATTTACTGAGTTGAATCAATCACCACTTTAGCCTAGAGAGGCCCCCCTCAGACCTTCCCATTGTGGTATGTGCTGCCCCACTTTCAGCTGACTGCCAATTTCCTCTCGAGGCTGGGCCTGCTCAGCCCACCCACAGAGGGAGGAGAGCCTGAGATTGAATGCACCACCGTCCCCAGCAGCTCTCAACCAATGCCTGAAGGGAGATGGTGTTTAAATAGCCAGCAGGCTCTTCCTTTGGGGGCGTACCTCTGAGGCATGGGGTGGTCTATGCTGAGAGCTCTTCATGGGATGAAGCCCTGTTGTCCCTTTGTCCATAGCAGGAAGTAGCTTGATAGTGTACCTTTTAATGGCTTCCCTGCCTTTCCTTCCTTTCCAGGCTCACCTTCTCAGTCCATTATTGGAGTTTCCTTGAATCACCTCCCAAGTAAATGACTAGCACTTTATCAGGGTCTTTTTTGGGGGGAACTGAAATAAAGACAATACCTTCCTTTTTCTTTCTTCTTCTTCTTTTTTTTTTTTTTTTAATAGGGTCTCACTGTGTCACACAGGTTGCAGTGCAGTGGTACAATCATAGCTCACTGCACAGCTCACTTCGCCTCCCTAAATCTAGTCATTCTCTAGCCTCAGCCTCCCGAGTGTCTGGGACTACAGGTGCGTGCCACCATGCCTGGCTAATTTTTTTGATTTTTAGTAGAGATGAGGGATCACTACATTGCCCAGGCTGATCTTGAACTCCTGACCTCAAGCAATCCTTCCACCTTGGACTCCAGCAATCCACTCACCTCGGCCTCTCAAAGTGGTGGGATTACAGGCATGAGCCACTGTACCTGGCCAGCTTTCTTTTTCAAATGAAGAAACCTAAATACTGAGAAAATAAGTGAAGTGCTCATGGCACAGCTAGTGAGTGAAGAAGCATATTCCTTGGCTCCTAGAAATGTGCTATTTTAGAAAATGGAATTTCTCTTTATGGATGATAAGTACAACCACTGAGACATGAAACAGCAATGGAAGAAGTGTGTGTGTGTGTGTGTATGTAAATCAATAACAGCACAAGGTTACATAAAATGAATAGTAAATAAGCGAAACAGCTCTCACCTAAGGTGCATATTATGAGCCAGGAAAGTACTTTTTGTGTGTTTATTCATTTAACACAAAACTCTACAAGTTAGATGCATTATTATCATCATTCCCAGATCACAGATGAAGAAAATTAAGACACTGAGAGTTTAAGTAACTTGCCAAAGCTCACACTTGCCAAGATCTGACTCCTGGATTTGTGCTCATAACCATCAAACTATACTGTCTGCAGGGGCCGGCCAGAGAAGTTCTAGAAGTGACAGATTACCCTTGGCTTTTGGCAGCAGGGGTCTTGAAGAAAGAACATGGGATTATGACTAATTAAGGACTAATTCTTCCTAGGGCCATCAAAGAACTCATTTGTGTCAGTTAGAATATTTTCCAGGGCAGAAACTAAATATCCAACTAAAAATGACTTAAACAACAGGGGTCTACTGATAAATCTCACATAATAAGAGGTCTGGAGGCAGGAGGTTCCAGACTTGGTTAATTCAGCAGTTAAATGACTTCAAAGCAGCAGTGACTCACATATTCATTCTTTATTTTCCATCCAATTCCATCTTCTTTGTAGTTCTCTTGATTCTCTGTCATGGTCTTGCAATGGCTCCCTCAGCTCCAAGTAGCAAATATCAGAAAAGGAGGGAGGAACTTTGTCCCAGAATCCCTTAGCAGGTATTCTCTTTGGTCCCGTTGGCCAGGAATGGGTCACCTGCTCTAGACACAGGGGAAGCTGGGAAAGCGAGTCTCTGGCATTCTCTGTCTCCAGCATGGAAGGCAGGATCTGCTGGAAACAAAAAAGCAGAAGGATACTGGCAGTGGGAAGGCAACCAATCTTGATGCCATATAGCTTAAATCCCATGTTGAAGCCTTCTTTTTGGCTGTGCTGTTTGGAAAAGCCAGAACCCAACAGCTTTGCAAAGATAATCATGGGAAAATAATTCCAGATGATACTCAGGTTCTGGCCAGAGATGACACCATCTGATGATGTCATATTTCACAGCAGGACACCAGACAGGCCAGAAACAAGGACCTGAAGCAGTCAGTGCCTATTCTGAACAGAGAGGCACCACACTGACCATATTTGGGAGGCCTCAGAGACTGGCTTCCACATCCAGACCAGAGCCAGGACAACTGGGATTGCTGGGCTCAGCCATCAATGGATATTTGATGAGTGTTTATTCTACTTAACGGCAGTGTATTAAGCATTTTGGGGAAGGGGTGATGCCAAGATATCAGATGTGCATCCTGACCTCAAGAAACAAATAAAAAATCTAATAATAAACATGAACTGAGCACTGACTATCTGCCAAGTCTGTTTAAAGCAACTTACATTTCTCTAGACACCTTAAATATACATCAAATCTTCACAGTAACCCTATGAGATAGGTTATATTTATGACCCTTATTTACCAATATGGGAACTGAGGCCAGGAAGGAAACTGAGGCATGGAGAGTTTAAGCAATCTTGAGATTGTTACCCAAATATTTGCTGTAAGGACACACCACATAGGTTCTCCCAGCAGTGCTTAAAACATTTTCTCTAAATTTACGGTGATGAATTCGTCCCAGTTTGCTTGGGACTCTCCCAGTTTTAGCACCGAAGTCCATGTACTGGGACAACCCTCAGTCCTGGGCAAATCAGAATGGTTGGTCATCCTACAAATTATAGGCACACTCAATCTAGATTGCCCTGACAACCCAATTAATGGATAATGGAAAAGGAAAAGTTAGAGAGAGTATTCCCTGCATAGTCAATTCCCATAACAAAAGCTCCTATAGTCAGAATAAAAGAGTTTCCTTAAACATTGGGTTTTCTTGGAATCAAGAGATTATTGTTAACTACCCAAGGGGTTCTTCTTACCCACTGCAATAAGAAAGACCATGGCGTGTAGTAGAGAGTTTAATAGACACAAAGCTGGGCACGCCACGTGGGATACAGAGTTAGTACTCAAATCATTCTTTTCCAAAGCTTATAGGTTAGGGATTTTTCTTTTCTTTTTCTTTCTTTCTTTTTTTTTTTTTTTTTTTTTTGAGACGGAGTCTTGCTCTGTCGCCCAGGCTGGAGTACAGTGGCGCGATCTCAGCTCACTGCAAGCTCCGCCTCCTGGGTTCATGCCATTCTCCTGCCTCAGCCTCCCGAGTAGCTGGGACTACAGGCGCCCGCCACCACGCCTGGCTAATTTTTTGTATTTTTAGTAGAGATTTTTCAAAGGCAGTTTGAGGGAAAGGGTGGGGGTGGCCAGGTAAGGGATGCCTGCTGCTGATTACATGTTGAAATAATATTCCAGATATATTGGGTTAAATGAAATATTCTAGATATATTGGGTTAAATGAAAGATATTATTAAAATTAATTTTACCTATTTCTTTTATGTCTTTTAATGTGGCTATTAAACAAATAAAATTACATGCATGGCCGGGTGCAGTGGCTCACGCCTGTAGTCCTAGTACTTTGGGAGGCCAAGGTGGGTGGATTGCCTGAGGTCAGGAGTTTGAGACCAGCTTGGCCAACGTGCCAAAACCCCATCTCTAAAAATACAAAAATGTGGTGGCACACACCTGTAATCCCAGCTACTTGGGAGGCTGAGGCAGGAGAAGCACTTGAACTCAGGGGGCAAAGGTTGCAGTGAGCCCAGATTGTGCCACTGCACTCCAGCCTGGGCAACAGAGCCAGACTGTCTTAAAAAAAAAAATTACAGGCATGGCTCACAGTATATTTCATTGGACAGCACTCTTCTAAAAAGACACTTCTAGAGAGGATGTCCCTATTAAGAGGGTTTCTCTTTGTGTAATATTGTTTACAAAACCAAGTTAAACATTACTTAGTTAAAATTCTGTAAACCACGGAAAGGCCTCAAGGAGATTTGCGAAGGGAATCTCCTTGTCTTGGAGGTGTTGCCTTGAAGGCAGAATGGAGGTGTTGCCTTAAGGCAGAAATGCTGCCCAGAACACACTCATGCTTTCTTGTGACCAGTGGCTCTAGGCCAAACTGCAGTACATATAAAAATAACTCTGATGAGTTCATTGTTCTGAACTTAATGTCAAATGCGCTGTTGGCTCCTTTCACATAGTTTGAATCTTTTATGACCAGAAGATACAAAACACATTTTTAAAAGCAGTAACTAATGCAGTCCAAGTCATTTTTTTTAAAAAAACTTTTGGGTATTGAGCAATTTGGGGCTCTCCAAGGATTGTAATGATTATATTTCTATTTGTATAAATATTTTCAAAGTTCTTTACAGTTTTTCTTTAGTATTTCCACTTGAAAGTGACTATATATCCCCATGAGGTAATCTGAGCTGTTATTTTATGCACATTTTACAGATGAGGCACTGTCCCAGGTCTTCTTAATTCTGTTTAGTGCTCTTTTGGCTACACCTAGTGTGATGGAGCCAGATCCTACCCACTCATGAGAGCCAATTGTGCATCTCTGCACAGCTCAGCAGTCACATTATGTTAGTAGCTTGAAATCATCCATGGTGTGAGCATTTATACCATGAGAATTGGCAAAGGCTACATGGTCCGTTTATTTATTTTGTTGTTTGTGTTGTTTATTTCTTGAGTACCAGTTACTAAACATTTAATGGCACACCACTAGATACCTCCAAGAATGAGAAAACTTGAGGATTAAAAGACATTTTCTTAGTCTGTTTTGTGTTGCTATAACAGAATACCATAGACAGGGTACTTTATGATGAATAGAAATTTATTTGGCTCATGGTTTGGTTCAGGAAGCTGGGAAGTCCAAGAACATGGCATCAGCATTTGGCAAGGGACTTCGTGCTGCATCGTCCCATGGGAGAAGGTGGAAGAGCAAAGGAGAACAAGAGCGACAGAGCAAGAGGGGGCCAAACTCACTTTAATAACAAACCAACTCTCAAGATAACTAAACCACGCCCATGATAATGACATTAATTCATTCACAAGGGCAGAGCCCTCATGACCTAATCATCTCTTATTAGGCCCCACCTCACAACACTTGCATTGAGGATTAAGTTTCCAATACACAAACTTTGAGGGACACATTCAAAACATAGCAGATGCATGTTACAAAACAGGAGCAGAAACACAAGTTCTCTGAGTTCAAGAACTGAATTCTATAGATAGATTTTTTTTTTTTTTGAGATGGAGTTTCTCTCTTGTTGCCCAGGCTGGAGTGCAGTGATGCAATCTCGGCTCACTGCAACCTCTGCCTTCTGATTTCAAGTGATTCTCCTGCCTCAGCCTCCCGAGTAGCTGGGATTACAGGTGCCCGCCACCACACCCAGCTAATTTTTGTATTTTTTTTTTTAGTAGAGATGGGGTTTCAGCATGTTGGCCAGGCTGGTCTAGAACTCTTGACCTCGTGATCCGCCCGCCTCAGCCTCCCAAAGCTCTGGGATTACAGGCAAGAGCCACCGTGCCTGGCCAATAGATTTTTTTTTTAAATGAAAAGATCCATGGTATCTTCAGTTTGTATATTGCAAGAAAATGATGATGCTACTTCTTTAACCTGACAATGCAAGGCCCAAGCCACTTAAACCTAAGCCAGCAGCCAGCCCTCCTACAGAAGAAATGGAAATCACCTTCACTGCTCCAACACAGTTGTATGCTCCTGTCTTTCAGTTGTTTCTGTGTCTTTCTCTATCCCTTTTTCTGTCTTCGTGTGCGTGCATCATACATACGCAAATACACACACCACACACGATTTTTTACTACATAAGTTACTATAGCAGACAGCTAGAAATTCAAGAAACCAAATAACGCCTTCATTCAAGGAAAGGTGGAATAATATACTTCATTTTCTTTTATGGAAAAATAATCAAGCACTAAATTCACTGATGAAGGGGAAATCATTGAAACTGGAGAGGAAAGGGGATACTGGATGTGAAAAACATCTATATATACCTCAGATAAAATCACTTCAATCATCTGTGATTGTCTCATATCAAATCAAGCCATTTTTTTCCAATTACTTTATTATTCTCCAACAAGAGAGCTAGATTAGATAATCACATATGAATTTCAGATTGTGCTTGCTAACTGACGTTTGCCAATAGCAGTCACTTGAAAAGAGCTGCTCTAAGACAAACTATTCTAAATGAGGGGTTTGGCATGGGGGGTAGGTCGCTTTCTTTTAACTCATCCCTTTCCTCACCACACATCAATGAACTCAGTAAAACGTTTACCAGATGGCTCTAACTCTAAACTTTGGTTAATTTTCCTCAAGTTCACATATTAGAGAGCCTGAAAATCAGATGGTGTTGAAAAAGGAACCAAGAACCAGAAGTCCCAAACTGTAGGACATCAGTCCCCAAGCCTAGCAGATCTCAGTCCATTAGGTCTCGAACTGTAGACCATTAAAGTATGGCTAAATGTTGTGCTTTATTACAATGGCATTATTTTAAAAAGAGCTAAGATTGAAAAATTAGAAGTCTTTCAATAAAAATACAGATTTCTGGATTCTTTTGAGTAATCAGAAGCTGTCACAATGGGCAGATGCTCCATCAAAGCAACAACAGGTAGAGCTTCACTCATTTTATGCTACTTTCTTGCCATGGAGACATTTGAATTTGCACCCTACAATAGGACAACAACAAAAATGCATCTTAACACTCTAAACTGAGAAAAGGTAAAGGAATAAGTCACATCATGTGGTTTTTTCAATTCTCAAGGCTTTCTCTATTTACTGGCTGTTGTTCCCAATGAAGTTTCTCAGGACTTAGGGAGCATTCTAATGCAGCCATGATACGGAATTACTGTTATGGGTTCACTGCTTCTATCTGCCCTTCTGGAATCAAAAGGTTATGCAAGCCAAAAGCTTTCTCATCACTCCTTTGGTGGCAGCACCTGATGTGAACTGATGGGAGGGTATTTACTGTTTTTATTTTTCTTACTTAGTGTGAAAATTCATGCATGAAGCTAGAGAAATATTAACGTGTTTGACGCTATGGTGTTGCACCTGATCCTGCCAGTGCTGTTTGGTAATAGGCATAGGCACCATATTATCTTTCAAAAATCCCCTAAATCCTGCTGTCTGAGCGCGTGTAGCCCTGAAGGTTTCTAACAGAGGCCTTGGCAATCGTATATATAAATATATACATTTGCTCCCTGTGCCAGGGAAAACGTGCTTATTCTAAGGTGCACAACTAAACAGTGCTGTCACTTAGGAAATACTAAATGAGCGTTTGCTATTAAAGCTATTTGCTAATAACACTGTTTCCAATCCTTAAAATGTTCATGAATGGAGAACATGAGGAAGAAATGTAAAAAAAAAAAAAATGACAATATTGTGGACTATGGCAGCAGGAACAAAGGAGGCAGAGAGCATGGTGCAGCTAACTCACCTCAGAGTAGATGTTCAGAAGAGATGGTTGGAATCCGGAAAAAAAAGTCCAGCTTCTTCCCAAGTTTGTAAATAGAGGTACAGAAGAGAGGCAGCAGCAGCCCCTGACTATGGTGTTGAAAGCTGAGGCTCCATTTGTCTCCCACCACAGGGAAAGTGTACCATGATTTGTTCAGAAGGAATTCGTGAAGGCAAGCTGTCCTCTGTGGGACACTGTGTGTGCTCTCAACTTGAGGGCCCTCCCTTCTTTCTTTGTGCTGTGCTGGAGGGAGGTGCCTTGCGGCAATCTGTGAAACTTCAAAAATCAAAACTCCCCAAAACCCAACGTCTACCCCCACAAACACAAAACTGGAAGGCCCAAAGCTGCCCTTGGTCTGTCCCCAGGTTGTTAGGGATGCTTTGTGGTTAAAATAGGGCAGGGGGAGTAGTAGGTCAAAGAGAGACAATGTCTAGGAGGCAATAATATGCAGTTATGTTAGTTTTCATCAGCCAAAACTCTGAAGGACAGTGTGTAAGTGCACAATTGTTCTTAAACAAAGCAAAGACTCATTATTTGTCTTCCTAGATTTCCTTAGTTCTGTCTTTGTGTGTTGCATCTCTATCATACACCTACAAATACACACACCATTTTTACTACATAGGTTACCATAGCAGAGAATTAGACATTCAAGAAACCAAATAACCTCTTGAGGCCTCCTGTAAAGCAGATGCTACCTTGTGGGGGCTGGGTCTAACTAAGCTTCTCCCAGGGGGTGAATCAGGCATTTATAAACATTAACTCTTTCTGATCACCAGTGGCATCTTTGACAGTTCTACCACGTATGAAATAGTGACCTAATAAAGAGGAAAGAGTTACAGAGCCTCCTCTGGCTCTCTCTACTTCCGCCTAGGTGGTGCTTCAGGTGCCAGGGAAAACGTGCATATTCTAAGGTGCATAACCAAATTTCCATGTCAGAAAAAACAAGTGTCATTCACAATACAAAAGATACAGAACCAACCTGTGTCCATTAACAGATGATTGGATAAAGAAAGTGTGATATATATACACAATGGTATACTATTCAGCCATTTAAAAAGGAGTAAAATGATATCTTTTGCAGCAACGTAAATGGAATTGGAGGCCATTCTTAAGTGAAACAAGTCAGACACAGAAAGACAAATGTTGCATATTCTCGCTCATAAGTGGGAGTTAAAAAATGTATACACGTGAACATAGAGAGTGGAGTGGTAGACATTGGAGACTCAGAATGGTGAGGGGATGGGAGTTGGTGGATGATGAGAAATTACTTAATTGGTACAATCTACATTATTCCAGTGATGGATACCCTAACATCCATGTGACATAGCCACTATGCAATCTATGCATGTAACAAAGTCGCCCTTGTGTCCCATAAATTTATACAAATAAAAAATAAAATAAAAGGCAAATCTAAGCATGCTTTCTTTAAAAAGAAAAAAACAAATGGGTATCTGTAGTCCTGTGAAAAGTGTAATAGAGTAACAGGTTGCCCCCATAGGGAGGGCAATCTGTCTCCTCTGGCTGGTCCCCTCTACGGTCAGTGCCCTGGGAAATAGGCACCCCTTTCTGGCAGTGGCATTGGAAGAGCAACTACACTCTCCAATTTCTTATCAGCAGCCTTCCTTCTACACTATGGATATTCTTTGCCAGCCTTGCAAGGTGTAATGACCTGCCGTATTAAAAGGAAAGGATTTATGGTACAAACTATTGTTAAGAAGAATTATCTCAAATAGAAAAAAAGCAGATTGGCTATTGCATGCCTTAACAAAGTCATACTAGAGCATTGCCTGATAAGTTCCCCCTTAGGATCACCTGATGCCCTAGGGAGAGGTAGCTTTTCGGTTGACATACTACTTACTATTGATTAGAATCTGTCAGGAAAAATGGGAAAGACTTTGAAATGGACAAAGAAAGATTTCTGGATGTACTGTCTAGCTTATTCTTCCAGGCTATATGTGCCTTTCATTGTCTTTGAACTATTTTACAACTTTGCGCATTGTAGAAAACTGATAATAATCCAAATTATGCTTGTTCATGGAAATGCAAATAAAATTGTCAAGGCAATTTAATTGATCATTGCCTTATGGATATTGATCTGTCTTGCATCTATTTATATATTCATCTCAGTATTCCTAGTTGCCAATGTACCTTTGTGTTCTTTAAATTCTCCTTTGAACTTCCTATGACATCTAATTTATTCCCTCACTAGTTAATGAGTTTATTTTGTATTTGTTCAAAAGTTATGGTTTTACCCTTAAAAAATTATCCCTTAATAGGCCCAAAGATTTTGTAAAGTTAGATATTAATTTTTAGAAGGCGGACAAAATGCAAATATGATTTCTATTGGGTACAAATGATAACCCCAAAGGTTATAGTTTTATTCCCCGGTAGGAAGTGGTTAATCAATTTTGTATTTTAATTTGCAATCTTATTCCAGTGTTCTCTTTTAGATGAAGATATGTAGTCATTCATTTATTTATTTACCATTTCCTTTGGTCCTTGAACCCTTGAACCTCTTGGTTCCCTCACTAGTGAATTAAATACATCTTTGATACATATTTATTATATATTTATATAAGATCATGTTTTTAACTTTTTTGAAAACTGTACTTGACATTATATAGCACTTGGCAAGCAATTCTAAGTGTGAACTAAAAAAACAAGTGTTACTTTAAAGCCTGACCCTAAGATTTCACTCCAGAGACAGCGCAATTTAAGCTAACTCCTAAATAGGCATAATTGGCTATTAAGCAAAAGTCTCTGGGAATAAAATTCAAAATGACTTGGGATAAGATGATAAGATAAATTACTCAGGATGTTTAAAGCTTGGGGGTGCCTATAAGCTGGAGAGGAAAAAGAAAGTCATCTAGAAATTCTTGAGAGAGGGCCCAGAAACATAGCAGGAGGCTAGAAGTGGGATAAAGTGCTGGTTGGTGATGGCTCCTTGGTGCCAAGTAGAGGATAGGAATTTTAAGGATGATGTGTTCTAATATTACATTTTAAGTTGTTTGCTCTACTTGTCTGTGATGTAACCAACACACACACACACACACACACACACACAGCCATTGCCTATAGCATTCAGTAAAATCTATTATAAACAGATACTTGACTTGGGAGCACTTGGATGAGGAAGGGAACAGGACCACTGAATTCAGAAATGAGTAGTCATGAACAGGGATGAATAACAGAGGGAGGTCAAGGATTCAGCAGAGGCCTAAGCACCAGAAAGGAGGGATACTGGGCTTCCAAAATTATGTGAGCATTTTCACTTCAACCATATGATGCAAGCTGAAAGATCAGCAGACTTCCTCAGGTTGACACTAGGGTTGTTCATGCAAATAGCATTGTTTCAGAACCAAATGCGTGGGAAAACTTTAATGGTTCCACCCCACTGCACCAAAGGACCGAACCCTCTCTCCTTAGAGCTTAAAAGCACTTTAAGCATATTTAACTCCAACACTAAGGTGCATTATAAATATTTGTGTTTTATATGTGCTTATATGTGTATACGTGTACTAATGTGTGTGTGTGTGTGTGCGTGTGTGTGTGTGTGTGTGTGTATTCCATAGTTTTTTCCTTTCCTGGACTAGGATATAAATTTCCCAAGGCAGAGACCATTTCTTCGTTCATCTTTCACTAGAGAATGTCGTACAATGCCCTGAAGACACTCAATAAATGTTTGTTGAATGACTTACAAAGCCAGCCTTGACCTGGCTCATCTTCATTTCACTCCACCTCATCCCTAAGGACGAGAAACTCTAGTCTCTTTCTAGCGGGTCATAGACAACACCACATAATCCAGGCTGAAACTGCCTTGCTGGAAGCTCCCTAATTCTCTGGACTGTTGGTTTAATCTCACCTGGTAACAACCTATAAAATAGCTCAAAAAGTCACGGGTCTCTTGCTTATCAATGCTTCCTTCATTCTTTCTCTGATTCATTTTAGCCCATCTCTTGCTGTTACCGTGCCTTTATTCCTTTTCCTTTGCAAGAATTTTTAACACTTTTCTGTTCCTTTTGTCCTCATTATTCTGTTCCTTTTGTCCTCATTATATCCTCTCTGCTCTTATTTAGTTTTATCGTACATAATTTGTAGTCCAATGCAAAAATCCATCCTCCAAATCAACAGTCATTCATTCATTCAATCAGTCATTTATGCTGTATTTCTTCAGCACCTACTATGAATGTGTTGATAAAAAGAATAAAAATATAAACCTGGTCCCTGCTCTCATGGAACTTACAATATCATGAGGGATCCAAACATTAACTAATGAAATACACAAACCTGTGTATAATTGCAAACTGAACAAGAAGAAAACAAAATTATTTTGTGGAGCTGACCTAGACCAGGGAATTCCCAGCAGTGGGGAGACTGTACTTAGGCCCTGCAGCAGGCAGGAGAAAGGAATGACTAAGGAACTGAACGGTTAATGTGGTGTGAACCTATAGAGCAAAACAACAAGGAAGTATGGGCCAGATGTCACTGAGTCTTACCATCATGCTAAGGATTAATATAAATGAGAAAGCTCAAATGCACTACAAAAGGAGTACAAATGCAACACTCATACAATTACTGAATGGCACTGCTTGCTTCAGAAGGAAGAGTTACTAGAGAGTAGAAATTCATCTCTGCATTTTTTTCTATGTAATTATGACAGATTTGCTTTCCTCCTTGTGTGAAAAAATATTCTAGACAATTATCAGCTAACTTGCTCTGAAAGTACTCTGTTTTATTCTGGTATGTTTGAAATCCTCAGTAGGAAGAAAGTTTAAAACCCACTTACCACTTTTTAGGAGTCAAATTGGCCTAGCAGACTGTAAGATTATGGGGCCTAGCAAAATAGAGACTCCATACTGATTTCCTATCGATCAAGGAAGGGAAAGAGAATTAAACAAATTATTAACATCTTTACTAAGATAGTTTCTGTTTTAGTCCATTCAGGTTGTTATAACAATATACCTTAGACTGGGTAATTTATAAACAACAGAAATTTATTGTTCACAGTTCTGGAGGCTGAGAAGTTCAAGATCAAGGTGCCAGCAGATTCAGTATCTGGTGGAGGCCTGTTCCTCCTAAAGAGCACCTTCCAGCTGTGTCCTCACGTGGTGGAAGAGGCAAATGGGCTCCCTCTAGCCTCTCTTATAAGGGCACTAATCCCATCCATAAGGGCAGAGCCCTGATGACCTGATCACCTCCCAAAGGCCCCACCTCCTAATACTATCACATTGGGTATTAGATTCCAACATTTGAATTTGCAGGGAGTAGGGGGAACATTAACATTCAGGCAATAGCAGTTTCTTTTGCTGATTGAAAGGTAATCATAACAAGATGAAATATGAGCATTTTATATACATAGCATGACTTTGGTATGGTTTAGTGAAAACTCTAAGTGGGAGAGGAACAAACCCACATTCCCTGATGACTTGGTCTGGACTAGGGAGGATCAATCTTTGTAATGTTACCGTTTTACCTATAAGGATGTGTCAGGAAGGAAATCTTAGCTAAAAATTCTTGATCATGTTTAAAATTTTTTTAATTTCACAGCTTCTGCTGATTTTTTCTGCTGCTGAGGGGTCAACACTTGTTGTTGGAAGCTATTTTATTTATAGCAACACCTGGCTATGCAAAGTGTAACCCTGGAACCTACATGTGAGAAACAAAATTGTTCTGATTAATAAAGTAAAAGTCTGTGTATTAGTCTGTTCTCATGCTGCTAATAAAGACTTACCCGAGACTGGGTAATTTATAAAAGAAAGAGGTTTAATTGACTCACAGTTCAGCATGGCTGGGGAGGCCTCAGGAAACTTATAATCATAGCTGCAAGAAGAAGAAAAATGAGAGCCGAGCGAAGGGGGAAGTCCCTTATAAAACCATCAGATCCCATGAGAACTTACTATCATGAAAATAGCATAGGGGAGACTGCCCTGATGATTCAGTTACCTCCCACTGGGTCCCTCCCACCACATGTGGGGATTATGGGAACTACAATTCAAGATGAGATTTGGGTGGGGACACAGTCAAACCATATCAGTCTGTCACCATTGAGGGCAAGGAAAATCCTGTGGACTGTATTGACTCTGGGAAAATGTTTTTCTTTCTTAAAATGTATCTGAAGTACAATGTCTATGATATACTTTGTTTATCCTTGGGAAACACGTTTTGTTCAAGAGTGATACACAGGGGGCCATAAGTAAGTCTGTGGAAATGTATTTTTACCTCATCCTAGGGAAGTGTGTCAAATGAGTGCTAAAGTCCATCCATTCTGGACTGTTCTACTAAAGCCCTGTACCCTCCACTAGTGTTATTTAAACTGAGAAGGTCAGACTTGGGGGAACTATTTTGGTTTAGTATATTTTATCTACGGGCTACCCAGGTGGGAAATAACAATGGATTGTAAAATTAAACCAAACCTCATGAATTAAGAAAGGAGTTGCCTTGGAATATGGGTGGTCGAGATTCATACAGTAAGGAAAGGAAATTCTCTGAAGATGGAAGGAGAAGATTGAGATACTGGGCTGGGGACTGGGACGCCCAAATGGGATGCACAAATCTGCCATAAAGAGCTTAACATTTTGGTTTTCAGTGGACTCTCAGAAGAGTCGTATTAACTGTCAAAAACCAAAATTTCAACAAATTGAGTTTAATGGTCTAATTGGCTTTTATTAGTGATTCATGAATCAGGCAGTATCTCATCTATGAAAGAAAAGGGTGCTTCACCAGGCATGGCAGAATAGTTTGTTTTTGTAAGGTAGCTTGAGCTAGAACAAGGAAACAGCATAGTGAAAAAAAGCAGACTGGCCATTTGAAAGTTACTTTCCTTAGAGGGTTAAAGCAGAGGGGACTTCCTTATCATGCCAGCTCAGATTGACTGGGACCCTTATGATTGCTTGCTATGAATCTCCAATTTTTTGGAAAACTGGACCATTTCTAAGTTCAGTTTGATGATATAGCACCTAGCACAGTGACTCCATGCTTGTTTGGTCTAGTCTTTTGGAGCCAAGTGCAGGAGCTCAATCCAAAACAATGGCCTCCCATAAATTTTACGTAATGTGACCATGGTTTCAACTCCTCTACCTCCAAAGCTGTAAATCCATCTTATTATCCTAAAACATTCAACAGCCAATAATACAAGACATAAGAAGAGTGACAAGCTTCTCTGTATCATCAGTCCTCGGAGCCCAGTGTGGCATTAAGCATTGTGTCTACAGAGAATGGTAGTACCAGGGTTCCAGTTGGTGGTCAAGGCAGACCAAACAGAAGCCTAAAGTGTGGCTAGAAGTCCATGTTGCCATGGAGATCCTGGCCTGCCCCAGAGTGAACAAGGGATAAATCCTGTCTTTTTTCTAAGTTCACTGGAAAAAGGTGACCTTTGGAAGCTAGGCAGATATTTGCATTTCCAGTAAATCTAGACAACACATCTTATCCACCTAGTTTCTGCCATTCACTAGTCATGAGATTTTACACACGCAAACACACACAGAGATATATGTATGTATATACATGTAAACAGACACACAATATACAAACACACACATATAGCCACACAAATAGACACACACACACACGCACTCTCTCTCTCTCTTTTTGATGTGGGAAAAGTTGTAGAGTATTTGAAGACAGTATTCATGTTCTCCCGTGTTCTTCTCATCTCCAGCTTCTCTAAATAGATGAAGGTCTATTTGAGGGGGCTGCAATCAAGAGTGGTGGGCTTAAGCTTCAAGGAGTGATAAAGGTTGTTACTTAGGAGCCAGGCACAGTGGCTCACGCCTGTAATTCCAGCACTTTGGGAGGCCGAGGTGGGTGAATTGCTTGAGCCCAGGAATTCGAGACCAACCTTGGTAACATGGTAAAACCCCGTTTCTACAAAAAATACAAAAATTAGCCGGGCATGTTGGCACACGACTATAGTCTCAGCTACTCAGAAGGCTGAGGAGGAAGGATTGATTGAGCCTGGGAGGTTGAGACTACAGTGAGCCGTGATCATGCTATTGCACTCCAGCCTGGGCGACAGAGCAAGACCCTATCTCAAAAAAAGAAAAAAAAAAAGAGTTGTCATTTAGGAATTACTCACAGGGCCATCTTCACAGGTGAACATGTAGTGTGATTTGAGGTTAATTCACAAAGTCCTCCAAGTGCCCAGATATCTTTCTCCCAGGCTCTTTCTTGGTTCCTAACCCTCCAGTTACTTATCCTTTGCAGTCTCACTTGCCCCGGGCCCTATCGCCTGCAAGTTAATCTTGCATGATTCTTCAGCCATAGTAATCAAGGCTGTTAAAGCCTGAGTTTGGTCCTGTGGGTGTGCCCAGGGTAAACTCTGCTATGGTTTTTACGTTCATTAAGCTATAGCCATTCTCCAACACCAGTTGCGTCAGATCAGTCTGGCTACAATGTTCTGGGTTTTGTTTTCCTAATTGGCCCTCCAGTTTTCTCTACCAGAAATAAAGTTCATCTCTAAACCCCAGTAAGCCAGGGTCTTTATTCCTGTCCTACATCACTTAACACTGACAGTGATGGTGTCTCCTGAACAACCATGACCCTGCCCTGTCTACACTCCCATTTGAATGGAGATATTTCTCTTGCTCTGCCCTACACCCTGAACAGGACGGCCAATAATTTTACCAAAAGTCTGAAAAAAGTCCGAGTTTGATTCACCCTGGGGAAGTATATTTTGGACTACTGGCTATCCACTTTGAGGACCAGCTCTTCAGCCCTATCGATTCATGTAATTCTAGCCTTAAGCCCTTCCAGTTTCTTTCTCTTCCCCTGGGCCTGTGATACTTCTCTCTGAACATCTTATTCATCCAAACCTTCTGAAATATGGTCATGGGACTCATGAAAATGCAAGTCAGAGAGGTATAACCAATTGGAATTTTCATTCCCCAAGAAACAAGGTAGGACATTTGAATCCCCAGAATAAACAAAAAGGAACTTACTAGGGCAATTTTATTTGAACCATTGGTGAAAAATTAAAGGTATTTAAGTGATAAGCAATCAAAAACATAAGTTATTGGTAAAATGCAAATGTTGCACTTATGTTCAAAATAAAAGCAATTTATTGCTGTGAGAAACCATTTCTGGTAGTCTCTAGCCTTCCAGACATATACCTCATGCCCCTCAGCTGTTAGGTCTGCTTGGAATCTGTATTAGTTTTCTATTGCTATATAACAAATGACCACAAACTGGGCAATTTACAACAACATACATTTGTTATCTCATAGTTTCTGCGGGTAAGGAGTCCAGGCATGGCTTAGCTGGATCCTCTGCAAGAATGCAATCAAGGTGTCAGCTGGGCCTGGGTTCTCATCTGAAGGTTCAACTGGAGATGGATCTGTTTCCAAGCTCACATCATTGTCAGCAGCATTCAGTTCCTGGTGGATTGCTGGACTGAGGGCCTCAGTTTCTTGCAGACTCTCAGCTCCTCACTGTGTGGTCCTCTCCACATGACAGCATACAACATGGCAGCTTGCTTCTTCAAAGCCGGCAAGGGAGAGAGAGTCTTCTAGCAAAACACATTAAAATCTGGCTTATGTAACATAATCACATATGTGAAATCACATACATCTGTCACGCTTGCTGTATTCTGTTGCTTAGAAACAAGACATGTCCTGCCAATGCTCAAGGGGAGGGGAATGTACAAGGGTGTGAATCCCAGGAGGTAGAAATCATGAGGGCCACCCTAGAATCTGTCTGCCATAGGTAGAAAAGTTTGAGAAGCAAAGTCTTAAGCCATTACGGGCCATTAACATCTCAGCTGTAATAACTTACCAATCAAGAAATAGCAGAACTAAAGACTATTCCCTTGTATGGATCAGGAGACAATCTATTCACAGGGGAAATTAACACTATGCCAGCTCAAATAATAATTGTGTGTGTCTGAATTCTCTTTTTTTTTTCTCTGAGACAGGGTCTTGCTTCATCACCCAGGCTGGAGTGCAGTGGTAAGACCATATAGCTCACTGCAGCCTCAAACTCCTGGGCTCAAGTGATCCTCTTACCTTGGCCTCCCAAAACACTGGGATTGTGGGCCTAAATTCTTTTTATTTCACAAATAAAAGCACTGGAAAATAAAGCCCTTGGAAATACAAAAATGAGGGAAGGACAGAAGCTATAGGAGGTGTCCAGAATTGGTTGGAAAAATGAATAAGAAAACAGTAGGGAAAAACAGACTCATCTCCTCTAAAAGTATAAGCATCCTGCCCCATCTCTGACCTTACTGATTACAAGACCCAATTCATTTTCCTTGCTAGATTGTATCTCACTTCTAAGATCTGATGGTATCACTCATCCATGAGGTAGTTTAGCATGGTAATTACTTACGTGGACTCTGCTACCCACTGCTTGGCTCTGATCCCTGTACTACCCCTTCTCAGGTAAATTATTCATACTCTCTGTGAATGCTTCCTGGCTGTAAAATAGGATCTTAGTAATGTCTACTTTGAAGAGTTGATGGAATGAAATGAGCTGCAACGTGGACAGTGCTTAGAATAGTATCTAGACACAGCAAGTGCTTCATACATTGTAGCCACTACTATTATTTTTTATTTACTTATTTATTTATTTTTGAAATGGAGTCTCACTCTGTCACCCAGGCTGAAGTACAGTGGCATGATCTTGGCTCACTGCAACCTCCACCTCCCGGGTTCAAGCAATTCTTCTGCCTCAGCCTCCCGAGTAGCTGGGATTACGGCATGTGCCACCATGCCTGGCTAATTTTAGTATTTTTAGTAGAAACGGGATTTCTCCACGTTGGCCAGGCTGGTCTTGAACCCCTGACCTCAGGTGATCTGCCCACCTCAGCCTCCCAATGTGCTAGGATTACAGGTGTGAGCCACTGTGCCCAGCCTACTATTATTCTTTGAACAGGTATTGATTGGGTGCCTGTTAAGTGTATATTTAGACCATCTCTTTCACCAACCAAATTAGTCTAGAGCCACTCACAGATTTCATCATGTGTTCATATATTTGACAATGCCATTGTGATAGCCTTAGCAATGCAGTGTATAGCTGTCTCAAACATTTTCTCTTGTTAAAAACAAAGGGATCTGGCTGGGTGCAGTGGCTCATGCCTGTAATCCCAGCACTTTGGGAGGCTGAGGTAGGTGGATCACCTGAGGTCAGGAGTTCGAGACAAGCCTGGCCAACATGGCAAAACCTCATCTTTACTAAAAATGTAAAAATTAGCCAGGCATGGTGGTGGGTACCTGTAATCCCAGCTACTCGGGAGGCTGAGGCAGGAGAATCACTTACACCTGGGAGGCAGAGGTTGCAGTGAGCCGAGATTGCACCACTGCACTTTAGCCTGGGTGACAGAGTGAGACTTGGCCTCAAAAAATAAAAATAAAAATAAAAATAAGGGGATCTAATGCATTACAAAGTTCTATATTGATCAACAATTACTGTAATTAATTGAAACAGAATTTAATAGATGTGGTTCAGCCAATTTATTTTCTCCTTCTTCAAAAATAAGGAGGAAGACTCTCAGTCCCTCATCTTTCATTAGGAGTGTAGTCAGCCTCTAGAATGCCTGGCCTGTAATGTAAAATTACCCACATCCACAGTGGTGGTTAACTTTTCTGCATTCTGACCATGAAATTCGGCCTCATGTTTATCCTTCATTTTCTGTCTCCTTTAGAATTTTTTTTATTTTTAAAGCTAGAGTCATGATAATGGTTCCAGTATTTATTTATTTATTTATTTAGAGACAGAGTCTCACTCTTTCACCCAGGCTGGAGTGCAGTGGCACGATCAAGGTTCACTGCATCCTTGACCTCCTGGGCTCAAGTGATTCTCCTGCCTCAGCCTCCAGAGTAGCTGGGAACACAGGCACACACCACCATGCCTGGCTAATTTTTTTTTTTAATTTTTGATACAGAGGGGATCTCACTATGTTGTCCAGGCTGGTCTTGAACTCCTGAGCTCAAGCGGTCCTCCCACCTTGGCCTCCCAAAGTGTTGGGATTACAAGCGTGAGCCACCGAGACCAGCCCAGTGCCAGTATTTAAAAGCATTTAGTCATAGTAACCTCTAGGGCCCAAAGAAATCTATGAAATCTCATGCTTGTTACTCAGTTTGGGGATATATATAACTCCTGACATAGCACCCCCCTGCTCAATCTGGTAGCTCTCAAATTCTATTCACAGCTATATTTTTGTCTTTGCTTTACAAAATCCCTCACCTATTGCACTTCTGCAAAGATTGGTTTAAAGCAGTGTTTTTCAAACTTTCATACACACACCATCCTCTGTGGATCTCAGTGGAATCAGATTCTGATTTAATAGGTCTGAGGTGGGGCCCAAGGGTTGCATTTCTGACAAGCTCTCAAGTAATGCCCATGCTGCAGATCAAGGGACCACACTTTGAGTAGAAAGGATTTAAAGGACAGATGCCAAGCCCAGTTACAAAATCAAACTCAGATGAGCCTCTTGAAAGATTCCAAACCAATCTCAACTGTGAAGCCTGCTCTCAATGCTGAAATTCATCCCTGACTGCCCTGTGCGAACCACCTGTCATGGCATCACCTGAACAGAGGAGTCCTGTGGGTGATGGATTCCAAGAAAAAGTGTTGGTCTCATCTATAATCAGCCTTTTAAAAGCAAAAGCTGTTGTTAAGCCAAAGAGGATCCTACCTTATATTCCTGGTTGCAAGTGTTGGGTTTTGGAGGAGGTTGAGTTTTGGAGAGGGCCTGGTGTCCACTGGAGAATCATCTGCAGAATTGTTTGGTGTGTGGGGAAAAAAAAAAAAACCAAAAACCCTTTATACATCTTGGATCCCAGAAGTGTTGTTCTGTTTGTGCTCAGAAGAGAAAGCGCATCCCACTCTACTACTCTGATTTCCAGACTTTCCTGAGGGTGGCATATGTTTTCTCACCTTCTGCCAAGCACAGAAAATGACCACAAATGGGCCCGGAGATGGCTTTGAGCTTGATCTTTCAGAGCTCATATTAGGTGGCTGAAAAATATGCCCCACGAATCAATCAATGGGTCCAAAAGATTTAAAGCTAATTCCTCAAAATGGGAACGAGATGATGACTAGGGCACAAATATGCTTGAAGTAGCTCATTTCAGTAAGCCTTGAGAATAAAGGGGCATCCCACAGTGCTTTGAGGTCACTGTGTCACAGCCTGGTTGCAATCAGAATCACGGGGAACTGTGAAAACACTGAGCTTGAGTCTCATGTCAGCTGTCTGGGGTGGGTACAGAGAGTTCTAATGTGCAGCCAAGGCCGAGAAACACTTCTAGATGAGTGGTTCTCAAAATTGAGCAGGCATCTAAATCACCTAGGAGTCTTTAGAAAACAGAATTTTAGGTCCTACCTGTGGAATTCCTAATTCAGTAGGTTTGGGATAAGCCTAAAAATTTGCATTTCGAATAAGTAAACAGGTGATGGTGATGTGGCTGGGCTTATACCAGACTATAGAACCACTGTTCTCCATCAGGGATCAGCCAGTTATGGCCCTGGGTCCAATTCAGCCCTCCACCTGTTTTGGTATAAGAACTAAAGCTTTATTGAGCACAGCTGATCTTATCATTTACATAATGCCTATGGCAGAATTGAGTTCTTGCAACAACCTATAAAATGTTTTAGACTTTAGCTGGTGTATCACCATCAGGTGGAGGGGTTGTAAAAACACAGATTGCTGTGCCTCACCCAGGGTTCCTGGTTCAGTAGGTGTGGGGCAGGGCCTGAGAATTTGCAGTTCTAACAAGTTCCCAGATATAGTCATGCAATGACAACCAAAGTGATTTTCCTACTCTCTACTCTCATACAGTTACTCAACACTTCTATAACCACATGTGTAAAGGGTTTTTTCCCCACACACCAAGCAATTCTGCAGCTAGTTCTCCTTAATTGAATTAAAGGACACAAGCTGGGTGACCTTCAATTCAATTCCTAACGCTATCTACCTGGGGACAGCGTCAGATCCCACACGTTGAGGGCTCAGTCCCACAAGACTGCCCCCACTTAAGATGCCATTCGCAAGTTTAGGTTATAGCCTGTGCTTCTGACTGACCAGCGTCCCCATAACCCCCTCCTTGGGTTCAATTAATTTGCTACAGTGGCTCACAGAGCCCAGGGAAACACTTTTACTTACATTTACCCATTTATTATAGAGAATGTTACAACGGATCCAGATGAACAGCCATATGGAAGAGAAGCATAAGGCGAGGTATGGGGAAGGGGCGTGGAGCTTCCATGCCCTCTGCGGGTGCACCACCCTCCACAAACCCCCATGTGTTCAGGAATCCAGAAGGCCACCTGAACCCTGTCCTCTTGGGTTCTTATGAAGGTCTCATTACATAGGCATAATTGTTTATATCATTGGCCATTGGTGATCAACGTAAAGCTCAGTCCGTTTCCTCTCCCCAGAGGCCAGGGGGGTGGCCCTGAAAGTTCCTTCCCTCTAATCACATGATTGGTTCCCCTGGCAACCAGACCTCAACTGAGGCGGTACAGGAGCCCACCAAGAGTCTCCTCCTTAGAGCAAAGGATGTTCCCATCACCCAGGAAATTCCAAGGGATTTAGGAGCTCTGTGTCAGGAACCTGCGTCAAAGATCAAATGTTGGAACAAAAGATCCTCCCAGCACTCCAACTGTTCAGACCATTACAAGGGTTTAGAAGCTCTGTGCCAAGGACTGGGGGCAGAGACCAATATGTGTATTTTGTGTTATTTCACGGCAGGTGATACTGATGCTGCTGGGCCAGGGACCACACTTTGAGAACCATTTAGTTGGTTCTTTTTAATATAAATATAATTTCAACTTTTATTTTAGATTCAGGGATTACATGGGCATGTTTGTTACATGGTGATATAGTTTGGCTCTGTGTCCCCACCCAAATATCATGTCAAATTGGAATTTTCAATGTTGGAGGAGGGGCCTGGTGGGAGGTGATTGGATCATGGGGGTGGATTTCCCCCTTGCTGTTCTCGTGATAGTGAGTGAATCCTCACGAGATCTGGTTGTTTAAAAGTGTGTAGCACCTACCCCTTTGCTCTCTTACTCCTGCTCTGGGCATGCAGAATGTGTCTGCTTCCCCTTCTGCCATGATTGTAAGTTTCCTGAGGTCTCCTGAGCCATGCTTCCTGTACAGCCTGTGGAACTGTGAGTCAATTAAACCTCTTTTTGTATAAATTACCTAGACATAGGCAGTTCTTTATAGTAATGCGAGAATGGACTAATACACATGAGTATATTGAATGATGCTGAGGTTTAGGGTACAAATGATCCTGTCACCAAGGTAGTGAGCCTAGTACCCAGTAGTCTTTCAGCCCTTACCCTCTTCCCTCTCTCCCCCTCTTGCAGTCCCCAGTGTCTGTTGTTTTCCTCTTTATGTCCATGAGTACCCAATGTTTAGCTCCCACTTGCGAGAACATGCAGTATTTGGTTTTCTGTTCTTGTATTAATTCACTTAGGATAATGGCCTCCAGCTGCATCCATGTTGCTGCAAAGGATATGATCTCATTCTTTTTTAGTGGCTGCATAGTATTCCATGGTGTGTATGTACCACGTTTTCGTTTTCCAATCCACCATTGATGAGCACCTGGGTTGATTCTATGTCTCTGCCATTATGAATAGTGCTGCAGAGCTGCTGAGTTTAAGTATTATCTTTGGCATTCTGTAAAAGTGGACTTTCTGATGAGCTCTGAGTGACTAAGGAGAGGAGTATGAATGGGTATGTGGTGGGTCCAATGAAGACCAGTTCTGTCCTTCTGTTGAGTGGGATGCTTTTTCATAAATTTTTGTCCAAGTGAGTGAGAGCAAAAAAGAAAGGCTGAGACGTTACTTTGCAATTTGAATCAGTGCCTGTAGGCACTAGATTGAAAGTCAGAATATGAGAAACAAAAGACAAGTTATTATCTTCTCAGGGAAGCTGTAATTAATGGTGAGTTGACTTTGTCCAGAAGCGCAGGCTGGCTTGAACAGCTGTTTTAGATATAAAAACGGTTTGCAATACAGGAGAAGTTAGGGCAATGAGAAATCAAAGTCATAATGCAAGTGGAAATTAAGAGTTCACGTAGGTAAAGATTGACGGCCAGGTGTGGTGGCTTATGCCTGTAATCCCAGCACTTTGGGAGGCCAAGGTGGGTGGATCACTTGAGGCCAGGAGTTCGGAACCAGCCTGGCCGACATAGCAAACCCCATCTCTACTAAAAAGTACAAAAATTAGCTGGGCATGGTGGCACACGCCTGTAGTCTCAGCTACTCAGGAGGCTGAGGCAGGACAATCACTTGAACCTGGGAGGCGGAGGTTGCAATGAGCCGAGATCACACCACTGCACTCCAGCCTGAGCGACAGAGCAAAACTCCATCTCAAAAAAACAAAAAAAAAAAAAAAAAAAAAAGAAAAAAAAGAAAAGAGAGATTGACAACAGATGAGTCCTGGTGAGTAGCAGTCTTAGTGAGTTCATGTGTTTCCTATTTTAATTGCTCTCTATTCTCTGAACATACTATTATATGACATCACTTTCAACAGTGTCGTTAGCAAGCCTTCTCTCACTGTCTGTTGGCTCTGCTCTCTTTCGTGTTCCCTGCATCCTCAGGCATGCTCGTCGTGGCCCCAAGCTTTGCCAAGTTACGTCTTCACAGGATAGCAACCCTAGTCAAAAGAGAACTTCTGTCTCCCAGGAGTTGAAATCCGAGTCCAGGGATTGGGTTTAATAAAAGTGACTTTGGTCTTGCCTGTCCCCAAATCATTCACTCTTATGTAGAAAACCCTGATTGTCCCTGGGAGCGAGAGTGGTGTCAACCTTACCTAACTCTCTTAAACTGGAGAGTGGCACAGGGGCAGTCCCTAGAAGACAACTGAGGGGAAGGGAAGGAAGCTGGGAAGTACAACTGCAGAGGTCCACTTCAGCCTCTCTTCACTGAGGAAGTGGATGTGTCTGCTTTCCTGAGAGGCAGGAGCAGTGTTCCATGTGAGCCTTCATTTTTAGATGCTCAAGTATGAAGCCAAGCTGGGTGTAGTGGCTTACACCTGTAATCCTAGCACTTTAGGAGGCTGAGGCAGGCAGATCACTTGAAGCCAGGAGTTTGAGACCAGCCTGGACAAAATGGCGAAACCCCGTCTCTGCAAAAATTAGCTGGGAGTGGTGGCAGGCATCTGTAATCCCAGCTACTTGGGAGGCTGAGGCAGGGGAATTGCTTGTATCCAGGAAGTGGAGGTTGCAATGAGCCAAGATCACGCCACTGCACTGCAGCCTGGGGAACAGAGCGAGACTCCATCTCAAAAAAAAAAAAAAAAAAAACAAGGTATGGAGCCAATATGCAGAGGGCTTCGAATGGCAAGAAAATGAGAAAGAGCTTGGACTTTTCTGTTACTGGTAGAGAGCTAGTAACAAGGCTTTGGAGCCATGTATTGGTGTAACAAGATATTTTGAAGGAATTGAATTCGTTTTATGAGGAAGTTTGAAAAGCAGGGAAACCATTTCAAGCCTATTGAAGTAGGTGAGAAGTAGGGTGATATGAATAGGGCTATGAAACTGACGGGAAGAAAAGTACTTAGGTGACAATCTTGTGACTCCAGGAAGATGGTAAACATGATAGAGACAGATGCCAACTCCATGCATTCATCCACCTGGGCTGGAATTGATATGCTGCAGGTTTAGATCTGCCTTGCTTGGCTGGGACACCCACCGCTGAATCAAGCTCTGGTCCTCAGCCTCCATGGGCACTTCTGCTCCCTTATACCCCAGACTCCTGTCCCCCTCTGCTTCTGGGCCCAGGCTCAACCTGGATCACCAATGTGTGCTTCTGGCTGATTTCTGTCCCCCAGAGATGCTTACTTTATCCTTAGTGTGGTGTTACGTCTTTTAATATTATTTTTGTATTTTACTAAACGTAAAATGTTTGGAGCCAAGGAGCCCTCAAACTATCAACTTACAATGCTATCTTCACCAAAAGTCTGCCCACTTATTAAGAATTTCCCTGAGCATTGCATAACATGTTCCCATCCCGGTTGCCTAATGTTACTTCTTTGTCTTTTTCAATAGTAAAGGGAAAAGCAGAGAAACTATATATATACATATATCTCTATATATAATGTATATATATAATGTATACATATAATGTACATATATGTAAAATGTAGATATATAAAATGTATATATAATGTATATACATATATAAATATATAATGTATGTATAATGTATATACATATATAAATATATAATGTATATATAATGTATATACATATATAAATATATATAATGTATATATAATGTATATACATATATAAATATATATAATGTATATATAATTTAATTTGTAAAGAATTTACTTTTAAAAAATAGTTGGACAACATAGATATATATGTGTTTTTTTTAAAAAAAAACTGATTAGAGCCAAACCTGTAACAAGTCATAGTACAGTAATTTTCAAAGTGTGTTCTGTGATTTGTGAATAGTGTGCTAGCAGTGTAATGGAGAGGACATGGGGAATTTTACTAAAAATATGAGAAAGCTTATGGTTTTCATTAGTGGAAGGAATGAAACCAGTGTAGTGTGTCCCAGAGGGGAGGGAAAGTGCCAATCAGTATTACCATTGAGTTTGCTACTTTTGTCATCATTCAATAGTAGGTCTCGCTAGGCAATTTTCAGATGTATACTAAAAGGGATATGACCCTTTACCTGGTGACAGGACTCAACGGCTGTCCTGTTGTATCCCCATTAGTGCCTTTGGCTTTTGCTGTCTGTTCACCCACAATATGCCTGCGTGGGTGAGCTTAAAGGAAGGAAAAAACTGGATAGGTTATATCGTGGGTGTACTTTTGCAAATGTGGTATTTCAGCAGCCTGGAGAATTACCAAGGCAAAAGAGATGATTCTGCAGGCAAATTTAATTACTTTTAAAGAACGAGCAATTCCAAATTCCAAGTCTCAGATGAGGTTCTTATCTTCTTTCTCAGGCATTTAAACAGGTTGCTTTCACTTGGAAATCTTAGCTTAGGGGAAAGAATTAGAGCTGATTTAGAGTTTCTTGAATTTTTTTTTAAATTACAGAGGTACTACAGGCTTTTAAAATATATTCAAAACAGTGATTTAGAAATTATAAAACGTGAGTCTTCTGCTTGCCAAACGATTCCTTCATCTCATTTTCTGGGGGAAATTGTTAAAGAGCTTTCAGTTCATTTTCTTGGAATATATCTATACATCTGTAATTATATCTGTAGAGCAGTGGTTCTCAGCCAGCGGTGATTTTGCCCCCCAGGGGACAGTTGGGAATGTCTTGAGACATTTTTGGTTGTCACAACTGAGAAGTGCTATTGGCTGAGTAGAGGCCAGGACTGCTGCTAAACATCCTACAACACACAGGACATCCCCACGACAAAGAACCATCCTGCCCAGAATGTCGAATGCCACAGTTAAGAAACCCTAATCTACATATTTTCTTCATATAAGAAAGCCTGAAGTAGGTATGATGTTTTAGAAAATAATTCCGAGAAGTAAAGCACCATTATTTTTTAGACGTTCTTATGGGGACTCTACCCACTAATGATCCAGAAGAATTTTCTTTCTCTTTTTAAAAGTCTTTAAATAATTTTTAGAGCAAGCATTGAAATAACATTTACTCCCAACTCCACTCACTCAGGCAAAGGTCATCTTGCTCATTCAGCCAGGTTGTGCCCTACCTTGGGGAAAATCAGGACAATAGGTTGGAAGCCTGAAGCTGCTTAGATGAATAGCTCCTTGGCCACCACCAAATCAGGATAGGACGTCACTGGGGACAGGGGGTCCTGGCTGGGACTAAATGAGATTCGAGGCACAATGAGCTCATAATGACAATTACCTGCTTAATAGCTAGAAAAAGCCAGCAGTCCCATCTGCACCCACCTCCCACACCTCCAAAAGACATGGTGACTGGATGACTTTCTGCTTTATAATAAGCCCTTTATGCTTATTTTGATCTGCCTGTCACTTGAATAAAAATGTCAGGAGGTGGGAAAAAACTAGAAGTTTGAAAGAAGCAGAACCTAAAGGTTTTTTTTCCCCTAGGCTGTTCCACAGCGTGTGCTGAAAACCGCATCCCAGTGTAGAAATTCCTATCTTGGAAGGGGGAAGACTCTTTCAGTCCAAGTTCACGAATATAAACAAGGCCTACTCTGCCAATGACAGCAAGATGGTTGTCTGTCAGAGACTTCCTGCTTTTGTTTCTTTCTTCCTTCTTTATTTCCTACTTTTTTTCCTTCCTTCTTTTCTTTCTTCTTTCTTTCGTTCCAAAAAATCATATCTTAGAAAACCTCAAACTTCTTAGAAAATGAATTATTGGAAAAGTACAAATATATAAAATTTAAAAATTTTGGTATGCACCAGTCTACATAGTGGAGATTATAGGAACAAGACAGAAGAATCAAGTTTAAGGGCATTCATGGGTATTTTGAAAACCTCATTCTATAAATAACATGTATACTTCTATTTCAGAATATATTAAGTCATCAGTTAGCATCTTGTCACCAATTGATATTTATTAAGAAATTAATGGAGGCCTAGCATTTTGCTAGACACAATGCATATTTATTCCAGGCAAGTAGACATGAAAATCTTTCCTGTGGCCTTTATCAAATGCCATGATTCGTCATTCATGAAATCTAAATATTCTTTATCCTGAGCTTAATTTAAATCTTCATCATTGAAAACAGGTGCATGATTGAAGCGACAAATGCAGAACTATGAGTAGGGCAAGCAAGCTTTGATTCTAAATCTCACCATTGGCTTTCGCAGTAGGACATGGCTGCATTTTCCTGGGACAAAGACATCCAAAGTTTACCCCAAGATAATATCATTCATGACAACTTTCTCCCAGATTTTTGCTTCCTCCTTTTGGCTTCTAAGGAAATCAAAGGAAAAACATATATTTTAAATCCAACCGCTTCCCATTACTCTCACTGGGACCCCTTGGTCCCAGCCCCAGGTCTTCTCCAACACAGTCAGTGCAATAATCCTCTCAGCCGTCGCCCCGCTCTTGCCCTGGCCTCCTGCAGCCTCTTCTCTGTGGAGCGGGCAGAGGGATTCTCTTAAGAAGGAAGAAAGATCATATCACACCTCTGCTCAAAAGCCTCCAGTGCCCCTCATTTCAGTCAGAGCCAGTGCCCCGTCTTTGGCCACTGTCTGCGCAGGGCCTTTGCACATGCCATTCCCTCCATCTGGAGGGCCTCCTCTCCCTAGATGGTCAGGACTTTTAGCTCTAGTCTATTTCATCCTGTAGGCCTTCACCAACGGCCTCCCCAGCAACTTCTCCCCATTGCCACAGCACTCCCTGTACTTTTTCCTGGAAGGTTTTATCCATGTCACTTATAACCCACCCAAGACACTTTCTTTATTTGTGTAATGGTTTACTGTCTGCCCTAATTGAATGAAAGTTCTAGGCAGGCAAGAATTTTTGTCTTTCTAAACTACTATATCCCCAATGCCCAGAACTGTATCTGGTACAAATATTTAATGAAGAAAAAATGAAAACCACCTGCTTCAATCAATGGTTCTGTTTTTCTAACCCATTGAAAAGGACTACAAGTCCACCCAAGCATGAGGAATGCTAAGCAGATTAGGATCCATCCAGATTTCCTTATATCCAATTGCACATTAAACATCTACTAGCCAAGGGCAGTGGCTCACACCTGTAATCCCAACACTTTGGGAGGCCGAGGTGGTTGGATCTGTTGACCTCAGGAGTTTGAGACCAGCCTGGGCAACAATAAAAATATATATATATAAAAATTAGCCCTGTCTCTTCAAAAAAACACAGAAATTAGCCGGGTGTGGTAGCATGTGCCTGTAGTTCCAGCTACTCAGGAGCCCGAGGTGGGATGATCACTTGAACACAGGAGGTCGAGGCTACAGTGAGCCCAGATCGCACCACTGCAGTCTGGTCTGGGCAACAGAGTAAGACCCTGTCTCAAAAAAAGAAAAAAAAAATCTACTTAGGCTTTTTGATTAGGTTACTAATGACAAAATATTTTTTATTAGTAGTACATACTAATTATCGGCATGCATAAAAGTGCAACCACATGCAGTAAGCATGTGCAACTAACTTACACATACATCTAAATAAACTTTATATTTACAAACTCTAGTTTTACCACCAGTCAATTCATCTCTGAGGTGTAGGCAATGTTTTACTAACCTGCTGGAGAGAGGACCAAGTATCAGTTAATCTACTTGAGATTTTATCTACAAGAATAAATCTACAAGAATTAATCTACCAGAATTTTTTTCTGTTTTATGCATTACTATTTCTTCCTCAATGCCTAGAATTGTACCTGGTACAAACATTTAATGAAGAAAAAATAAAAACCACACCTCTTCAATCAATGCTTCTGTTTTTCTAACTCATTGAAAAGGAATACATGGCTACCCGACGACAAGCATATAGCCCAGCGCTGTCTAACGGAAACATAACAGGAGCCATATCTTAAATTTTCTAACCCTGTCTCTAAAAAAACAAAACTAGTAGTTCATTTAAAAAGTGAAATGAAAGACGTGAAATATGATTTTAGTAATATATTTTCTTTAACCTCATATATAAAAAATATTATTTCAACAAGAAATCAATATTAAAAGGATTAATGAGAAACTTGGCATCCTTTTTTGCACTAAGTCTTGAAAATCCCATGTATATTTGATACTTAGAGCATGTCTCGATTTGGACATATTTCCAGTGCTCAGTGGGGCTACTGGCTACCATATTGGATGGCACAGACAGAAACATTCTCTGTAAGTGCCTCAATGGCCCATATTAATGTTACTATTAACTCGTTCAAGCCAATCAAATTTTTGAGTGCCTGCCATGTCTCAGGAAATATTCTAAGGTTTAGGATACAAACAGAACAGACAGATTTCCCTTCCTATCCAGAATTTCTGTTCTAGTCAGGAAACATGAACCACGAACAAAGTAAGGAGTGAAATATTTGCAGCAGGTAAGATGCTGGGCAGTGCTGTGGAGAGGAGCGGTAGGGAAGGGCCCGGGGTGGGGAGGACTGCAACTGTCAGAGGATGGTTCTAGGAGGCCTCACAGAGGCAGTGGCCCCTGAGCTGCCTGAGGGAGGTAAGGGAGCAGGCTTCAGGCAGAGGAACAGCAGGAGCCCAGACCCTGAGATAGGAGTGTTTTTGGAGTGTCCAGGGATCTGCAAGAGGGCCACCGTGGGCTGGGGTGGGGACAGCAAAAGGCAGCATGGAAGGTAATGAGGTTAGAGAGAGAAGGGGAGCAGCGTAAGGGCTTGGTGGAACTTTGGCTTTTGCCCTGAACAAAAATGGGAGCCTTGAGAGGGTTTTAAATGGAAGGGTCATAAGACCTAGATTTTACTAGCACCTTTTGGTTGAGCCCATACCTTGCTGCAAATCCTTGTGCACTCCTTTTTTCCCTCCATTTCCTTCTACACATTTACCCTGGGCTGCAGCACTAGAATGCTCTGCAGAAATGTGGTTGATCTCATCAAAGAAGACCCTCATCCTATCCTCTGTTCTGCAGCAGCTCCTTCTTTGGCCATTCAGCCACATAGACAGACAGAAGGACTATACATTCAGCTCTCAGGAAGGCCGCCACGTGGGAGGAAAAAGATCAGTTCTGGGCAATGGCTTCCATAAAGCAGATGTCTCGTGGAAATCAAATACACCTCCTCCCCAGAGTGCATTCCATTTGTTCAGATTAAAATATATCCTAGCTGAAACTAAGACATCATCCTTCAAAGGCCTGCCTCCATGTTTCAACATGGAGACCATGAGAAATGCCCTCTAGAGCATCATTTTCTTTTGTCGGTGGTATATAAAATAATGTTGTATCCTACAATATCTGTATATTGTGTCTTAGATTCAATAAAATATTGTATTAGCCCATTTTATAAATAAACTGAGGCATGGAGTGGTTAAGATACCTCCCCAAGCTCACACAGCTAGTAGGGTTACTGATGGAAACTCAGAGACAGAATTCAAATCCAGGCACTCTGACCCTAGAGCCAACATACTTCACCTATACTATCTTGGAAGGTAATTGTAACAAGAATAAACATAGTATTTCCTATGCTTAGCATGGCATTAGTGAGGTTTAGTGAATAGTATGTAACTAGGCGACAAGCAAGCCCCTATTCTCTGGGTCCAGACCCAGCATGCTTAACCTACACTACATTACTTACACAAACTTAGCATCCTACGTTCTGTGGGTATACCTTCTCTGATCATAAGATGATATGAATTAGAAAGTTCACAGGAGCAACAAACTCAATTGCTTTTTGATTATAAATTCTAAACAGCAGTGTGCTGCATTTATCCAACTGGTGATTGAGCAGAGAACTGGTACATACTTTACTTACTGATGCAATGAGACTGCTTTCCTTAGTAGAACTCATTCAACTCTGGATTTAATCCATCCTCTGCAAGGATTAAAAATGGAATAGGGAAAAGTGAAATGAAGAAATTAGGAGGTGATTAGATTTTTTATTAATATAGAATGGAAATAATGTAAATTCTGGAGGCAAACAGAGCACATATGCTATGAAAAATTGTAAAGCTGTTTCAACCGCTTCTTAGATGGTACCCTTTTTATGTACTACCAGAAAATTCAGAAAACAGAAAGAAGGAAGGAAGGGAGGGAGAGAGGGAAGAAAAGAAGGGAGGAAGGAAGGGAGAGAGGAGCAAAGGAAAAATTTGTTCAGGGGTAGGTTAGAGTTAAATATGATGCTTACTACATAGATCACCACCAAGAAAAGAGGAAATTAGCTTAACCAGATGAGATATATACAAAAATAATTACAGCTCACAAGTTTAAACTTTGCTCACCAGGCAGCTCTTCGAAATCCTAATTTCTAACTTAGGGCTAACAACTAAAAACCACTTCTCATTATTTAAGAAATCAGGGTTTGGACTCCAGTTGCCTCACATTCTAAATTCAATGCCAAATGACAGACTTACCTGGTTTAAAACATACTTGTTCTTCCTTTCATCATTCTTTGATATGAGCTCTTTTGTGGGTCATGAAATGTAGCAAAATCCAGAAAAGTTTAAGTCTGTTAAAGGCAACTATCTGGACCAACTGGAAATTTGTTGGTTTGGATTTGACTAATCATTTCTGTATATTCAGTTACATCTTATCTCTGTTTGTGTGGTCACATGGTATACTTGAAACAAGAAAGAATGATTTTATCAATTGAGATAAATAGAAAGGGACAAAATACATAGAAATCTTCTCAGAGTCAAGATCCAGCTTGTAGAACTTGAAATAAAAATGATGGCAGAGGACAAGAGAATAGCTATCATTTATCTGACACTGACTGCCACATCATCTCACTGAATTCCTACCATAACCCTCTGAGGTAAATATCATCATCATTCTCATTTTACAGATAAGAAACTATCTCAGAATGGTTAATAATTTATCTAAGGCTACACAACTAATAAAAGGCAGATCAGGCTTCAAACCATTCTATCACATGTGACTCACTATATGTGTAATTGTCTCCAAACATATGAATTTTAAAACATATCTGGCCACAATGATTTGGGGTAAAGGATCGTTGGCCTGTATTTTATTAAGATTGCCACTTGCATTTCCAGTGGTCCAGGAGTTAGATTTCAGTGAGGTGGAAAGTCCTGCCATGAGGTAATAGAGTTTATTTTCTGCTATGAGGTCAGATAACTATGGTGTTTTTCAGAATTTGCATCATTAGAATTAACTGCATAAAGGCAGTGCCTACCCATATAGAGATGAGTATTTTTATATTTTAGAAAAAGACAATACAGTGTCTATAATGTCTATTAATTCCCTCAGCAGGTCCTGGGGTAGCACCCTATAATCAAACACATTAACATTTCTGCAATGTAATGTATGAATATTCACCCTAAATGGGAAAAAGACTATAAATAGCCTCTGGATAATTGAAGTCAAATTTTGCTAACAAATCACTGATGAAAAAACACTTCAGGTTTTCAAAGCATTTAGATCATGGAATTGTGCATAAAGAACTGTGAACCTACATATTACATACTTCTTTGCCTTTAGAAATAGGATTCGGAGTGATATCTGTCACTGGCTCCAAAAAGTTCTCCCTTTTAAACAAGGTCACTTCTCTGAACAGGATTAAACAGGATAAATATTCCCTTCCCTGCTTTCCATATAAATATACAGTGCAATCAGCTTCCACTCTATGGGGCCGCTTCTCCAGCATATGCAGCTCAGCTATGTACCACCCTCTGTGAGATCATGAGAGCTTGGGTGGATAGAATGTATACAATCTGCTTTTTACTTTTCTGGAGTCCTCTCTGCAACCACACTTGTAAAGCCTATTTTATATTTATACCTTCTGGTGCCAGTGGTGTATGCATCTGTGTCCCCTTTGCACAAGACCACATAACCACTTACCTAAAAGGAACTAGAAAGTTCATCTAGCCTAATTCTCTATCATAGTAGCCTCTAAGATGCCGCAATGGAACCAACTGCCTGGTATTAACTCCCTAGTATAGTCCCCTCCAACTTTGTACTAGTGTTGGTTCCTGTGATCAACAGAATACAGGTGAAATCATAATACATTGCTTCAGAGATTAGGTTATAAAAGACACTGTGCTTGTGCTCATGCTCGTGCTCTCTCTCTCTCTCATCACTAAGCTCCAGGGGAAGGGAAGTGGCAGTCATGAAGACACTCAATCAGCCCTATAGAGTCCATGTGGTAAGGAGTTGAGGCCTCCTGCCACATGAGTGAACCATGTTAGAAACAGAACCTGCAGCCCCGGTCAAGCCTTCAGATGACTGCAGCCCTAGCTGACATCTCAACTTCAACCAAAAGGAGACCCTGAATCTGATTCTGATTCAGTGGTTCTGACCACTCAGCTAAGGTGCTCCCCAATTATCAACCCACAGAAACTGTGAGATAATAAGTGTTTGTTGTGTTAAGCCACTAGACTAGATTGTGAGAGTATTTTGTTACACAGCAATACATAACTAATACACTCTCCCATTTCACAGAAGACCAGATGGTATCTTAGAGACATCAGGAGATGCTTCAGAACCCTCCCAGTTCTATGACTCCAAGGGCCAGCCCAGCTCACTTGTTATGTGGAATGGGCAGGAGGCCTCTTAATTTTTTAATTTCCCAGGATCTTCTATTTTTTCACATAGATACTGGAAGCCCCTGGAAAATCTGGCCAATAACTCAGCTGTGAAAAGAAAAGTTTAGCACAGATGTCCTGATTCAGAAGGGATGCTTCCCACTTGCTAAATTTCCCAAAATAGCCCTTGTTTGTAGGCTTGTTTTTCAGGAGTGACTTTTGTTTTTTCCTATAATGGTGAAACTTTCTAGACTGCAGTTGCTAAGTCAGGAAAAATGAGAAAGCATTTAGCCCCTTTCCTTTCCCTGGTGTTGAAGAGCATGTTCTTAATGACTGGGCTACTCTCTGAAGGGTTTTATGACAGTATTGACTCTGGCCTAGCCTTCCTGATTGCGTCAGACCCCAAAGCTGCAGCTGTCCCCCTGCTTAGGTTGCTTGATGAATGATTCCACTCCCTATTCTAATGCTGACTGTCTTCTCTCCCCAGCTGCAGTTTACATACAGGATGTATTTCCTGTCTGAAGCCCCCATCTGCCTATCATATTTCCATATGCCACATGCTTATGTGTTTTAGGTACAGATGGAGACATTAGTCATGTAATTCATCACATGGGAAATTCACAGGCTGGCTATTTTATTTCAGTTTAAGTATTAATTTCTACCTTTGATACTAGTAGAAAAATCCCAAAACATCAATGAAAATTTTAGGTAAAATATCTGCCACCATTTAATATTACTGGATCCTTCCTTTTAAGGTTAAAATGAGGCATGACACATCCAAAGTTATAGAAAAATACACAAACCTAGTATGGTAGATTTATTTTAACAATGTTCCCAATTCGTCACCCCTTTGTTCTTTCACTGGCAACTTTGCTATACTTCTTTCTAAGTAGGCCGTGTCTATTCCCATCCCTTGAATCTAGGCTGCCTTTGTGACTTGCTTTGGCCAATAGAATATGGCGGAGGTGACTGCATACCAGTTCCAAGCCTTGGCCTGAAGGGATCTTGGAGCTCTCATTCTTTCTCTGGAACATCACACCTTGCATCTACCATGTTAACATGCCCAGGTTAGCCAATGAGCAGCTGACAGACATGTGAGAAACCCCAGCCAAGATCCCAGAACCACTGACTTGACATACATTTGATCACAGATGTGTACATGAACACAGCAAAAATAACCACTCAGCCATCTTATAGACTCACGAGCAATAATAATTGATTTTTATGTCACTGAATTTTGGGATGATTTGTTATGTGGCATTATTGTAGAAATCAGTAACTGATGCACATAGGCCAGTTTTTGTTGTTGTTGTTTGTATTGTATGGCATGCTTAGGCCCCCAAGCAGAAGCCAGGCTATGAGAGAGGCTTTCCAGAGAGGATACTTTCCATGTCCTGTTTGAGGAATGTAAGCCTGGCTGACTATCTGAGATCCCAATTGAAGGGAGGGGCTTGGGTGCTACCCAACAATGTGCAGACTTCCAGATAATCTTCCTGTTTCCAGCACAGTACCATTACCCTTGACTGAATTTAGTGTCCTTCCAGAGTCTAGTCCCACTGATTCAACATTTCCAGGGTACAAAACTCCTACCCTCTGCTGGGGGTTCTAACTGCTTCTTATACAGATGTTTAACAAATCTGCTTGCTTTAAGCAGCACTTGCCTTCCGTTTCCAGAGGTGTCTAGTTCCATGAATTCCTGAGCATTTGTTGGGGGTTCTTGTTCTGACTTGAGCTGATTTTCAGCCTTCCCTACTGCCAGATTGGAGTTCTTTGGGCAGATGAGGCAAGACCTTAAGGCAGAGCAAACCATCAGGCTTCCTACCATTTGCACAAGGTCAGGGAGAGGCTAGGCTGGGCTGGCTGCGTTCTTGAGATCATAAGTAAGGATGACCCACAGGGAGAAAGAGGCTTGATTAAAGCAATGTGAGGGAAAATAGCTATGGAAGAGATAGTGATATGGTTTGGCTCTGTGTTCCCACCCAAATCTCATCTTGAATTGTAATCCCCATGTTCTCATCTCGAATTGTAATCCCCATGTGTCATGGGAGAGACCTGGTGGGAGGTGATTGGATCATGAGGACAGTTTCCCCCATGCTGTTCTCGCTCATGAGAGCTGATGGTTTTAAAAGTGTTTGGCAGTTCCCCCTTTGCTCTCTTCTCTGTTTTGCCTGCCACTGTGCAAGACATGCCTTGCTTCCCCTTCACCTTCCGCTTTTTTTTTTTTTTTTTTTTTTTGAGACGGAGTCTCGCTCTGTTGCCCAGACTGGAGCGCAGTGGTGCGATCTCGGCTCACTGAAACTTCCACCTCCCGAGTTCAAGCAATTCTCCTGCCTCAGCTTCCTGAGTAGCTGGGATTACAGGCGCACACCACATGCCTGGCTAATTTTTTAGTAGAGACGGGCTGGCTTTCACCATGTTGGCCAGGCTGGTCTTAAACTCCAGACCTCAAGTGATCTGCCCACCTCAGCTTCCCAAAGTGCTGGGATTACAGGCGTGAGCCACCGCGCCCGGCCTCAGGTAGTATCTTTAGAACAGTATGAAAATGGACTAATACAGACAGTCTTTAAATTTGGCTTCAGCAGCACTTTCAGGGACTAGCAGAAAAAATGTTAATTTGAACCTGATGAAAAAAGACCTGCATTGATGAAACCTCGCAACCATTTATATCTCACATCTTCCCAATTCTATCACAAAGACCTAAAGTTCCTTTATGCCCTAAAACTATCAAAATGTATTTTGGGGCCTGAGTTTTTCCAAAAGTTGAGTTTCCATATCACTGGTTATGGTTACATTCCATGTGGGAACTGTTACCTGCTTAGCATTTTAATTAATTAGTATTCGTATTTGTGGTTTTCTTTTTCTTCAAAAATATTTCCTGAGTACTGTGCTGAAAAATGAACAAAAAAGCAAAACATTCATGCTCACTGCAAAGTATAAATTCCCCAAAGTATAAATTCTTCCTTTATACTGCAAAGTATAAATTCTTCCTCTGATAATTCTTCCTCCAGAGTTCTTTTTTCACTGGCTCTGGTTCCTCAAATAATCATTTGAAAGTAAATGGTATATGAAGAGGAAAATATATCCCACACTAAGGTGATCATACTACCTCTCACAAATATCTACTGAGAGATACACAAATTGTTTGGGATTAATTACACATTGTTGTTATAGTCAGTGCACTCTTGATGTCTTACAGGCTTTTGTGGGGTCATCCAGGAGACCCATGCTACAAGGGCTGACAGGATTTTTCCCCTAGCTACTCTATATATCCACAGTCCTCTGACCTCATTGCAGTTCTCATTTGCAATGTTTTCTTAAATAGGTAGAAATGTTTCCTGCTTATTTTGCTTCTATACATTTGGCAAATACTATCTTGGCTTCCTCAGTGATCTTGTGTCTGGGTCTTCCCTCATCTTGGAACCAGAGCTGACATTTTAATTGTGCTGTAAATTCTGACCCCATTTCAAAGTGTAAGCTACCACATGATTTACTTAGATCTTTTTCTTTTTTTAAAGGTAAGTGAGGGGTGGTTTGATAAAAATTTTTTAAGCTTAGGGGTGATTAGAATGTTTATGCTATATTTACTCCCTGCCTTGATACATAAAGTATTCTAAATGGCTCCATAGATTTGCTAAGATGAAATAGGTATAAAACTTAAAATTTGGGCCTTGCAAAAATACACGTGGACAAAACCAAGGGAAAAATAGAAAAAAAAATTTATGCAGGCTCCACTCCAAAGATGAACCCAAAATTTGGCACTGAGCTTTCTGATGGCCCACTCAAAAAGGGAAAATATAGTCAAGTGCTTGATTCATGTTGTCTAAGAAATAAAGCCTGCCAGTAATTCTGAGGAAATAAAGTTTTTCCTAGCACATAGATCTTAAGGAACATTTCCATGCAGCTCTTCACATGGGACACATCTTCATCACTTTTAGAATAAATGTGATTGCTGCTGTGCTAGGGGTGTTTATTAAAAGATCCCTCTGTCTGAAGCTAACAAGGGTAAATATCAATGCACTTCCCGGCAAAATTAATTTTTCATGCAGGCCTCCGACAATGTGATCTTAATGTTTAGCTCTCCATTGGTCTGCCAGGAATCAAACGTAGAGTGTCCAGATATGAATAGTCAGCTCATCTTTAAAATAAACTTCCATTAATATCATTTCTCTCAACAGTTCATCTTTTCATCATAATGTGTTAAAGCAGGAAATATCAGTAGACAGTTCTGCAAAGGCTAAATGAAAAGGAAATTAGCTTAATTTGCAATGTAAGACTTTCAGGTTTGTTACAAAGAATGTTGGGAGAGTGAGAACTGGCTTTTACAGTGGATTCCTATGAGAACAGATTTTTTTTTTTTTCCTTCCACACAACACTAGTGGAAGATTTCTTTTTTTTTCTTTTTTCTTTTTCTTTTTTTTTTTTTTGTGACAGAGTCTCACTCTGTCACCCAGGCTAGAGTACAGTGGCGCAATCTTGGCTCACTGCAACCTCTGCCTCCTGGGTTGCAGTGATCTTCCTGCCTCAGACTCCCAAGTAGCTGGGATCACAGGCGTGTGCTACCATGCCTGGCTAATTTTTCTATTTTTAGTAGAGATGAAGTTTCTCCATGTTGGCCAGTCTGGTCTCAAACTCCTGACCTCAAGTGTGATCCACCCACCTCAGCCTCCCAAAGTTTTGGGGTTATAGGCATGAGCCACCACACCCATCCCAGAAGATTTTTGAAAAATATAGTTTTGTAATCATTAAGTCTTAAAGGATGGAAAAACCTGCATAAGGCCCTTCCTAATCCTACAACATAGTGATTGTGACAATTCACTTCCATTGTGTGAAAACATATGACATTTAATGATGATCGTCAACTCCTATGCTGGGTAGGGTGGAAGGCGCAAAAGGAAACATATTAGAAAAAGTGGCTCCTGGCCAACCCAGAGGTAAATTTCATTTGGGGGCTGGCTCAAGTTTCATAAGCCTAGAATCAAATTTGCAACCATCTGTTTGAGGTTCTGTGGGAACCAAGAATTCCAGAGCCCAGGGAAATGGGAGAGCATCCTAGGAATAGACCCTTCACTGAATCTTGTTTCCACTTCATGATAGAGAGCTCCCTGGGGCTGCCTTTCCCCTTGATTTTAGGGCTGGAGGAGGAGCTTAAGAAGCACCTTTGGAGCTCAAGCTTGACATTCTGTGGCCCTTTCCCACAGAAGAGCTAACTCTTGGAATGAGATTTTGAACATTCCATATGCACCTCCAAGGACCAACTGATCCAAAACAATTGCAATAGATCTGTCTAATGACCATATTGAATCCACCACTACTTCCAGTGTCAACAAAATCAAACTGCATACTACACCAGCAATTCTGTCTGATTAAAAGAAGACCAACCATCTTCCAGTTTCTCTTGCCTAGAGTCTCTCTCATCTAGCATCAATCTCTAGGAGACTGAATTACCAACTAGTCAAGGAAACTTTCAAAAATATAGGTGGGATGTGACAACTGTGGATATAAGTCTTAAAGCAATGTGGAAAATGGGCTGCCCAAATTGGAGTAACTTGCTGAGAATGTTCTCTCCATATGCCCAACCCCACAGGTTCATCTACAAGAGGAGTATCTTTGATATGAACTGCTAATTGTCTTGGGTTGGGTTCCTCAGAAACAGAGCATAAGATGGTGGTTCTTGGGCAAGTAATTTATTGGCAGATGGCTTGCAGGAGAAATCTGCATGGGAGTGAGGGAAGCAGGATTGGAAGAAAGCAAGTATGTGGTTTCAGGAGAAGTCCAGCATCTCTCTGCCTAATCACAATGGGAGCTCTGGAACATAAATAGGATAGTGGAGTCTGTCCCATTTTGAGGCAAGAGGGCTTTGGTAACCTGCATCTGTCATTCATTGGCTTCCAGCCACCCTGCATTCATGTGGGTGAGGGAGACCCCAAAGCATCTTCGGTGTAAGCAGCCTCAGTTGCCCAAGGACAGCTTCAGGAGCAGGCTTCAGGTGTGAGCTCTCAGCTGCAGCACCTATAGCAGTTTAGTGAAAGGAACCCCAAGGGTATCAGGCAAGACATCAACAGCAGCTGCTAAACTAGTACTTCTCAAACTTGAGTGAGAACCGGAGTCCTCTGGAGCACTTGTTAAACACAACTTGTTGCACCTCACCCAGTTTCTGATTCAGTAAGTCTGGGAAGAGGCCTAAGAATTTGCATTTCCAAGGTGATGCTGATGCTGCTAGTCCAGGGACCATGCTTTGAGAACCACTGTGCAAAGCTAACATTTTTTTAAAGCAATCAATCGCCTTTGGAAAGCTAGCTCATGGACATCTTCACTCACTCGGTCTTCGTGCATCAGCATATTTACAAAGGTTAAATAAAGTGAGGTCTGATTATCAAAAAGGAAGACAGGTTGATCTTACCAGGACATTGATTCAGTTAAACAACTGCTGCCTTCTGAACAGCACCATAAACCCCAATTCTCTAAAGAGAATGTCATTAAAGAATGGAGGGGCTAGGTGCCGTGGCTCACACCTATAACCCCAGTACTTTGGGAGGCCAAGGTAGGTGGATCGCCTGAAGTCAGGAGTTCGAGACCAGCCTGGCCAACATGGTGAAACCCCATCTCTACTAAAAATACAAAAATTAGCCAGGTGTGGTGGTGCACACCTGTAATCCCAGCTACTCAGGAGGCTGAGGCAGGAATATCGCTTGAGTCTGGGAGGCAGAGGTTGCAGTGAGTCGAGATGGTGTCACTATACTCCAGCTTGGTTGACAGAGTGAGACTCTGTCTCCAAAAAAAAAAAAAAAAAAAGAGGGGCTGGAGACAAACCAGCAGTCCAGCAGTTGAGTGGGAAAAAATGCTGGCTAGGGAGTTAGGAGGCCTGAGTTCTAGCTCCTGCTCTTCCCTGAGTGGCTGTGCAGTCACTGGAAAGTAACCTCAATCTGCTATGCTTCAGTTCCCTCAAATAAGTTGTTCTACCGGTATTTAGCTCTGGGACCCCGGGCAAGCCACACGGGTCATAGGCCTTAATTTCTTAATCTGGTAAATGGGTACAGTGCACTCAGTAATCCCTTCGGCACTTCCACCTAGCCTTCTTTGAGTGTTCTACCCGGAACATATTGATGACCTAGAAAATGAATGCCAAACTCTTTCTCCCCATCTGAAAAGAGTTGGTAAAATGCAATAAGACCTAAAAACACTTGTTTGAATTTCCTTTGTGTTACAAAAAGAGGAAACAAAAAGAGTCACTGCTCTCGTGTTAGATACGATCATTTGATACAATCACAGTTCCTGGAATCTTATGAACTGGGATCGCCAGTTGCCAGGCTGACTCAGAGGGCCTGACAGATCACAAGACTGGGGCACTCCTCTAACCTTCAAGGCTTTATTTTAATCCTCTGGGACTCCACATGGAAATCCATAATGGTTTCTTCAAAGAGATGTGGTCCATTGTATGAAGGCAACTTGGGAATCCCTAATGAATGGATTAGGAGCACAATGGACTGCATCACACAAATGGAGGCACTCCTGTTTAAAAATCAATACACTGAGTAATTCAGAATGGGCGCTGCAATGCAGACCTTGAAGGTCATAGTGAAATAGAAACTGCTATGCATCCAGTCCCTCTATTTTTCATATCGATGAAGGAAAGTCACACAATGTGCATGGAATGCAGAATTTTTCTTTACTGAGCTGTTCAGTTGGACCTCAACTCTGTGTGTGTGTGTTGGTGGAAATATTAGTTTGGTGCAAAAGTAATTGCAGTTTTTGCCACTGAAAATAATGGTAAAAACTGCTATTACTTTTGCATCAACCTAATAAATAGTGACAAACAATAAATGTCTGTTATGTGCTATGTAAAAGTAGCCATGTGCAAAGTGCGATGAAGGAAAAGCAGGGTAAGGAGGGTGGGGAGCGCTGTGCCAGCAGGACTCTCTGCTTGAGAGTCAAGCAGGACTCCCAGATGCAGAAGAACTTTGAGCAGAGCCCTGAAGGCAGTGAGGGGTGAGCTCTTTGGTTTCCAGGAGAAACAGTGTTTCAGGCAGAAGGGACAGCAGTACACAGCCAGCGGAATCCTTGAGAAACAGCAAGGCCTGGGAGCTAGAGCAGAGTGAGCCTGGGGTGAGGGGCGTGCAAGGACATCAGAGCAGATGGTGAGAGGAAGGCGGGCACTACACGCTGGGGCCTCACTCCAGTGAGATGGGAGCCCCCTGCAGGGTTTGGGGCACCAGAGTGACATGACCTGATGCTCCTTTGGAAAGGATTCCTCTGGCTATATGTGAAGAATATGTTGTAGAGAAAAAAGAGGGGGAAACAGGAGATGAGTGAGAGGATAAGAATCTAGGTTACTAAGATGTGGCTTAACTGGCTGATACCCCTGCAGGGGAAGAGATATGTCCATATTTTGGAGGTCGAATAAGCAGAATTTGCTAATGATCTGGATGTAGGATGTGAAAGAAAAGAATCAAGGATGAATCCAGTGCGTTTGGTCTAAGATACTGGAAAAATGAAGCTGCTGTTTGCTGAGATGTGGAAAACTGAGGAGGCCAGCATGTGTTAATAAAAGGAGGGTAGAAAACAAGGATTTGATTGGGAATACTCTAAATTCAAAATGCCTAGTAAACACCCATGGGAAGATGGACACATGAATTCAGAGTCCAGAAGAGAGGTCTGAGCTAGAGACATCATATTAGACGGCATCAATTACATACTCCACTCTTTCTAAGTAACAGCATATTCTAAGCTCCAGTGGTAAGTAACATATTCCAGCCAAGAATATCTAGATTTATAATAGTACTCTTTTCTAACATAAAGAAAATCTGTAGACAAGTAAAATACAAAATTATAATGGTTTTAAATAAAGCATCTTCAAATAAAACCTGTGGGTGTAATTCTGTAGCCAGGACAAGCACAGCTCAACAATATTGTGAGGGTCAAATTAGACAGTTCGTAAGCTAGACCCAGGAACTAGACCTCCTCCATCTGCACCTCCATGCCTTTGTGTAAAAAAGGATTGGAGAAATTGGGCTTCATCAAAATTAAAAATGTTTGTGCATCAAAGGACATTTATCAAGAAAGTGAAAAGACAATCTAGGGAATAGAAGAAAATATTTTCAAATCTTGCATCGGATAAGGGTCTAGTATACAGGAACTCATATAAAGAACTCGTAGCACTCAACAACAAAAAAGACAAACAGCCCATTTAAAAAATGGGCAAAAAACTTAAATAGGCATTTCTCCAAAGATATACTAAGATATACAAGCTTCCAAAAATATGCTCAACATCATTAGTCATTAGGGAAATGCAAATCAAAACCATGATGAGAGATTACTTCAAACACACTAGGATGACTATAATCAAAAGAATAAAAAATAACAAGTGCTGATGAGGATGTAGAGAAATGGAAACCCTTGTACACTACTGGTAGGAATGTATAACGGTGCAGCCACTGTGGAAAACAGTTCGACAGTTCCTCAAAAAGTTAAACAGAGTTACCATATGATGCCACAATTCTGCTCCTAGGTATATACCCAAGAGAATAGAAAACAGGCACTCAAACAGATAAGTGTACACCAATATAAATAGCAGCACTATTCACAATATCCAAAAGGTGAAAACTATCCATTAACAGATGAATGGATAAACAAAATGTGGTATATACATATGACGAATATTATCTGGCTGTAAAAGGAATGAAATACGGACACACACTACAACATGGATGAACCTTGAAAACATGATAAGTGAAAAAAGCCAGTCACAAAACATCCCACATTCTATGAATCCATTTATATCAATAGATAAATTCACAGAGACAAAAAGAAGAATGGTTGCTGTTAGGCGCTAGGGGGGCGAAGGAAGGATATTGAGTGACTGCTTAATGGGTATAGGGATTTCTTTCGGGGTGATGAAAATATTTTGGAACTAGACATAGGTGGTGGTTGCACAGTATTGTGAATGTACTAAATGCCACTGCACTGTTCACTTTACAGTGGTTAGTTTTATGTTGTGCATATCTCAGCTCAATTTAAAAACAACTAAAAACTTGAAAGGATCAGTGAAAGAAAAAGTTTTGAAAAGCAAATGTCAGAAGAGGAGACCCCTCTGCAGCAGGGAGCTATTCTTCCAGAAGTTCTCATAAGTAAGCCCTGGGTGACTCTGATACAGACTGTTAAGTCAACAAAACAATCTCCTTTATGCCAGAACAGCCAACACTTTCCAAAAAAGCAAGCATCGAAAAAAGTTGGCTGTTTCCCTGGTTTACATCCATTGCATTTATGTATTCTGTTGCTTACCGTGGTTGAAGTGTTTTGAAAACAACTTGTAACCAACTAAACAAAATAGCCTGATTCTTTGTTTACCAGAAAGAGAAATGAAGGCAACTGCAAGGCAGAACTGAGCAAACTGTGCCTTTGAAAGCACAGGCCGTACAGGGAGGGACATGGCTGCTATTTTCAGACTTGTGTGGGTGTGAGGATAACAGGCCTCTGGAAACAGCTGTTTAACAACAGAATGTGAGAAGTCTCCCAGGACTCAAAGACCCGCCCTCTACAGTGAACCAAGGGAAAGTTCACGAGAGCCAGGGGAGTTCAATACATTAAAAACAATCCGAAATGGGGATTCAACACTGGGGTTTCAATGAGCTGCAGTATTTAACAAGGCTTTGCCTGCTCTGTTCAAAAGAACAACTCCAGAAAACTGAAAAGCCAAACCAGAAACACACACGGTGTACTTGCTGAAAGAACTACCCTCAAAGCCGTTTCTGCAGGGATCCAGCCTCCCTCTGGGGGCCTGACAAACTGCCTGCTTCTGGAAGGAAACAGGCTTAGGTAGAGGGACAGTTGACTCCTGGGCAAACTTTTGTTTCAGGATCCAACATTAAATGCAAACTCTTTGTTACAATGAAGGAAAGAAGATGGTTTGGAGACTGAACTTGCTTTCGTTTTTGTTTTAATGAATCTTGATACGCACTTTTCACAGCTTGTCCCCTTGCACTGGAAAGTAAAACCAACCCATTTCCACCCAGCTAGAGAGAACACACTATAAATAGGACCCAAATGGTGGTTCATTAAAAGCTGGGTGACAAGCTGAACCGTATCTTTTTGTTTTTCCCTCAAAAACTGTATGTCCTAGTAAGGAAGACGTCTTGTAATTTAAGGTACAGTTATTCTAAGAATGCTGTATCTTTAGCCATCCTTTGGTGAACATTTTTAGTATTTGTTCATTCTATCATTCACTTAAAATCTATATTCATTGCTTGCTGCATGTTAGACATCATGCTAGGCGTGGGGGTAAAGTGATGAGCAAAACAGACACCACCGTTTCAGGGAGTAAGTGATGCACAGAGGGATACAGACAACTACTTATCCAGTTGAGGGCTGAGAAGGAAAGGAATATTTTCTATCACCCAAGTTCAAGATCTCCTTCCCCAGCTTTTTATTTTCTGTTCTAAAATTAAACTCTATCCATGATTAAATACAGTGGGACCACTCCCTAGAAACATGGGCCCCCCAAATCATCAGAAGGCAATAGTCTAATTATCCATTTCCCAAGGTCATCAGGATGATTCAGAGTTAAATAACGGCAATGGTCCAGGCTGAAATAGAACTCATGCTGTCAGGCCTTATTGTAGTTCTCAGGTTCTTCCCTTTGGATGTCCTGCAAACAGCTCCTAGGACAAGAACACACATGCATCCTCCCAAACATAACTTACAATTAAATTTACTGAGAAAAGTAGCAGCTCGTCCCCTAGAAAACTGTGAAGTCCGCAAAGATATAACCCAGCTAAAAGATGCACACAAATTATATTACTAAAATGTATGCAATGTATGCAATCAAATTGAAATAGGGAGATTTCCCAGTAAAATCTAGTTACTTGACCACAGCAAAAGCCTTCCTCAGTAACAATAGGTACCACTTGCTTTATATTCACATAACTAAAAGAAAGTTTTCTCAAAACAAAGGGATAGTTTGCCTCAAATATAAATCCACATCTCCCTCTCTTACGTAGCAAAATACACACCCCCAACATTTAACTACCTATTTATTCAGTATTTGCTCTTTGAGGTCCCCAAAGCTGTGACTAAGGTCCAGTCCTAACCAGGATCACCTTATTATACTGGTTTACAAGATTTGCAGGTGGCACAAAGCTGAGTGTGGGATGGGGAGTCTCTGAAAGAACTCTGATCAAAGTAAACCTAAACAAGCTGAATTCAGGCACCGATGTTACCCAGATGACAGGTAACCGCCAACTCAGGGTCCTTCACTTCAGGCGGAAAATATTAAGTGCAAAGGGATCAGATTGGGAAGCTGTCATCTAGTAACAATATGTAGGACTTGAGGGCTAAATTGACAGTAAGTTCTATAGGAAATAACAACTTAATGGACAGATCACAATTTTTGGGATTACAAAATAGGGTTCCCATGCTCTATCTAACTTCTATCATATTCAGTTCCTTTAAACAACATTACTATCGCCATTTAAGGGTATTTTCTCTCTTTTCAACGCTTGAAAAACACAAATCATTCTTTACATCTTAGCATGAAATTAAAATATCGAATATTTGGGGTGAAGTGGTGGAGAGGCAGCTGTCTTGAGGTTAAATGGTCTAAAGCCAATGGAGCACAACTGAACAGTTTATCACAGCAAACAACATTCCTAAATGTAAATTTCAGAACAGCTATGGGAGATTGTAGGGAAGCTCGGGGACAGGGTTACACAGGCTGCAGAGCCTCCGTTAAAAAGAATTTGTATTAAAAAATAAAGACACAATCTTATTTTTACAAGGGGCAATAAGTATGTATGGCTTGTTTGATTGACTTTCACTCAAAATGGAGCATGTATGCTTTGGAATTCCATTCTGTGAAGTTTCATTGGTAATTGATAAGTCAGATCTGAAACCAGAAATTCACACACACACTCCTCTTCTTTTAAAAAGAACATTGAATATGCCAGTGTCCAGGGTTTTCTCTTTCGTTGTCATCCTCTCCATCCCTCTCCTCTTCTTCCTCCTTCTAATGATATCAATCCCAGACAAATACCTTGCATTTGCTGCCTTTGTGCTCTTGCAACAAATACTTTGCCTGTGTTGCAGAATCCTTTTAGGAAAGTTTGCAAGTGGAGAGCAGAGATCAGAATGGGACACTGGGGAAATCACCTGAACTGACACCTCACTCGGGGTGCCAGACAGCTTAGGGAGATTAATCTCCGTGAAGCTGTCCAGCAAGACAAGAATGATGACTGACCATTTATATACTGGGCAGCCTTCCCATCTGGGTCGTCAGCCTGGATTTATTCCCAGTTGTCAGGAGCCCCAGAGGAGGTGACCTCCATTCAATCTGTCATGGACAACTGTTCTGATCACCCAGACAGCCTTCTCAATTTCCCCTTGGCTGGGGGCATGAGAATGATCAAAGACCAAATAGGTGCATGCAGAGTGACCTCTATTCTATCCCTAATGGGATGATCCTGATGATTAGAGTCAGGCCTCCAAGAGATCGTGGGCCATCTTTGATGGATTCACTTTTGATGCCTGGACATCCAGAACTTTCAGAGATGATAAATCAGCTCTGAAGAAACAAAGGCTGGCACTATGAAACAAAAATGGGTGAAACATCAGTGCGACACTAGCAATGGTGCAGCGTAACAGAGTCAGGAAACACGCCCAATTCTTAAAATTCTGATGTCAAATCTGCTGCTAGCAAGAGCGTTCTGATAAAGCAGTTAACAGTTCTGTGCATGGATTTCTCACCAAGTCTATAATCATACCACCTATTTATCCCAAAGGAGCAATGTCAGGTTAACCCCACAAACAAATCTTTTTTTTTTTTTTTTTTTCTGAGACAGAGTCTCACTCTGTCACCCAGGCTAGAGTGCAGTGTTTGATCTTGGCTCACTTCAACCTCTGCTGCCAGGTTCAGGTGATTCTCGTGCCTCAGCCTCCCTGGTAGCTGGGATTACAGGCATGTGCCACCACACCTGACTATTTTTTGTATTTTTAGTAGAGATGGAATTTCACCATGTTGGCCAGGCTGGTCTCAAACTCCTGGTCTCGAGTGATCTGCCCACCTTGGCCTTCCAAAGTGCTGGGATTACAGGTGTAAGCCACTGTGCCCAGCCAGACAAATCTTATTTTAACACTACTTATTTGTGCTTATAAAGACTTTGCAATATCTGTACCAGGCAAATCCAAGGCTGTTTGCTCAACTATGAAAGTGCATTTTCCCTTATATGGTCTCCTAGACCTTAAACAACCTTATTACATTACCCATATTCACCAGGTACTTTACTTTTAAAATAATTCTCATTTAGTTTTCTCATCAAACTTAAGTGGAAGAACTTTTTATTACCAGTTAACAGAGTTTAACCAGTTTATTACCAGTTAACGAAGTTACTAAGGTTTACAAAGGCCCAGCCAGTGAGTGGTAGAGCTGAAATCCAGCCCTAATTGGGCCTGACCCCAAAAGCCTCCAAGACAATAAGGCCTCCTCCACCATTTTCATAAGGGGTAGTCTAGTTTCCACTCTTCCATGGATGAAGACCATAAATCCAAGAAACCCCACCACCCAGAAAAAAAGATCATTGATCCCCACCATCCAGAATAAAGGCAGGACACTCGGGCCAGGCAGTGTCTTCATTATGACTGCCACTCACTGGCACCCGTGCACAGATATGGCATGAGCTGTCTGTGGAAAATCTTCCCCACCATTACCAACCCTACATCATGGGCTTGGAAATTGCTGAATGTCTCTTTAGGCAAGAGCTGACTTAATACTTTGGTTTCTCAAAGGCTGTCTAGGAGAAATCAGAGCACTACACAGAGCCTCCATCTACTGCCCCGGAGCTAAATCCCCTTGGAATGTGTCTTAGCAGGTTTGCTTTCAACCCCTCAAATTCTTTGGCCTGAAGTCTTTTAGATGCAAGAAACAGATGCTCCCTCAGCCTCCTGAAATAAGAGAGGTTTAATACTGGAGTGCACCTGGAGCAGGGAAGGGAGATGGAGGGTCCTAGATGCCAAGATACTTCTCTGACCATCTAAGAGCCTGCAGGTGGAGGAGAATTCTAGAACCTCAGGCTGCTCTCCCAGTCCCCAGATCTTCATCCAAGTTCTCCACCATTAACACAACCCAGCTGGTCTCCACAGATAACCTCATCTGTCTTTCTGTGCCTGCAACTTGTGTGTCCTTTCTGTATTACCAGTTCAAAATCCTGAAGGGCGAAATCTACCTGGCCCAGTTAATCTGTTCTCAGCAGGTCCCACCTTAAGGCTCTGGCTGGCCTCTGGGTTGACTGATTCCTGAGCCCATCTACCTGATGTGGCTTCCTAGGTTAAGAATGGATGTTGAAAAGGAGTCATTTCCATGAGAAGAAGAAAGCTGGAGTGGGCAGGTAACATATCTGGGGCAGACAGATTTGTGACAAGAAGCAAGAAATAGCTGGGTGTGGTGGTTCCACCTGTAATCTCAGCACTTTGGGAGGCTGAGGCAGGAGGATTACTTGAGCCCAGGAGTTTAAGACCAGCCTGGGCAACATAGTGAGGATCCCATCTCTATCTTTAAAAAAAAAAAAAAAAGAAGAAGAAGAAAGCAAGACTCTCTTGTTCTTTGCTTTAGAGTTTTTCCAAAAAAAGTCTGTTCATGAGAAATTTTACTGGGTATAGCTAGCAGGCTGTGATAGGACTGGGAGGAAGGGAGAACACGCTAGAAGAGAAGGGCTACTGTATAATCTCCTTAGGGAACCTAGTAGGGAGATAAATACCCCAATACTTACTAAATTCTAGCTATGGACCAGGCCCCATGTTAGGCATTGTGAGAGCAAATAGCAACCCTTTATAGCATGGATTCCACGCCAGGCAGTGTAGGATGGTGCTTTATGCATGGAAACTCATTTAAGCATCTCAGCAAGCCTATAAGGAAGGTATGAATACTATGGCCACTTTACAGATAAGGGAACTGAGGCACAGAGAGGTTTAGTGACTTGCCTTAGGTCACACAGCTTGTAAGTGACAGGGCTGAAATCTGAACCACATTTGGCTCCCAAGTCTAGGCTTTAACCACTACATTGTGCTGCCTCTCCACTCGTGTAAACACTGTCATGTCATCCCCACAGCCTTTCAGACACAGGTGTAATTACTGACATTTAACATACAAAGACACAGGCTCAAAGAGGTCAAGTAATTTGCTCAAACCCTCAGTTAAGACATGCCAGAGCTAGAATTGGGCCATAAAGTCCTTGTTCCTGTCGCTCTCATGCTGTTGCCCCCCTTGGGACAAACAGAAACCATTCCTCTCTCTTCATTCAATCACTCCGGCAAGACACTGAGCAGGCTGAGGTCCAACACCCAGCTCAGCCTGAGAGCCAAGCTTTTCCGCATCCATGCCACGCACCGACCTCTCCCCAGGTTTTTCCTGATATGCGATTCTCACTATCGCTTCATTCCAGTCTCTTCTGATGTCAGCTCTTTACAAAGACCTTCCTTCCCTTCAGTGTCTCCACTCCCTGACCCTGCTTTCTGTGCCTCCGGGCCCCTGCAATGACTTGATATTCTATTTCCTCATCTATTGGCTCATGCCAGTCTCCCCAAGGGAGCAGGAACTGCTATCTCCCCCAGGGGAATGGAATGGCCCTTCAGGGAGAGACTGCCTGTTCTCTGCAGTATTTCCAGGCCCTGGTATGCTGCCTGGTGCAGCTGGCACTCAGAAGTTTGGGGAGTGAATTTGTGTTTCCCATGTCATCATGACTGCTTTTCTTGCAATGAAGATCCCAACTTCTGCTCTCACCACTCCACCCGCAACAGTATTTCAGATATTTGATGCTGGAGATGGTGAGTCCTAATATTTTACAGTTGGCACAGACCCTACAAGTCATCGAGTTTCCTCATATCAACAGATTGCTCAAAAGCAACACACGTTCATAGTCACCTACCAATAGCAAACACAGTGCTTGGCACTGGAGATACAAAGTGAATTAAGAAAGTGGTCATTCAAGTTGCTCCCAAGAGGAAACAGAGAGATACACAATTAATGTCGACACCGAGAGGCAAACATGACATATCCATGAGACTCTGGAGACAGAAGTGGCACTTAACCTGAGAGCAAGAGAGGGTATCAGGGGAGGCTTCATAGAGGAGGTGATTGCTATTTGGAAGAAAGATTGCAAATTGATCCCAAAAAGAAGGAAGGAAAGGGTACCCAGGCAGAGACCAGAGCAAACGCAAGGCAAAATGACACTTCAGATAATACAGCCAGATGCATTTCAGAGCAATGAGTAGGAATGGTCACTAGACTGGAGCAGATTAGGAAGGTACACAGTAAGTTCTGTTTTGACAAGTGAAGTTGGCATAGCCTGCAAGACAACCAAGGGGAGAGGGTTCCAAAATAACTTCAGCTGTGAATGTTTGACTCACTTGAGCAAAGAATCACTGCATTAGAGATGAGGAAACAGACTCAGAGAAATAAAGCAATTGGATCAAAATCACACCGGAACTACCAGTGAATGAAGCCCAGGCCTTCTCCCCAGCAGCCCAGTGATCCTGCCATCACCTGGCTGGCTTTCATCAAGCCAAGCCTCCATGCTGCACTGGAGAAGACGTCCCTGCCCAGACACCTCACCACTTGCACTTCCCAGGCCGCCCTCTGCTTTTCTGTAGCGTGGAGAGTTCACCGTGATCATGGGAAGGCCAGGGCTTGTCCAGGGATTGGGCTAAGACGCTCTCATCACTAACTTGACTTGAAGAGTCATTATATGTGGGTGACTGCCCACACACCAGTAATTATCCAACCTGTTTAAAAAAATCCCCTGTAATAGAACAGGCTCTGTTTCATTCTGAAGGATGTCAGATTTAATTAAAATATTGTTCCACATGTGTTAATGTAGGTAGAGGAATAAATATCAGCATAGCACAATTAATCTTCTGTAGTATTTCTGATTTAGAATCTGGAAAGTCATCATTTTTATAGAACCCCCAACTTATCACTGGCACATACAGAGGGCAAGTAACAGTCTGTTAAAAGCCATCAGGGAAACAGACACCATATTCCCTGAGAGACAAAGACCAGACTGCTGGTAGACTCTCAATATTTCAATATTTGTTCTTCCTGTCTTCTATAATAACAGAATGCCCAGCCTTTATTTGATTCATGGCCAGAGGGATAAGAGAAGAAATGATGTGACAAAATAAGTCAGGCACAGAGTGATAAATATCACACATTCTCACTAATATGTGGGAGGTAAAATAAAAATGGTCTCATGGACATAGAGAGTAGAATGATGATTACCAGAGGCTGGGAAGAGTAGTGGGGATCGGGGGATAAAAGGGAATTGTTAATTTTTTTTTTTTTTTTTGTACTTTAAGTTCTGGGATACATGTGCAGAATGTGCAGGTTCGTTACACAGTTATACACATGCCATGGTGGTTTGCTGCACCCATCAACCTGTCATCTACATTAGGTATTTCTCCTAATGCTATCCCTCCCCTAGCCCCCCACCCACTGACAGGCCCCAGTGTGTGATGTTCCCCTCCCTGTGTCCATGTGTTCTCATTGTTTAGCTCCCACTTATGAGTGAGAACATGCGGTGTTTGGTTTTCTGTTTCTGTGTTACTTTGCTGAGAATGATGGTTTCCAGCTTCATCCATGTCCCTGCAAAGGACATGAACTCATTCTTTTTTATGGCTGCAAAGTATTCCATGGTGTATATGTGCCTCATTTTCTTTATCCAGTCTGTCATTGATGGGCATTTCAGTTGGTTTCAAGTCTTTGCTATTGTGAATAGTGCTGCAATAAACATGCATGTGCATGTGTCTTTATAGTAGAATGATTTATAATCTTTTGGGTATATACAGACACTTCTCAAAAGAAGACATTTATGCAGACAACAAACATGAAAAAAAGCTCATCATCCCTGGTCATTAGAGAAATGCAAATCAAAACCACAATGAGATACCATCTCATGCCAGTTACAATGGCCATCATTAAAAAGGTCAGGAAACAACAGATCCTGGAGAGCTTGTGGAGAAATAAGAACACTTTAACACTGTTGGTGGTAGTGTAAATTAGTTCATCAATTGTGGAAGACAGTGTGGCAATTCCTCAAGGTTAATTGTATTTTAAAAAATACAGTTAGAGCCTGACACGGTGGCTCGTGCTTGTAATCCCAGTATTTTGGGAGGCCGAGGTGGGCAGATCACCTGAGGTCAGGAATTTGAGACCAGCCTGGCCAATACGGCAAAACCCTGTGTCTACTAAAAATCATGCAAAAATTAGCCAGGCATGGTGGTGTGCACCTGTAATGCTAGCTACTCAGGAGGCTGAGGCAGGAGAATTGTTTGGACCCAGGAGGCAGAGTTTGCAGTGAGCCAAGATCGCGCCACTGTACTCCAGCCTGGGCGACAGAGTGAGACTCTGTCTCAAAAAATAAATAAATAAACATTTAAAAAATAAAAAATACAGTTAGAAGGAATAAGATCAATTGTTCGGTAGAACAATTATAGTTAATAATTTATTGTATATTTCAAAATAACTAAAATAGTAGAATGAAAATGTTCCTAAGACAAATAAATGATAAATGCTTGAAGTGATGGATATGCCACCGATCCTCATGTGATCATTATACATTGTTTGCTTATAGCAAAATACCACATGTACATCATCAATATATACAACTATTATATATCCATAATGATTAAAAATTAAAAAAAAAAGGTGGTGCCCTCCTCTCCCCTTTTTCCTTGTTCCTTTCCAGGGAGACAAAGATAACAAGCTAAGGTAGCAGAGCAAGTGGGGGAAGGAGCCTGGGTCCCTAATGTGTGGAGCCACAGTACACAGAGAGAAATGAACTCTCAAGCCACTGTGGTGGATTCCTGTTACAGGCTGCTGAATCAATAGCCTATCAATTGCAGACACCTATTTTAAAAGGATTCACCAGAAAATCTGTGACACTATGCTTATTAAAGAGAAAAGTTGTATCTCATCTTTTTAAAATGGAGGCATAACCTAAATACCAATGTGCGAAATCCTAAGTGGGCCAGAGCTTGGTGAAATTTGCCATATCTATATGCTTATGAAACTATCATTCAGCTCAAGATGTAAAGCAGGGATGAGCAAACCCCCACCCACAGACAGAAAATCCGGCCCGCTTTTTGTAAATAAAGTTTTACTGGAACACAGTTGTGCCCATTTGTTTATGTATGATTATGTATCGTCTGCTGCATTTGCACTTCCATCAGAGTTGAGTAGTGACGATAGAGACCACATGTCTGTGAAGCCTACAATATTATCTGGTCCTTTACAGGAAAAGTTTGTCAACCTCTGTTATAGAGTATTCTGGAGCACACCAGAAGGCTCCCTCATGCCGTAAAAACGAATTTTTCCATCAAATCTTGGACTCACGAAGCAAGAATGATTATAGAAAGGGGAATATGCAAGGAAGATAGCATTTGCCATACAGGCTAGAACCCTCTATTGATTTTGTCTCTTACTTACGGGCTAGATTTTGTAGCCTCTGTTGATTTTCTCCATTTCTTTGGAGCAATCAAGAGTCTGACAGTTTTAGCTTGTCAACAAGTAGCCTGCCAATGGATTGCAGAGCTTCTATTTTTAAAATTGTCTCACAAGAGTGACTAAGAATTACATTTAAATGAACAGGAATGAAGAGGGAAACAGATTCCCTAGGCAGTTGTGGTCCTTTGTTTGGTCTGTAATTTTGTAGTCACATCTGACTGTGGTCCAGTTCATACAATCCTTTGTTTAGGTATTGGATCGATCTTGCAGGACATGGAAAATGAGAAGGGAGGCTCAGATTTCACAAGTTTGCCTTGGCCCCATTTCTTTTTTTTTTGCCCTTACGGCATCCATCTTATGATTTTTTTCTTGCCTTTTGAACTTGTCTGCTCTCTTGACGATACCAGGAAAGAGCCAAATAAATCAGCCCAACAGCTCAATTGCACCTCTTTTATTGCCTAGGCAAGAACACACGCACGCCCACAATAAATCACCACCGCCCAAGAAGAGCATGTCCCGGATTAACGAGAAGCTCGGCCCTCTGTCCAGATCACTTCAAGAACATTGGACACATTGGGATGGTAACATGGTTCCCCTTGAATAGATGGTAGAGAACAGGTGTTCTCCTCCACCACAAAATCCTGGAACGGAGGCCTCAAATTCTGAAGCATTTTATCCTGTGCTCCACCCCATTTATCCAAATATAGACAACCAAAGGGCCACTGTGATAATGGAGAAGACACCCCGGACACACATACCCCAGAGCAGAGGCAGAACCAAGACCACACCCAACTCACAAAGAGAATCTCTTCCAAAAATTTGTATTCCTGTTTTAAGAACTCTAAAAGTAGGCTTATATTGGAACAATGATTTAATAGGTGGCAGGCTCTCAGCCTAATTCTCCAGTCAATTCATTTTCGTCCCAAGCTAAAATAAAATAATGATCTTCCCAGTGTCTCAGAAACCTTAAGAAAAAAAGACTTTCTTGGCTAGCCCAGAAAGCAAATGACTACGTGTGTCACTGTTTCAATGAGTGTGAAGAGGGAAGCAAGATGTGGGCACAGAGGGTAGTGAGCTTTTTCCTCTTCCGAGCCACAACCCAGCCCTGTGATGAGAAGGTGCAAAGTTTGAGGGGGGTGAGGACCTGAGGGTGAATAGTCATGGGGCTGAGAGGGATCTAGAAGGAGAAGTTGGGGCTCCAACCATACCCCTTGTGCTCTCTGGCCTGACTTCCAACTGCCAGTATCTCAGCTCTTTGGCTGAGGGTGGCCCAAGTCTCTCCCAGCCACAGCGGGCTGGAAGTACCTGAAAATAACCCCGCCTGGAAGTAGCTCTCAGGTATGACTGACCTCCCTCAACCTTTAAGAAGTCTGAGGCACGTATTCCACACTGGTACCCCAGTGAGAATAAGCCCCTGTTGCCCACAGTGAAAACTGCCTGATAAAAGCTCTTTGTATTGGCCTCCTTCCATTACCTATCTCACTTTCCCACTCCCAACCCAGTACTTCCTGGGGTCATCCCTCAAATAAATGACTTGCACTTGAATCCATATCTCAAGGTTTTCTGAGGAAATGCTAACCAAGGCATTCGGGACAATGAAGGTACAAATCCGGAGGGGTGTGGGCAGATAGGCAACCCCTCTATCACCCACCCATCTCCAGTCTTCACGTGTGAACCCACGTCCTGACCTATCTCAGCAAGGGTCTTTAGACCCTCCGGTGCCACTTTGCAGAGCCACTAAATTGCAGTACCCAAAACACGAAATTATTTAAGAAATATGCTTGACTACATGTGAATAAGGTAGTGGGACTAAATACAGCCCACGACTGTTGCTTTTTGGCAATTACACAACGCGCTGAAATTGCAAATTGAGTGCAATAAACCATTGAAAGTGCCAAGTTACTCTTACCCAGTTAGGGAGTTTTAATACCACTTTTAATTTTCTCTCTACCCCTATCTCTATCTTTCAGACAAATAAGCCATACTATTCTTGCTTCAACAAGAGAAGTGCCATTTCCTTCTGTGGCCCTTGCTCAGGTGTTAGGGGTTGCTTCATTGCGATCTTTATTTTTTTTGCGTCACCTCCCTAGGTCCCATCCCCCTAGTGAAAGGCCCCCCCACTCCCCCACCCCACAAATCTATCCGCAAGGCAGCCATCTCCCCAGCACTGCCCCCAGCTCTTCCTTGACTGCACTTTCCCTCTGGGAATGCAGAGACAGCATCTTCCCCTCTCTATGTAAGTCAGGGAAATCCAAGCTCTCCTACTCCACTCTCTCCTTAATTTCACACATTAACACAAGGCTGTGTGTATGCTGTCTGCCTTACTGAAAGGTAGAAAAATGACAGCCTGGAAATAGCTTGTAGGGGAATTCTATATCAGGCTGTTCCCAGAGTTTAACAAAGTTATAAGGATAAAGTCACACCTTTACCACAGTACCTTCAGGAATGTGAGAGGCAGGCGGCATAGTCTTTATGGGTGTGGCTCTGAAGCAGCTGGAATGCATGAATCTAAGTCTAATCTATCATTCCTGTGTGACCTTGGGCAAATTGCTTCAACTCGCCGTGCCTCAGTTTTCCCATCTGCGCATCAAGGACAATAACAGCACTTTGCTCATAGGGTGTTTACGATATATAAATGAGTGTAGAGTGCTTAGCACAGGGCTTGGCATATGGCAAGCCCTTAATAAATGTTAAGAGTTGATATTGCAAACCAAGCTCCCTGCCTTGCTTCTCTCTTCAAGACAGTCCATTCTTCACATTTCCATTTTCAAGCTTTCTCCCTATGGACAATATTTGGACTTGTCTAGGTCCTTTCTCCACCATGGCCACCCTCAGGACATAATAATGCCTAGAAACATTCCGTATGGAGGAGCCACAGTCTGGGCTACTCTGAAAACCCTCAGAGGCACCTGTCAGTGGCAGGAAGGAGACTGTCATTCTTCCTGCAGTGTCTCAGTTTCCTATGGGTAACTACTTCTTGGTGGACATGTATTGTTACATGCATGTGCACACGCGTGTACACACACACACTTTCAAAGGACAAACAGTGATTCTCAGAAACTGGGGAGTCTCAATCCATGAAGGCACAATTGAATCTGCCTTGGTTCTCCTTCCCACGATGGAAACACCAACATATATTACTGCTGTATAGAAGGTGGGTTCTCTATTCACACTGTCCTGCTTCTAAGAAGAATATTGCTAGGGGCATTGTAGTACACAAGAAGCAAAGCCTATAATAGCACCACATCAAACAGCAGAGCCATTTACCTTTAATTTCTACTTTTAGAAATGAAGTATACAAAGGCTTGGCACAAGATCAGAATCGGACACTATTCTTTACCTTGGACCAGAAAAATTCTAAGGCAGGGTTACCACCCCCTTCTAGTTTCTGAAATTGAAAGGAAAAAGCATAGAGATGTGTTTTCCCTTGTCCACAGCAAAGAGCAGGGGTGGCTTTTCCGATTGTATTTGTTCAACACATGTTAATTGGGCACCTATAATATGTAAGTGGTAGACACTGGACGGAAATCCAAAAAACATAAATCTGGTCTTGTCTTTAAACAGATGGTAATCTAGTCAGAGGCAGGGGAATGCTTCAGAAGGACAGGCGGAGGAAAAGAGGTGGTGCCCTGATCACTACTTTGCACCACCAAGTGCTTGATCCTTGGTAGCAAAGTTTAAAATATGGTTTTAAAAAGAGTTGAAGTCTGGGGCAAGCCTAGTGTGTGTGTTAATCCATTCAGAGCCCAAAATTCATCTTAGCTATGATTTTCAAGAACCACCCATATTATGGCCTTTTCCTTTATATAGCTCTTCAGTCCACACATACCTGATAAAATCTACAACTACATGCATGCATCCTAGATAGATCGTCTGTGCTGCCCCATAATTCCTACCAATCCCCCATTCTATTGTCAACTGCCATCTAACATCTGAAGGGGTTTGGGGCAAGAGTTTTTAGGAAAACATTTTGAAGTAAGAGATTGAGTAGATGATTCTCACTTAGGACATCGCCATCATCCTGGCACATTTGTCTTCTGTTAGCAGACGATGTCACTATAAGAAAGAGAATAGCAGGCAGTCCAAGGAGGGAGAATGCTGACCACAAAGCATTTTTTTTTTTGAGACGGAGTCTCACTCTGTCACCCAGGCTGGAGTGCAGTGGCGCCATCTCGGCTCACTGCAAGCTCCGCCTCCCGGGTTCACGCCATTCTCCTGCCTCAGCC